>NC_090449.1:1071231062-1071543562 GCF_031143425.1 Pleurodeles waltl | reverse complement strand
GGTGGTGGTGGTGGTGGAGCAGGTGGTGGAGCAGGTGGTGGTGGTGGTGGAGCAGGCGGTGGAGCAGGTGGTGGTGGTGGTGGAGCAGGTGGTGGTGGTGGTGGAGCAGGTGGTGGTGGTGGAGCAGGTGGTGGTGGTGGTGGTGGAGCAGGTGGTGGTGGTGGAGCAGGTGGTGGTGGTGGTGGTGGAGCAGGTGGTGGTGGTGGAGCAGGTGGTGGTGGTGGTGGAGCAGGTGGTGGTGGTGGTGGTGGTGGTGCAGGTGGTGGTGGAGCAGGTGGTGGTGGTGGTGGTGGTGGTGGAGGTGGTGGTGGTGGTGGAGCAGGTGGTGGTGGTGGTGGTGGTGGAGCAGGTGGTGGTGGAGCAGGTGGTGGTGGTGGTGGTGGTGGTGGTGGTGGAGCAGGTGGTGGTGGAGCAGGTGCAGCAGATCTAGTCACCGAATCCCGGACCCCTTTTGGGAGTTGGGTTCCAGCTCTTCCTTAAAGGCCAGCTAGAGTTTGTTCAGAATCTGGATGAGTTCTGGAGCCAAACATTTGGAAAGAATTTTTCCTATCTCTGAGAAGTTGAAAAGCTTTGTTTGCTTTGCTTCCAGGGCCTCCTATAGCTTCTCAAAGATGGACCCCTCTGTGGTGTTGGACGTTGTTGTCGAGAGGTGCTTCAGAACTGGCTCCAATGGCAGTTGTAGATGAGCTTTCAGTGTTAATTTCATCCCAGAGTGTTGCTTTTCGGAGCCTTTGGGTTGAGGGTGTGTCAAAGTGCAGTTCATTGCCTTTGGATTGGGTGTTCACAGGAGTTGACCCAGCTGCCAAAAGTCCAGTGCGTCCCCGTTGTAGGATCAAAACCCGAAGGTTTGTGCAGTTTCTGGCTCGCCTCAGGGATCAATGTTCAACTGCCACAGGAGTGATCCTCTGCCTATGTCAATTGGTGTTTCAGTGCTCAACAGTGACCTTGCAGCACAGTGGAGGTGTGTGGAGTCAACTTGGTCTTGGCTTCGAGGCAGACATGTTGTGTTGCTATCTGCCGCCTCTTTGATGTCAGAACTTTTGGATAAGATGGCCCCTGAACTCTTTTCTGATTGTCCTGTCGGAATGCCTGAGGTCACAGCTTCCTCTTACCCAGAGCTTGGCAAATCTTCTGCCCCAAAAATGTCAGGCTTTTACGGTCTAGGCTGGTATTTTCATCAAATGATTAGCCCAACTTCTTTCACTCTGGTGCCTTGGGGTTTTTTCCAGTGAAAAGCAAGGTAGGCTTTGCATAACCGTTTTTGTGACTTAGACTAATTCAAAGAAAAACAAGCTGCAAATGACTAAGCTCAATATAAGACAGCAGGAGAATGCAGAGCATGTATATGTACAACCAACAATGCTACGAACAAGGTACTTGTTTGGTAATGCTCTTTCTGGTAGAGACTATCTAACCTCAGATTTCTCACCATTTGAATATTTCCTAGGTGTCAGACTGGATCTGGAATCCTTTGAGCAGTACCTCTGTGCACCAGTAGGTGGTGCCATGTTGCGCTGTACTGCAGGCATTCTGTTCCAGAAATGACGTGTGGAGCGTTATAGGTGTCACTCCTGCTCATTCGCTCCAGTTGCTTTCAAAGCTGTCCGCAGTCCCAGACGCTGAGCCAACAGCAAACTAACTTTGACCAGTAAGCAGATTTCTAGACGTGGGACCTTATAAATGAATAGAGCTCAAGTCACAAAATAGGAGGGTCTCTGAAGATGCGGGAGGCCTTCAGTTCCACTGCCTCATAGGCAATCTCGCTGAAATTCAGGACCGAGGCTGAAAAATCAGCATCAAAATCTAAATGTCCTGAACTCTCTTTCCTGGGGGAAAGGCACAAAACTGAACTGTGTCCAGAATGGCTGCAATGAAGGGGCGATTCTCGGAAGGCGTTAGGTCTGAACCTCAAAGATGACAGGTGGTTCGCCGTAGTCTGGAGGTAGAGAACAGATGGCCTAGGGCGAGCTTGCCTTCAACAGCCAGTCATCAGCAGGGTAGCATTAGAACCCCTTACCTCCAAAAGTATACAGCTACCACACCCAGTCTTTTGTGAACACCCAAACGGCGCTGATGAGACCAAACGAAAGCAGAGTGAACTGAAATTGCCCCTATCCTACTACAAACCGCATGTAGCACCAGTGGGTTTTTGGGACGGATATATGGAAATAAGTGTCCTGCAGGTACAACGCTACCATCCAGTCTTCAGGGTCGAGGAAAGCCAAGGCCTGGGCAGTGTGAGAATCTTGAATTTCTCCATGCAGAGGAAGGCATGGAGAAGGAGCAGGTCTAAAATAGGACTAAGGCCTCTGTTCTTCAGCCCCAGAAGGTAGCAGGAATAACCACCACAATCTACTTGTGGCACAGGCACCCTCTTGCTGGCCCTTCAGACCAAAACGGCCTGCACTTCCTTTGGTAAGATGGACAGGTAGTCCCCAGTCAGTCTCTATGGGGACAGTGGAAGGTATGGCAAAGTGGAAATAAGGCAAGGTGTTCCCCTTCTAGATTACGTGCAGGACTCACCGAAAATAGTTAGATCATACATCCAACCGGATAGTTGTACTCCACTAAGAACACACAAAAAAAGTTTGGCGAGGGGAGCAGTGGTAAGCAGATGCAGCTGCAGAGGGGGGAGAGATATAAGCTTAGAGAACGTGCAGTGGTCCTGCTCTCCGGGAACCATTCTAGAGCGGAATCAGCTTTGTCCCCAAACATGCTGGTCACATCAAAGCGAATTTTCATAAGGGACAATTAGACATCACATGAGAAACCAGTGGACCGCAGCCAGGTGTGGCGGAAGATGCCAACACTTGTGCCAATAGCTTGCCTATGGAATCAGTGGTGTCCAAGCCACAGACAACTGTGAACTCGGCTGCATCACATCCATCCTGTATGGCTTGGGAGAGAACAGGCTGGAGGTCTTCTAGGGTGCCTGGAAGGACTTGAGCCACCAAATCCCAAAGAGCGTGGAGATATTGGCTCAGGAGGCAGCTGGCATTCACGGACCGGAGGGCCAAGCTGGTGGAGGAAAATACTCTTCCCAAAGGTGTCCACTCATTTGGACTCCCTATCGGGGGACCAGTGGAAATGTATTCAGGTTGGTTGGACGTGTAGATGCCTGCACCACCAAGCTTCTGAGGAAGGATCAACATAGAAATAAAGGATCTCCCTGAGCAGGGTGTCAGCATCTCACCATCTGGTGGTTGATTGAGGGGCCAGAGCAATGTTAGGCACAAGGCATCAAGAAAGTATCCTTAAGGGCCTAACTGAAGAGAGATGTTTGCCCTGGTTGGAGCACTTCTGTTAAGGCATTGGTTTTGACCAGGTGGGATGAGCTGGTGGTCAAGAACTTCTGACGCCCAATGCATGGTCTTGGCGTAAATAGCGCTCTCCTCAGTGGCAGGTCCAGGGGACGAGAGGAGGACACGCTCAGAGGAAGTATCAAGTAGGCCTGGGCAAGTTTTTAAGTACACCAGCATATTTTGACTAATCTTTGGTGAAAAATGTACAGGAAGTTACCGATGTTATGCCATTTCGTCACATTTATTTTCGGGGAGAAATTTTAAACACAGTATTACCGTTCAGGTGAAAATTTAACCAGCATTTCAGATTGATGTTTTACCTGAGCATACGATTTGGGTAGTTTTTAAGCATGTAACTACAAAGAGAAGCAGAATTTTCGCTGCAAGCGGCAGTTCCTTCAACTTGGGCAGTCAGCAAACATGTTGGGTAGATTTTTTTACCGGATCAGAACATTCAGGTAATGTTTTTAGCGCAAAACTACAAATTGGAACTTGAATGGTAGTGTTTGGAATACCAGCTACTGGAAATCGATCTGAAAGGACCAATCAGGTATTTTTTTGAGCGAAAAATGCATTTTGCGTAATTACATGTAATTTTATGATAATTTTGCATAATTATTCTACAGCAAACTACAAGAGTTTTATGCACCTCTAACGTTAAATCCACTGGCTTCGTGAAGGTCATCATACCAATTTTCCTCGTGGTATGGTTGCCCAATTTCAATCATTTTCTAAATCAGTGGCAAGTAAAAAATACACCATATGTGTCAGTCCTTTTGGAGGTGGCAATATTTTCCTTGCGGACTGGATTTTCAAATTTCATGCAGTAAAGAACAAGTTACCTTAGAATTTCTGCCAGGCGTCAGACTGGATCCAGAGATGTTTCTTGGAGCAATACCCTTGCGCTTCGTCAGGTGGCATCTGTCGACTCCGTCGGCGTCATGTGATGACATCGGAAATCGTACTTAGATGCTGCCTCTGCGCAGTGACATCAGTTTCTTTTCACGACTTTCCACGCCAAAGCGCAGAGCCATGAAGAACACTGAAAATGGTGCGCCAGAGCTAAGGCCCTGAACGGGGAATCCCTGTTCCTAGAAATACGTTCGCAAGCAGGGAGGGTCGGTAAGTAAGTAATCTGCAACTAGAATATGTCTCTCCCAGATAAATCGTTACAGAAGGTAAGAAACTTGTTAATCTGATGGAGACTTCTAGTTGCAGATTCCTTACCATAAATTAGATACCCAAGTAATGCCATCCTCAGGGCTGCAAACCAAGATCATACTAGGAAGTCCTCCAGGACCGAACAATCAAAGTAGCTGTCCCTGCGGACCTGACTGTTCAGGCAGTAATGCTTTGTAAACGTGTGCGGGGATGCCCATGTAGCTGCCTGGCAGATACCAAGGACAGGAACTCCGCGTGCTAATGCCGTGGAAGCAGCAGTTGCTCTGGTGGAATGAGCACGCACGCCCTCAGGGGTTGCTTCTTTACCAAAGTGTAGCACATTTTGATGCAAAGAAGTACCCGCCTTCCCTTTCTTCGCACCCACATACCCAACATAGAGTTGATCGTCCACCCAGAAATCTTTAGTACGATTGAGATAGAACAATAACGCTCTTTTTGGATCTAGGTGGTGGAATCTCTCCTCTTCATGAGAAGGATGTGGAGATGCATAAAAAGTAGGCAAAGTGATGGACTGGCCTACATGAAAACTACTTTGGGAAGGAATGAGGCCCTAGTGCATATCACAACTTTGTCAGGGTGCACAGACAAAAATGGGGGCTTTGAAGAAAGAGCCTGAAGCTCACTCACTCTGCGAGCAGAGGTGATGACAACAAGAAAACCAGTTTTGAAAGTAAGGAGCCGTAAGGGATAGTTGTGTAACAGCTCAAAAGAAGCACACATCAAATAAAAGGACAAGCTTGCGGTCCCATTGAGGCATGATAAACGCAGTGGGAGGAAACAAATGGGTGAGTCTCTTAAGGAATCTACCAACAATAGGAGGCTTAAAATGGAAGGTTGATCAGGCAATCTAAGAAAATCTGAGATAGCCGATAAGTAACCTTTAAGGATGCCCAACGCAGAGCCCTGCTGGGCTAAAGAAAGAATAAACAAAAGACCCTCAGAGAGAGGAGCAGAGAGGGCATCAACAGACTTGTTGGTACACCATGCCACACATTTATGCCAACGACCGGCATATACCGTTTTGGTGGAGGGACGCCTGGCTGCCAAGATAACATCACAGACTTCGGGTGAAAAGTTAAAAGCTGTCAACTGCCACGCTCAATCTCCACGCATGAAGGCGGGGATGGGACAAGTTCAGGTGAAGAACCGTTCCCTGCTGCTGCAACAGAAGATCCTCCTGAAGAGACCGTCTGACTGAAGGCTCTATGGCCTTGCTCAGTAGCACTGGATACCATACTCTCCGTGCCCATCCAGAGCCACCAGGATTACTTGGGCCCGGTTGTTCTTGATCTTCTTCAGAACTCTGCACAGAAGTGGTATAGGCGTAAAGGAGGCTGGTGTTCCAATCGAGATGAAAATCGTCGCTGAGCGAATGTCACCTTGGAAATCCAACATGCAAAACAGCTGACATTGTGTGTTCTCTGAGGAGGCAAACAGATCTAACCAAGGCTCTCCCCATTGCTGAAAGAGACCTTGCACGACCTCCGGATAAAGACGCCATTCGTGATCGGCTATGCATAAATGGCTGAGTTAGTCTGCTCTGACGTTCAGAGAGCCTGCCATATGTTGAACCACCAGGGTAGTGCCCTGATGTGCCAGCCATGTCCAGAGGTGCAGAGCCTTCTGACAAAGGGTCCAGGACTCCCACTCCACCCTGTTTGTTGCTGTACCACATGGGGATAGTGTTGTCCATGAAGACCTGCACCGCTTTCCCTTTGAGAGAGGGAAGGAATGCTTTTAATGCAAGCCTGATGGTCTGGAGCTTCAAATGATTGATGTGGAGTGCAGACTCTGCCGGAGACCAGAGACCTCTGATCTCTGCCTCTCCCATGTGGCCACCTCATCCCAGAAGTGACGCGTCTGTCACTACTGTCAGATCCGTTGGGGGAAGGGAGAGTGATCTGCTGTTGTCCCAATCCTGATTCGAAAGCCACCACTGCAGATCTTTTGCAGTCCCCTCCGAGATCTGGACCAGGTCGGACAGATTCCCCTGATGCTGCGCCCACTGGAACTTCAAGTCCCACTGCAGAGCACGCATATGCAATCTGCATGTGTCACTAGCAGGATGCATGAGGCCATAAGGCCCAGCAGCCTCAGAGTCATTCTCACCGAAACCCAGGATAGAGGCTGAAATATCAGAATCATAGCCTGAATATCCTGGACTCGTTTTTCAGGGGATAGGCCCGAAACTGCACTGTGTCCAGAACAGCTCTGATGAAAGGGAGCGTGTGAGAGGGAGTCAGGTGTGACTTTGGCACGTTTATATTGAACCCCCATGTGTGCAGGAGGTGCGCCGTAGTCTGAAGGTGGGAGATGACTTTCTGGGTGTCTGCCCAGCCAGTCTTCGAGGTAGGGGAAGACTAAAACCCCCAACCTTCACTGGTAAGGCCGAAGGGAAGCTTGTGACCTACCACGAATCATAGGTAACGTCTGTGGGCAAGCAAGATGGGGATATGGAAATAAGCGTCCTGCAAGTCCAACGCTACCATCCAGTCTCCTGGGTCCAAGGCAGACAGGACATGAGCCAGGGTGAGCATTTTGAACTTCACCTTTTTGAAGAAGAGATTGAGGGCCCGATGGTCTAGGATAGGATGTAAGACCTTGTCCTTTTTGGGCACCAGAAAATAGCAGGATTAACAACCACAACCTACTTCTTGCACAGGGACCCTCTCTGTGGCTCCCTTGGCCATGACAGCCGCTCCCTCCTCGTGGAGAAGTGCCAGATGATCCTCCCGTAAGAGGCTGAAGGATGGAGGCATGGCCTGAGGGGCAGTCTCAAAGGGGAGGGAGTAGCCCCTTCAGACTATCTGGAAAACCCACCTGTCCATGGTGATGGGTTCCCAGTGGGGCAGGCGATGGCGATTCCTGCCGCCAACTGGTCTGGGATGAGGGGGCGGACTAGGAAGGTTTGGAGGTTGCAGCAGGGGCAGGGGTAGACTGGGCAGACTTCTGGTTCCCTGTCCCATGAGTCTGTGAGATTCTATGTCCCCGCCACACAGAGCTTGACCGCATGGCTGGCACGGTGGCTGGGAAAGGGACATGACAGGGAGCCCCTCCCGTGGTCACGAAAGGTGCAAAAGGCAGAATGTTGGGGACGAGGGGCAGTCGAAAGGCAGAGTGACCAAGCCGTAGCCCGGGAGTCCTTGAACCTCAGTGCGGAGTCCGACTACTTCTTCTTACCTGTGTGACCCGAAGGCTTGGAGGACAACGAGTGGAGGTGACTCTGCAAGCAGTCTAAAGACCTTCCTCTCGCAAAACCGAGATCAATGTGGAGTGGGGTGCCGGGCCACCATAAGCTTGAGGGAACGTTCCCTAAAGGCCTTCGGGTGCGTGGCTCGGCACTGGGAGCATGACTTTGGGTCATGGTTGAGCTCTAGGCAAGCAGACCCGGAGCGCATCCTCCACCGACATCATGTGGTGAGAGGCCTCACAAGGCATGAAACTGGTCTTCAGGACATCTTGACGCACCAAAAAAAAAAAATCACTAACAACTCGACAAACGTATCGAAATCAGTCAAAAAGTGACCAGGGTAGCTCTCTTCGGGTCAGTCCCTGGTGTGGAAAGAAAAGAACTGATATGACTGTGTGGAGACGGAGTCTATGTACGACTCCTGGCGTCATCACAGCGCCCACGATGCCTGTGGAGTTGACCAACACCACCTGACGATGTGCAAGGGTACTGCTTGAAGAAAATTCCCCGGATCCAGTCTGACGCCTGTGGGAAATTCTAAGGGAAGGAATCTGCAACTAGAAGTTTCTATCAGATCTGGTGTCTGACAGATGAGAGGAAGCTCTGGATCTCCATCTGGTAGCACAGAAAGAAAGGAACTCACGTCACCACCCAAGAGTGGCACCTATATAGGCCCCCATTTATCATTTCCGGAGCAGAACTGCGTCAGTGTGGAGCCACAGAGCACCACCTACTGAACACAGAAGTACTTTTCAAAGGTTTCCAGATCCAGTGTGACACAAAAGGTGAGGAATCTGCAGTTAGTCTCTAACAGAAACACACACACAAACATATATACATTCCAAATGGAATATTCACTCATGATGCTTTTTGAAAACCCAGCAGTGTCAGATGTGCAGCCACTGAGCAAACAATCTTGTACTATATGAGGAAGGCGGAAGCTGAAATATATTTTTGTCCTTTGGCGAGTCCATCTGTCTGAGTCACTTCTTTCTTGGATATTTCATTTCTTTGGGATTCATTGTATTATTTGGGTTTCAGATTGTTCCCCTGACTGGCTGGTGTTTTCTTGTGATAATGCGTCTTCGAATTAATAAATATACATATACTTGCAGATGTACAATGTAATAGGCTAGTGAGTGTGGGGAGGGGCCATGACTGGTGAGAAGTCAAGCCTTGAGTCATCATGACTTGACTTATTTAACTAAAACCAGAATGCACAGGATTAAATTTGTGCAGCAGGGTAGAATCACAGTAAAGACATTTATGGATACTTGCAACTGCAGAAGCTTCACCTTTAAAATATCCCCCGGTGCCACACTGGATCCATACATTTTCTCAACAGTGCTCCCACTCATAACTAGTTTGCAAAGTGCGACTGCGCACTGGTCTTTTTTTTGGCCCAGAAGTGACAGAGCAGATTTGCATATAAGTGCCACCTGCATGCCAACACCAGTTCCTTTCTTTCTGCGCCTTCACATTGGGACCCAGCACTCCGCTCCCATTTTCAATGTTTTTTCCAAATTCTAATCTAATGTGGAAAGGAACAGTGACCCACCTAAAACTACAGGTTTTAAACCGTGCTGTGATGGGTGGTAACAGATGTCATTGAGTGGCCCGCACGAAGTGTGCCTTTCATGTCTGGGCTTCAGGCATGTTACAAGTTGTGTGATGATTGTGCCCTCATGCTCAAGAACGAAATCCAGGACCATAATGTAAACACTGAAAGAACTCACAGACCTAGTGGAAGTCCTACTCAAAGTTGAGGGTGCAGACCAGCTCCTCCTCTCAAAGCCGATCTCAAGACAGCTTCTCTTCAGTCCTGAAGTCATCAGGTAACTCTCCAAGTCAAAGAGGAAACACAAGATGGTGAAGCGGGACTTAAATCCATCTGCCCCTCTCTATCGAAAGAGAAGTCACACAGTTGTCAAGATGTCAATCACTCTCACTCCCAGTCCCGCTGGAGTAACAGATTCTGCAACTGATCCAGATGTATCCATGTTCTTCAGGCCGTTGGCAATGCTATAGCAACACAACACCTTTTAAGGAGGTAATGCTGTGTATTTTTGTCACTCTTCTGGCTCCCTGTGTTGTGCCTTCAGGAACCAGGATCCACAGTGGTCTCCATCAACGCTAATGCTGGTGGTTCTGTCCTCAGCACCAATTTGAACCTCGGGTTCTGCACAGACTCCAGTGCAGACTTCCATAATTAGCTCCGAGACCTGCACCAGTCCCTCTTTCATGGACACCGATATCGACAACCTGGAGGAAATCCAGTGCAGACTTCATTGTTCAACCTGAACTAAACCCACCTCGGCAACTTATAGCCACTACTCCAGAGCCATCGCCAGAGGCTCCATCAGCTTTTCTGTTTTGATTCGGACCAAAGTTCACTTCCCTGAGAGGGCAACAGTGATGATTAGGATCATTTAAAATCTTATAACGATAGTTTATATATGGACCTACAGGAGGACAGTAATACTTCCCCTTTTACAGGGTTATTCCTCATTGGACCCGCAACGGAAGAGTGCTTCTTTTGCTGTGGTAATTCAGCGTGTTGCTTAGGTCCTAGGCCTTCAGTTGAGGTACAATTGAACCTCCTCATACACGTCCTGGACCCTGGGATTACTTCCTCTGAGCCCTTACTCCCATTTATGTGGTTGTAACTTTGCTCTTGCCCACTAGTGAAAAGGCAAGTGGCTAGATGCCATAGACCGGTGCTAGGTGACCCCGACTTTGACACCGCATCCTACTCCTGGGAATCTGGTGGTCCAGGCTTCCATCCACAAGGTGAACCCCAATTGATTTCCTAAGACCCCTCTGTAGAGGGAGTTAAAGGATTGAGGCATTCAGAAAACAATTATTTTTGTCGGTCAGCTTGGCCTTGTGGTCAAACACCTCAGTTTACCTACTAGGCGTGGGCGCGTGTGTGTGTGTGTGTGTGTGTGTGTGTGTGTGTGTGTGTGTGTGTGTATGTGTGTATATATATATATATATATATATATATATATATATATATATTCGATGGCATTTGTAGCTGCAGATACACATGCTGTGCATATCTCGCCATCTAGTGTTGGGCTCAGAGTGTTACAAGTTGTTTTTCTTCGAAGAAGTCTTTTTTTTGAGTCACAGGATCGAGTGACGACTCCTCTCTGTAACAGTGTGCATGTGCATCGATTCCTTTGTTCGATTGTTTTCTTTCTGCCGTCGGGTTCGGACGTGTTCCCTCTCGCTCCAGGAGTTTCGATTCAGAAACTCTATATTATCTCAAACGTTTTTCATACCATCAGTATTGTTTTGAATGCTGTTTCTTCTGCACTCTATCCAATAGTACAGTCTGGATCAAGGAAACGCCCTTTGGGGTGCTCGTCCCCTCCTTGAGCCTGTTAGGGCCTACTGCGTCATAGCCTGATGGATCGGACTCCGTTCCGATTCTGTCCTTGGTGCCACGATAAATTTCCTTACACCGACCAGCACTTGGTCTTTAATCTCTGCCTTTCTCTGGAACATTGTGAGGAAAGCTGTGAGGCGTGTTGGTCTTTTAGATCGAAGAAAACACTACGCGATCGAAGGGCACAAAGACTGGAGATAGCATCCAAGCACAAGGAGTCCACCACCAACACCCTCGAAGAGGAGCAGGCACAGATGGCAGTTTTGATCCCAGACTCCGACTCCGAGCAAGGTTCAGCTGAAGACAGCCAGCCGATATCAGCAGCTCAGTATGTAAGTACACATGCCCCAACACCAACTTTAAAAAAATCAGGTACAGCATTGGGTGCATCACTGCTGTCAAGCCATGGTTTCACCCGAAAAAGACTAATCGTCGACCAACCCTTGGGTTCGGCGCCAAAAAAGGCCAAAACACTCCAACAGGTTACCACGCCTGTTTCAGTGTTGGGGGTCAAGCCAAAAAATTCAAACCTAAACCTCCGAACTGAGCCAACACCCACAATCATCGGATCCGAAAAGAGTACGCTCTGCATTGGATCAGAAAAAGAGTACGCTCTGCTTCGGAGCCGAAACCTCGGCCAACAGCTTCGGAACAGAAACACAAACACCTCAGTCCGACTTCGGAGCCAAAAACATCATCCTATATAGAGGGAACAGGACTTTCGGCTCGTATGAGGCAGGTGCCCAAAACATTCACTGAACATTCCTCTAAGGGCACAAAACATACCTCTGAACATCAAATGGAGGAATCGGACATTTAACCTATTTTATAGGTTATGGACAGCAAGCGGAGAAGAATACAGATCCAGAAAGAGACTGGAAAATTATTACTTCTCCGCCTCCACAGACTAAAAGAAAGCTCGCATTTCAAGAGACTCTTGATACTGCGCCACCACCAGCAAACATTTTCAAGAGGAAGGAAAAGCTGAGACCTCTTCAGCTTTCTCCACCACATTCACCGCAGCTTTCTTTTTCACCACAACCTCCCACTCCACCACCATCACACTCATTCTTATTCACATTCACAAGGAGACACTGTAGACCCCTGGGACACGTACAACTCGGATCCTGTACCGTCTAATGATCCAGATCTCTACCCTACTGGACCATCCCCACCAGAGCATAGTACGGTTTTATAACCAAGTAATACCCAGGGCAGCGGCATACCATGGGCTACAAATGCATGCGGAACCTTTAGAAGAGGATTTTCTTTTTAATACACTGTTCTCAACTCATAAGCAATACCAGTGTTTACCAATGCTTCCTGGTATGCTTAAGCATGCATAGGAAATACTTAAAGAACCAGTTAAAGCTAGGGTTTTAACACCGACGATTGACAAAAAATATAAGCCTGCACCAACAGATCCAATTTACATCACACAACAATTACCACCAGATTGTATTGTGGTCAGTGCAGCCAGGAAGCGTGCCAATAGTCAGTCTTTGGGGGATACCCCACCCCCTGACAAAGAAAGCAGACAATTTGATGCTGCAGGCAAAAGGGTGGCAACACAAGCAGCCAACCAATGGCATATTGCCAATTTCCCAGGCCCTGTTGGCAAGATACGACAGGGCACATTGGGATGAGATGCAAGAATTCTTGAAATACCTACCCAAAGTACAGCATAAGCCCCAGGAGCCCTTTATACCACATCATTTGGGGGGTTCATTTCGAAAACCGCAATTTAGGGGAGGTTTTAAAACCCAGACTGCAGAGGATTCCGCCTCCCATCCAAAGCAAGGACAGCAGTACTACCCAAGAGGGTCATTTAGAGGCTCTTACAGAGGACAACATTTCAGGGCCAGAGGAAAATTTGCAGCCTCAAAGGGTGCTTCCACACCCACTAAACAATGACTTCCCAAACATCCCACAATCCCATACGTCTCCTGTAGGAGGAAGACTGCAACAATTCCATTCTCACTGGCAGAACATCACCACAGATCAATGGGTACTCAATTATCCACAATGATTACTGCCTAGAGCTCATCTCCGCTCCACCAAATATTCCCCCTCGTTCTCACAGACTCTCCAGAACACACTGTTCTACTAAAACAAGAGGTACAATCTCTATTACTCAAGGGAGCAATAGAAATAGTTCCCATCTCACAGCAAGGGACAGGAGTATACTCCCTATACTTCCTTATACCAAAGAAGGATGATAGTCTTAGACCTCTAAATCTATATATCCTGTCAGAACATTTTCACATGGTCACTCTACAGGACGTCATTCCCCTGTTACAAAAATAAGATTACATGACTGCGTTAGATCTAAAGGACGCTTACTTCCACATTCTCATACATTCAGCTCACCGCAAGTATTTAAGGTTTGTAATATCAGGCAACCACTACCAATTCAAATTACTGCCCTTTGGAGTAACAACAGCACCAAGAGTGTTCACAAAATGTCTAGCTGTAGTAGCAGCAGACCTCAGAAGGCACCACTTACATCTTCCCTTATCTAGACGACTGGTTAATAAAATCCAGCACCATTCTACAATGCCAACAACACACACAGGACACCCACTAGGGTTCACAATCAATTACCAGAAATCTCATCTTCAGCCAGCACAAATTCAACCTTATCTAGGTCAATTCTCAATACTCTTTCAGCGTTAGCCTACCCAAATCCACAACGGGTACAGGCTTTTCAATACCTCATATCACGAATGCATGTCAATCGAACTTACACAGTAAGATTTGTCATGAAACTATTGGGAATGATGGCATCATGCATAGTACCATATGCGACGCTAAACCTGAGACCACTGCAGCAGTGTCTCACAACAATGGTCTCAGGCACAGGGTCGGTTACAGGATCAAGTGTTGTTAGACCGCAAACGTACAAATCCCTGCAATGGTGGAATCACAACAACTTAACAAAGGGGCGGTCCTTTCAAGACCCCGTGCCACAGACCATAATCACAACAGATGCGTCAATGACAGGTCAGGGAGCCAATCTCAACAATATAATGATACAAGGGGAATGGGACTCAATACAAGGGACTTAGCAAATAAACCACTTGGAATTATTAGCCGTGCTTTTAGCCATCAAGGCATTTCAACCACAGAACATACACAAAACAGTCTTAATAAGAACAGACAACATGACGACAATGTATTATCTGAAAAAACAGAGGGGGGCACACTCATCCCAATTGTCCCTTCTAGCTCAAACAATATGGAAATGGGCAGTTCACAATCACATTCACCTGCTAGCGGAATACATCCCAGGAATACACAACCAGGTAGTGAACCTTCTAAGCAGGACGCAGCAACAAATACACAAATGGGAGATTCACCCACAGGTAGTTCAATATTACTTTCAAATTTGGGGAACATCAAACATAGGCCTTTTCGCAACAAGCAAAAACGCAAATGCCAAAACTTTGCATCCAGAAACCCACACCCTCAGTACAAGGGCAATGCTCTATGGATCAACCGGTCAGGGATATTTCCTTACGCTTTTCCCCCCTCTCCCATTAATTCTGTTTCTGGTCAACAAACTGTGTCACACTTCCCTCACCATGTTACTCATAGTTTCCCATGTGGGCACACTAACACTGGTACACAACACTCCTAGATCTGTCAGTAGTACCATATCACATGCTTCCAAACAGACCAGACCTGTTAACACAGAACAGAGGTCAAATCAGGTTTCCCAATCCCAGTGTGCTCAATTTAGCGATTTTGCTCCTGAATTAATAGAATTTGGATACCTACAGCTCCTATTAGAATGTATGAATGTTCTAAAACAAGCACGTAAACCAACACTATGCAAATAAATGCAAACAGTTTGTATACTACTCTCAACCAAAAAATATAGATCCACTTAAAGCATCAGTACAATATATTGTGTGTTATTTGCTTTATTTACAAAAAGCAAATCTTGCCTTTTCCTCTATTAAGATTAATCTAACGGCCATATCAGCCTACCTACAAAACATACAAAATACCTCTCTGTTTAGAGTTCCTGTCGTAAAAGCATTTATGGAAGGACTTAAATGCATGATTCCAGTTCCAGCATGGAATCTTAATATTGTGCTCACAAGACTCATGGGTCCTCCATTGAAACCCATGCACTCTTGCGCTATTCAGTTTCTAACATGGAAGGTTGCTTTCTTAGTAGCAATTACTTCCTTGAGAAGAGTAAGTGAAATTCAGGCATTTACTCTAGAAGAACCTTTATTTCAAGTACACAAACACAAAGTAGTACTTGGGCCAAATCCAAATGTTTTGCCTAAGGTGGTTTCACCTTTTCACATTAATCAGTCAGTGGAATTGCCATTCTTCTTTCCAAATCCACACTCTACTGCTGAAAGAGCTCTACACACTCTTGATCTTAAAAGAGCTCTAATGTATTTTGTAGACAGAACAAAGGACTTTAGGAAAACGAAACAACTTTTTGTTGCTTTCCAACAACCTCATAAAGGTAATCGCATTTCAAAACAAGGATTAGCTAGATGGATTGTAAAATGTATTCAAACATGCTACCTCAAAGCAAAAAGGCAGCTATTAACTCCAAAAGCACATTCCACTAGGAAAAAGGGTACCTCCATGGCATTCTTAGAAAATATACCAATGGCAGATATATGCAAAGCAGCCACATGGTCCACACCACATACTTTCATGAAGCATTACTGTGTAGATGTGTTATCTAGATAAGCCAATGTTGGACAAGCAGTTCTAAAAACTATTTCAAACTACTTCAACTCCTATGGGCTAGCCACCACTTATTTGGGAGGAGACTGCTTTACAGTATATGCACAGCATGTGTATCTGTAGCTACACATGCCATCGAACGGAAAATGTCACTTACCCAGTGTACATCTGTTTATGGCATGTGGTGCTGCAGATTCACATGCTATGCATATATCGCCATCTAGTGTTGGGCTCGGAGTGCTACAAGTTGTTTTTCTTCGAAGAAGCTTTTTTCGGGTCACAGGATCTAGTGACTCCTCTCGGTGATAGTGCGCATTGGCATCAAGTCCTTTGTTAGATTGTTTTCCTACAGGAGGGTGAAGTAAGGAGTGAAGAGTTGTATATGCACAAATATATATAGTAGGTATAGAAGATGTCCATGCAAAGTATATACATATCTACATAATAAAGTACTACAGCGGCTACGGGCTTCCGGGAAGGAGGGAGGTCGCATGTGAATCTGCAGCACAACATCCCACGAACAGATGTAGACTAGGTAAGTGACATTTTCCATTCAATGGCATGTGTAGCTGCAGATACAAATGCTATGCGTAGACCGAAAAGCAGTCCCTCCCCTAAGTAAGCGGTGCCTAGCCTGTAGGAGTTAGAGTAGTTTGAAATAGTGTTTTAGCACTGCTTGACCAACATTTGCTTGTTGTCTAGATAACACATCCGCACAGTAATGTTTAGTAAATGTGTGTGGTGTGGACCATGTGGCTACTTTGCATATGTCTCCCATTGGTATATTTCCTAAGAATGCCATTTAAGTGCCCTTCTTTCTAGTAGAATGTGCTTTAGGAGTTACTGATAGTTGCCTTTTAGCTTTAAGATAGCAAGTTTGAATACACTTTACTATCCATCTGGCCGATCCATGTTTGAAAATAGGATTACCCTTATGAGGCTGTTGGAAAGCTGCTAAAGTTTTTTTTTTAGATTTTCTAAAGTCTTTTGTTCTGTCTATATAATACATGAGAGCTCTTTTGAGATCAAGAGTGCGGAGAGCTCTTCCAGCAACTGAATCTGGCTGTGGAAAGAAGACTGGCAATTCCACTGACTGATTAATGTGAAATGGTGAAAACACTCTAGGTAACAATTTTGGATTTGTCCTAAGTACTATTTTGTGTTTGTGTACTTGGAAGAAGGGTTCTTCTAAAGTGAAAGACTGAATTTCACTTACTCTTCTTAAGGAAGTTATTGCTACCAGGAAAGCAACCTTCCATGAGAGAAATTGAAGAGCGCAAGAATGCATGGGTTCAAATGGTGGACCCATAAGTCTTGTGAGCACAAAGTTAAGATTCCATGCAGGAACTAGTGGGGCTGTAGGTGGAATAACTCTTAAGACCTTCCATAAAAGCTTTTATGACAGGAATTCTAAACAGAGAAGTATGTTGTCTGTTTTAGAGGTAGGCTGATATTGCTGTTAAATGAATTTTGATAGATGAAGATACAAGTTTTGCTTTCTGTAAATGAACCTGTACTGATGCTTTAAGTGGATCAATGTTTTTAGAATGTCAGTAATATACAAAATGTTTCCATTTATTTGCGTAGCACTGCCTGGTTGTAGGTTTACATGCTTGTTTTAGAATGTCCATACATTCTGATGGAAGCTGTATGTATTGAAACTCTATGAGCTCAGGAGCCAAATCGCTAGGTTGAGCATACTGGGACTGGGATGCCTGATCTGACCCTTGTTTTGAGTCAGTAGGTCTGGTCTGTTTGGGAGCTTGTGATGTGGTACTACTGACAGATCTAGGAGTGTTGTGTACCAGTGTTGACGTGCCCACGTGGGAGCTATGAGTATCAAAGTGAGGGAAGTGTTACGGATCTTGTTGACAAGAAACAGAATTTGCATTGCCCTTGGATTGAGGGCGTGGGTATCTGGACGCAAAGTTTTGGCATTTTGCGTTTTCGCTTGTTGCGAAAAGGTCTATGTTTGGTGTTCCCCACATTTGAAAGTAATACTGAATTACTTGTGGGTGAACCTCTCATTTGTGTATTTGTTGCTACGTCCTGCTTGAGAGATCCACTAGCTGGCTGTGTATCCCTGGAATGTATTCCACCGGCAGGTGAATGTGATTGTAAATTGCCCATTTCCAAATTGTGTTAGAAGAGACAATTGGGATGAGTGTGTCCCCTCCTGTTTTTGCAGATAATACATTGTTGTCATGTTGTCTGTCCTTATTAAGACTGTTTTGTGTATGATCTGTGGTTGGAATGATTTGATGGCTAATAACACTGGCTAGCAATTCCAAGTGGTTTATGTGGTAAGTCTGCTAGATTGAGTCCCACTCCCCTTGTATCGTTAGATTGTTGAGATGGGCCCCCCCACCTGTCATGGATGCGTCTGCGGTGATTATGGCCAGTGGCACCGGGTCCTGAAATGGCCGCCGTTTGATAAGTTGTTGTGATTCCACCATTGCAGGGATTTGTAAGTTTGGCGGTCTAACAACACTAGGAGGCATATTTATACTCCGTTTGCGCCGAAATTGCGTCGTTTTTTTTTACGCAATTTCGACGCAAAACTAACTCCATATTTATACTTTGGCGTTAGACGCGTCTAGCGCCAAAGTCCATGGAGTTAGCGTCATTTTTTTGCGGTAGGCGTTCCCGTCTTAAAAAATGACTCCCAGGCATGTGCGTGGTATTTATACTCCCGGGCAAAAATCACGCCCGGGAGTGGGCGGGGCAAAAAACCCCGCATTTGCGCCTCTTTTTAACGCCTGGGTCAGGGCAGGCGTTAAGGGACCTGTGGGCTCAGAATGAGCCCAGAGGTGCCCTCCATTGCCCCCAGGGACACCCCCTGCCACCCTTGCCCACCCCAGGAGGACACCCAAGGATGGAGGGACCCATCCCAGGGAAGAAAAGGTAAGTTCAGGTAAGTATTTTTTTTATTTTTTTTGTGGCATAGGGGGGCCTGATTTGTGCCCCCCTACATGCCACTATGCCCAATGACCATGCCCAGGGGACAGATGTCCCCTGGGCATGGCCATTGGGCAAGGGGGCATGACTCCTGTCTTTGCTAAGACAGGAGTCATGTTAATGGGGGATGGGCGTCGTAAAAAAATGGCGCAAATCAGGTTAAGGCGATTTTTTGGACTCAACCTGACTTGCCCCATTTTGAGACGCCCATACGCCATTTTCCCCTACGCCGGCGCTGCCTAGTGTACGTGTTTTTTTTTCACGCACACCAGGCAGCGCCGGTCGGCTAACGCCGGCTAACGCCATTCTATAAATACGGCGCCCGCATGGCGCTTCAGAATGGCGTTAGACGGCGCTAATTTTTTTGACGCTAAACTGCGTTAGCGCAGTTTAGCGTCAAAAAGTATAAATATGGCCCTAGATCCTGTAGTTGACCGTGTGCCTGAGACCATTGTCGCGAGAGACACTGTTGCAGTGGTCTCATGTTTAGACGTGCATTTGGCACTATTGCTATGCATGATGCCATCATTCCCAATAGCCTCATGACAAACCTTACTGTGTAAGTTTGATTGACCTGCAATTGGGATATGCGAGTGTGAAACGCTTGGATTCGTTGTCGATTTGGGTAAGCTAATGCTGAATGAGTGTTCAAAATTGCTCCTAGATAAGGTTGATATTGTGCTGGCTGAAGGTGAGATTTCTGGTAATTGATTGTGAACCCTAATTTTTGTAGGGTATCTATTGTGTATTGTGTGTGCTGTTGACGGTTTCGAATGGTACTGGCTTTTATTACCCAGTCATCCAGATAAGGGAAGACATGTATGTACTGTCTTCTGAGGTATGCCAAAACCACTGCTAGACATTTTGTGAATACCCTTGGTGCTTGTGTTACTCCAAATGGTAGTACCTTGAATTGATAGTGCTTCCTGGCTATCGCAAACCTTAAATACTTGTGCTGGATGTATAGGAATGTGAAAGTAAGCGTCCTTTAGATCTAATGCTGTCATGTAGTCTTGTTTTTGTAACAAGGGAATGACATCTTGTAGAGTGACCATGTGGAAATGCTCTGACAGGATATACTGATTTAGAGGTCAGAGATCGAGAATTGGTCTGGGAGTGCCATCCTTATTTGGTACGAGGAAGTATAGAGAATATACCCCTGTCCCATGTTGACTGATGGGAACCATCTCCATTGAACCTTTGAGTAGAAGAGATTCTACCTCTTGTTTTAATAGAGCAATGTGCTCGAGAGAAAGCCTGTGTGAACGGGGTGGAATGATTGGTGGAGTGGAGATAAATTCTAGGCAATAACCATTGCGGATAATTTACAGTACCCATTGATCTGTTGTAATTTGTTGCCAGTGAGGATGGAAATATTGCAGTCTTCCTCCCACAGGAGATGTATGTTGTTTGGGGATGCAGGGAAAGTCACTGCTTTGATGAGGTGGAGGCATCTCTTGCGGCAGGAGATTTACCTCTGGATCTGAAAGTGTGTCCCCTATAAGAGCCCCTGAAAGATCCCTTGGATAATATTGTTGTCCCTGTTTTTGTTGGGACGTAGAAGCCTCTGAAGTTTGTGGCTTAAACCCTCCTCTAAATTGAGGTTTACGAAATGAGCCCTGAAAAGGTGCTGTATAAAGGGCTCCCATGGCCTTTGCTGTCTCAGAATCCTTTTGATTTTGTCAATGGTTGTATCCACCTCCGGTCCAAAGGGTTGCTGCTTATTAAACGGCATGTTAAGGACCGCTTGTTGTATATCAGGCTTAAAGCCTGAGGACCTCAGCCAAGCATGTCTCCTAATTGTGACACTAGTGTTTATTCCCCTAGCAGCAGTATCAGCTGCGTCTAGTGCTGATCGGATCTGATTATTAGCAATGGCTTGTCCTCCTTCCACTACTTGTTGTGCTCTTTTCTGGTGTTCCTTTGGGAGGTATTACAGGAACTCCTGCATCTCGTCCCAATGTGCCATGTCATACCTGGCTAAAAGAGTTTGGGAGTTAGCAATTTGCCACTGATTTGCAGCCTGAGTTGCTGCTCTTTTGCCTGCTGCATCAAATTTGCGGCTTTCTTTATCGGGGGAGGAGCACCCCCTGTGGACTGGCTATTTGCGCATTTTCTGGCTGCAATGACTACAGTGGAGTCTGGTGGTAACTGCTGTGAAATAAAGACCGGATCAGTTGGTGCCGCTTTATATTTTTTGTCTATCCTAGGTGTTAATACCCTGGCCTTCACTGGTTCTTTCAAAATGTCATTGCCATGTTTTAAAATACCCGGTAAGATTGGCAAACATTGGTATTGTTTGTGAGTTGAGAAAAGAGTGTTAAATAGAAAATCCTCTTCTATTGGTTCAGAATGCATCTTACACTGTGATAGGCGGCTGCTCTGGAAATGACCTGATTATAGGCTGTGGTATCCTCAGGTGGAGAAGGTCTTGTGGGATACAAATCCGGATCATTGGGTGGGATTGGGTCAGTGTCATACATGTCCCATGGATCCATGTTGTAAATAATCTCACCCATATAGTCCCCATGTGAAGAATCATGAGATTGTGTGGGTGAAGTTGGTGGTGATGGAGTATGTGGTGGTGGAGAAGACGGACGATAAGGTGAATACGGTGGAGAAAGCTGTACAGTCTTTGGCTCCTCTTTATGTGTAAAGATCATCGCCAGTGAAGGGCCAGTATCCAAACTCTTGGAATACTAGTTTCCTATTTGTATTTGGAGGAGGAGAGGCAATAATCTTTCCAGTCTCTTTCCGGATTTGAATCCTCCTTTGTTTTTGGTCCATAACCTCAAGAATGGGTCTAATGTCTGTTCTATCTACCTCCTGTTCTGAAGATGAAACCTATTTTCTGCCCCATAATGAATGCTACAAAAGCTTGGTGGCAGCATGCTTAATATGCGCCACAAAAAAGTGGTCTGATTGGTAGGGGTAAGTGTTTTCGAATCCAAAAAGGGGCTTTGATGTTTTGACTCCAAAGAGGAGCATGGATGTTTCGGCTCAGATGCGGTATGAAGCCGTCTTGGTTCCAAAGTGGAAGCCTCCATCTTTCGACTCTATGACGAAACAGGTGTGACAGTCTGTTTGTGAGAATGAGTCTTGGCCTTTTTTGGCACCGAACCAAAGGGTCGGTCGATGATCTGTTGTTTTCGGGTCGAACCATGGCCAGCAAGCAGTGGCAGACCTAAGGCCTTCTGTGATGCCTTACACTATTTTCGATCGGAAGGGGCTGGTGTACTCACTCACTGCACCGCAGGGAATACCCGGCTGTCATCATCTGAATCTCAGTCGGAGTCAGATTCCCGAATGGAGACTGCAGTCTGTGCCTGTTCCTCACCAAAGATGTCGGGCATTTGTTCGGTGGACTTTGACGCCATCTCTAACCGCCTTGCTCTTCGATCTCGTAAGGTCTTATTTGATCAAAAGGACTGACACGCCTCGCAGGTCTCTTATTTGTGGTTGGGAGTAAGGCAGAGGTTGCACACCGAATGCTGGTTGATTTAGTGGAACTTGGTATGGCACTGAGGACAGAATAGAAATGGAGTCTGATCCATGAGCCTATGGCGTAGTAGGCCCGAAAAGGCCAGAGAAGGGCGCGTGCGCCCCAAAGGGCGTTTAATCGATCCAGATGTTACAATCGGATCGAGTGTAATAAGAAAAGCATTCGAAAACGATACAGACGTTAAGGAAAAGGAATGCGCTCTTGGTGTAATAGGTAGATCTCTTTTTGCTTTAATATAGCAAGTTTGAATACACTTCACTATCCATCTGGCAATGCCTTGCTTGGATATAGGATTTCCTGCATGATGTTTTTGGAAGGCTACAAACAATTGTTTTGTTTTGCGAAACTATTTTGTTCTGTCAATGTAATACATTAGTGCTCTTTTTATGTCTAATGTATGTAATGCTCTTTCGGCTACTGAGTCTGGTTGTGGAAAGCAGACTGGGAGTTCCACTGTTTGGTTTAGGTGGAATGGTGATATAACTTTTGGTAAGAATTTGGGATTTGTACAGAGAACCACTTTATGTTTATGTATTTGTATAAAGGGTTCTTCTATAGTAAATGCTTGTATCTCACTTACTCTTCTAAGTGATGTGATAGCTATGAGAAAGGCTACCTTCCAAATTAAGTATTGCATTTCACAAGAGTGCATGGGTTCAAATGGTGCTCCCATGAGTCGTGTTAATACAATATTAAGGTTCCACAAAGGTACTGGTGGTGTTCTCTGGGGTATGATTCTTTTTAACCTCTTGGGTGCCTTGGACGAGATGATCTCGTCCAAGGCTACAGTTCCCCTGTGCCTTGGACGAGATCATCTCGTCCTAGGCACAGTGGAACTTGGGGGCGCGCTAGCGCGCCCCCCGTGCACCCCCCCCCCTCCCCAGGCGGGGATGGAAGGGGAAGACCTTCCCCTTCCACCCCCGCCCCCCCCCACGGCAATCCGATGACGTCAGCGCGCGCACAGCGCGCTGATGTCATCTAGTGTTGCCGGGCGCGCTGGAAGCCATTTGCTTCCAGCGCGTCTACCGAGGAGGACCCAAAAGGTGAGTCCTCTTTGTTTTTGGGGGTCGGGGGTGGTGGAAACAGACACGGGGGGTTTTTCCTTTCCCCCGGTGCCTGTTTTCATTAGATTCCTGCTCCAGGAATCTCCACTAGCCACCAGGGATTTACTTTTTTCAATATTTTGGGGGCGACCCCTTGGGCAAGGGTCGCCCCCCCCCCCGGGGGCAATTTTTTTTTGTATTTCGCCCCCCCCCCCCTGGGGGCAGATCTGCCGATTTTTCGGCGGATCTGCCCCCGGGGGGGGGCGAAAACCACTAGACACCAGGGATATAGTATTTTATGTTTATTTTGGGGGCGACCCCTTGGGCCAGGGTGGCCCCCCCGGGGAATTTTTATTTGTATTTAGCCCCCCCCCCCCCCCCCCCCGGGGGGCAGATCCGCTGATTTTTTTGGCAGATCTGCCCCCGAGGGGGGTTGAAAACCACTAGACACCAGGGATTTATTTTTATTGTAAAGTTTTTTTTTGGGGGGCGACCCTTTGGGCAAGGGGCGTCCCACTGGGGGACACATTTTTTAGTATTTGCCACCCCCCCTCCCCCCCCGGGGGCAGATTGCCAATTTTTGGGCTGATCTGCCGTCGGGGGGGGTGGCGGGGGGCAAAATCCACTAGACACCAGGGATTTTGTTTTTGTTGTTTATTTTGGGGGCAACCCCTTGGGCAAGGGTCTCTCCCCTGGGGAGTTTTTTTTTTCTGTTTCGGCCCCCGATGGCAGACCAGTCATTTTTTGGACGATCTGGCCCCGGGGGGGTGGAAGCACACTAGGCGCCAGGGATTGTGTGGTGTGTGTGTAATTTTGTAGGCCCATCTGCCCCCAAGGAGGGCAGAAACCACCAATACTGCAGGGATTTTTTTGTTTTGTGCTGGGGGTGCCCCCTTTGGGAAGGGTTGCCCCCTAAAAGGGGGCACAGAGGTGTTGCCCATTTCGGCTAATTTTTTTACGCCCATCTACCCCCGAGGGGGGGCAGGATCCACTTAGGTACCAGGGACAACTTCTAAGTTCTTGGTGGTGGGGTGTTTGTCAACAGGCAAAGTATTTGTATTTGTGATTATAACAATTTATTTCTTCTTTTTCTTCTAGTTCAACGCTTTTGCTTCCTTTGCTGTGGATCTTAGCGGTTTTGGCAGTAGTTGTCCAGTGGTTTGCATAGCTGCATGTTTTAGGTAAGTGAAAGCAATTTACTCCAAAGGAGTATTGTTGACATGCATGAATGACATGTTTGTAGGTGGTGTACTAAATGCAGTATTGTGTGTTTGACATTGTCCTTAGATTTGAGCACAGTGATGTTTGTGTTGTCATATGTCTAATTTGCTTTTTTCTTTTTAGTGGGATATCATTGGTGATTGCTGTGTCTGTGCAGAGTAGTTGCTTGGTGAGTAGCTATTTCAGGCAACTGAGTGGTATAGTTTTTTGTAGTACATAACTCTTTGTGATAAAGCTACACTTTGTTTATTACTTATTTTAGTGCTAGTTGTTGTTGGCAATCCATTTGTTGTTAGGATCATGGCTAGCCGCAAAGTGACCGCTCAGCAGGTTGTTCGCATGCTCTTTGAGTCGTCTTCAGACCATGATTACGACACTGACTCTGCATCTGAGGCAGAGGAGGAAGCAGGAGATTCTGGAAGTGTGTTTTCTGTCCAAGAGTATTCTTCTGATGAGGAAGCTACTCTCAGTGCAGATGAAGGGCCTGAGTTAGAGGAGGACATTGATGTGCCAAGAGTGCAGCAGCCTGGGGCTGAAGGGTTTCCCATTAGAAGACCTGACACCTGGATTGCCCCAAACATGGAGCAGCCACAGTTACCTGCATTTACTAGTCTCCCAGGGTGTAGAGTTAATACGGAAAACTTTCTGCCTGTCCATTTCTTTCACTTGTTTATGGACGATGTATTTTTGGAAGAGATTGTGGAGCAGACAAATGTGTATGCAGAGCAATATTTGCGGGACAACGCTGCCAGACTTAAGCCTCAGTCTAGAGCTACTCATTGGGTTCCCACATATCTGGAAGAGATGAAAAGGTTTTTAGGTTTGTCTTTTTTGATGGGGTTGATCAGGAAGCCGTCACTGGCTTCTTATTGGTCTACTAGTCCCTTGATGGCAACTGCTATATTTCCTGCAACTATGACACGTAATCGGTATTTGCTTCTTCTTCGTATGCTGCATTTTGTAGACAATGCTTTAGCCTTGCCACAAGATCACCCTGATTGTGACCGCCTTTTTAAGATTAGGCCTGTCCTTGATCATTTTGTGGATCGGTTTTCAGAGGTCTATGTTCCAGGCAAAGAGATAAGTGTGGACGAGTCTTTGGTCCTTTTCAAGGGGCGTTTAGTTTTTAAGCAGTACATCCCTAGTAAGAGGGCACGGTATGGGATTAAATTGTATCTGCTGTCAGAAAGCAGTACAGGATATGTTTATAATTTCCGGGTCTACACTGGTAGGGATTCCAGTATTGACCCTCCTGGTTGTCCGGCCACTTTTGGAGTTAGCGAAAAAATTGTGTGGGAACTTGCTAGACGGCTGTTTAACAAAGGTCACCATTTGTACGTAGATAATTTCTACACTGGAGTGCAGTTGTTCAAGGAGTTGTTTAGGGTGGACACTGTTGCTTGTGGCACAATCCGTTCTAACCGCAAAGGCTATCCAAGGGAGCTTGTCTGTAAAAAACTTGAGAGGGGACAGTGCAGTGCCTTGCGGAATAATGAGCCGTTAGCTATGAAATTTTCAGACAGGAGGGATGTGTACATTCTATCGACCATCCATGATGAGAGTACTTCCCCTGTGGCTGTTTGGGGTCAGGTTGCGGAAGTGCGCAAACCTGCGTGCATTTTGGACTACAATAGGCACATGGGTGGTGTTGATAGAGTAGATCAGAGGTTGGAACCTTACACTGCTCTTCGTAAGTCGTATGTGTGGTATAAAAAGTTGGCCCTACATTTATTTCATTTGGCAACTTTTAATGCCTTTATTGTATACAAGGATTGTTCACCTGAGTCAAGGATGACTTTTGTTAAATTTCAGGAGTCGGTGATAGAAAGCCTTATTGTGGTGGAACCGGCAAGAGTTCCTAGAGTAGAAGTGGTGGAGGATGTGGCTAGATTGAAAGATCGGCACTTTCCAGATCACATTCCTCCCACTCCCAAAAAAGACATGCCCACAAAGAAATGTAGAGTATGTGCCCGGAGATCAATCCGGAGGGAGAGCCGGATGTACTGCCCCGAATGCCCTTCAAAGCCTGGGCTGTGTGTGCCCAGCTGTTTTAGAAGTTACCACACAAGGAAAAACTTTTGGGAAATACCGTGAGCGTAAGCTGTCTGTTTTATATTTTCATATGTTTCACGGTTGGCATCTGTCGTGTATTTAGTTTGAGGTTTTGTGTTTGTAGTTTTGTGCCTATTTTATAATTAGTAGTTTATTTGTTGTTTATAAATAAAAAAAAGTGATTGCGGTGTGCGTGGGGTGGCGCTTGGCTGGCGGTGTGCGTGGGGTGGCGCTTGGCTGGCGGTGTGCGTGGGGTGGTGCTTGGCTGGCGGTCTGCGTGGGGTGGCGCTTGGCTGGCGGTGCCAGCCAAACGGCAGTCCACACTCCCATCAGCTGGTGTGATTCTTGTATCAGGCATGTGGCGTATGTAAGTGATGGGCCCTTGAGTGGCGCGGTCTGTCGATGTGAGTGTTGTAATGTGCTGGGCCCGTGGCTGGCGGTGTGAATGGTCTTGTGCGTGTCATGTATGAAAGGTGTGTGAATGGACTGTAAAGCGGTTGGTGCCTTGTCGCGGCTTTACAGCTCACGAGCTGTGAGTCATTGGTTCACTTTTTTGCCTTTCAGTTATTAGCAGTGCATTTCATTTTTGTGAAATCTCTTGTTAATAAAATTTGATCCACTGAACCATCACTCACCCTCGTGCCAAATCCAACCAGTATGTGTTGTAAAAAATGACAAAACCTGCTCCGCTGTAATCCGGCGTCGCAGCACACCTGTGACACGCTAGGTGCCTCGGGTGGGACCCCGATGATGAAGCATGCCACCAACTTGGTTGGTGGGTGAGGGGTCTTCTTCACATAACCTAAGTGTTTCTTTTCACTATTTTAGTGTTTGGCACATCACGGACGTATGTGCACACATCAAAATGATATATTGCAAAAATACCTATCCCTTCTATCTCTTCAGGTTTTGGGCCTTATTCTGTTGCAGGCACCTGGCCCACCCACACAAGTGAGGTATCATTTTTATCGGGAGACTTGGGGGAATGCTGGGTGGAAGGAAATTTGTGGCTCCTCTCAGATTCCAGAACTTTCTGCCACAGAAATGAGAGGAAAAAGTGTTTTTTTGGCCAAATTTTGAGGTTTGCAAAGGATTCTGGGTAACAGAACCTGGTCCGAGCCCCGCAAGTCACCCCTCCTTGGATTCCCCTAGGTCTATAGTTTTCAGAAATGCACAGGTTTGGTAGGTTTCCCTAGGTGGCGGCTGAGCTAGAGGCCAAAATCTACAGGTAGTCACTTTGCTAAAAACAGCTCTGTTTTCTGTGATATGTCCACGTTGTGTTTTGGGGCATATCCTGTCGCGGGCGCTAGGCCTACCCACACAAGTGAGGTATCATTTTTATCGGGAGACGTGGGGGAACGCTGGGTGGAAGGAAATTTGTGGCTCCTCTCAGATTCCAGAACTTTCTGCCACAGAAATGTGAGGAACATGTGTTTTTTTAGCCAAATTTTGAGGTTTGCAAAGGATTCTGGGTAACAGAACCTGGTCCGAGCCACACAAGTCACCCCTCCTTGGATTCCCCTAGGTCTCTAGTTTTCAGAAATGCATAGGTTTGGTAGGTTTCCCTAGGTGGCGGCTGAGCTAGAGGCCAAAATCTACAGGTAGTCACTTTGCTAAAAACAGCTCTGTTTTCTGTGATATGTCCACGTTGTGTTTTGGGGCATATCCTGTCGGGGGCGCTAGGCCTACCCACACAAGTGAGGTATCATTTTTATCGGGAGACGTGGGGGAACGCTGGGTGGAAGGAAATTTGTGGCTCCTCTCAGATTCCAGAACTTTCTGCCACAGAAATGTGAGGAACATGTGTTTTTTTAGCCAAATTTTGAGGTTTGCAAAGGATTCTGGGTAACAGAACCTGGTCCGAGCCACACAAGTCACCCCTCCTTGGATTCCCCTAGGTCTCTAGTTTTCAGAAATGCATAGGTTTGGTAGGTTTCCCTAGGTGGCGGCTGAGCTAGAGGCCAAAATCTACAGGTAGTCACTTTGCTAAAAACAGCTCTGTTTTCTGTGATATGTCCACGTTGTGTTTTGGGGCATATCCTGTCGCGGGCGCTAGGCCTACCCACACAAGTGAGGTATCATTTTTATCGGGAGACGTGGGGGAACGCTGGGTGGAAGGAAATTTGTGGCTCCTCTCAGATTCCAGAACTTTCTGCCACAGAAATGTGAGGAACATGTGTTTTTTTAGCCAAATTTTGAGGTTTGCAAAGGATTCTGGGTAACAGAACCTGGTCCGAGCCACACAAGTCACCCCTCCTTGGATTACCCTAGGTCTCTAGTTTTTAGAAATGCACAGGTTTGGTAGGTTTCCCTAGGTGGCGGCTGAGCTAGAGGCCAAAATCTACAGGTAGTCACTTTGCTAAAAACAGCTCTGTTTTCTGTGATATGTCCACGTTGTGTTTTGGGGCATATCCTGTCGCGGGCGCTAGGCCTACCCACACAAGTGAGGTATCATTTTTATCGGGAGACGTGGGGGAACGCTGGGTGGAAGGAAATTTGTGTCTCCTCTCAGATTCCAGAACATTCTGCCACAGAAATGTGAGGAACATGTGTTTTTTTAGCCAAATTTTGAGGTTTGCAAAGGATTCTGGGTAACAGAACCTGGTCCGAGCCACACAAGTCACCCCTCCTTGGATTCCCCTAGGTCTCTAGTTTTCAGAAATGCACAGGTTTGGTAGGTTTCCCTAGGTGGCGGCTGAGCTAGAGGCCAAAATCTACAGGTAGTCACTTTGCTAAAAACAGCTCTGTTTTCTGTGATATGTCCACGTTGTGTTTTGGGGCATATCCTGTCGCGGGCGCTAGGCCTACCCACACAAGTGAGGTATCATTTTTATCGGGAGACGTGGGGGAACGCTGGGTGGAAGGAAATTTGTGTCTCCTCTCAGATTCCAGAACTTTCTGCCACAGAAATGTGAGGAACATGTGTTTTTTTAGCCAAATTTTGAGGTTTGCAAAGGATTCTGGGTAACAGAACCTGGTCCGAGCCACACAAGTCACCCCTCCTTGGATTCCCCTAGGTCTCTAGTTTTCAGAAATGCACAGGTTTGGTAGGTTTCCCTAGGTGGCGGCTGAGCTAGAGACCAAAATCTACAGGTAGTCACTTTGCTAAAAACAGCTCTGTTTTCTGTGATATGTCCACGTTGTGTTTTGGGGCATATCCTGTCACGGGCGCTAGGCCTACCCACACAAGTGAGGTATCATTTTTATCGGGAGACGTGGGGGAACGCTGGGTGGAAGGAAATTTGTGGCTCCTCTCAGATTCCAGAACTTTCTGCCACAGAAATGTGAGGAACATGTGTTTTTTTAGCCAAATTTTGAGGTTTGCAAAGGATTCTGGGTAACAGAACCTGGTCCGAGCCACACAAGTCACCCCTCCTTGGATTCCCCTAGGTCTCTAGTTTTCAGAAATGCATAGGTTTGGTAGGTTTCCCTAGGTGGCGGCTGAGCTAGAGGCCAAAATCTACAGGTAGTCACTTTGCTAAAAACAGCTCTGTTTTCTGTGATGTGTCCAGGTTGTGTTTTGGGGCATATCCTGTCGCGGGCGCTAGGCCTACCCACACAAGTGAGGTATCATTTTTATCGGGAGACGTGGGGGAACGCTGGGTGGAAGGAAATTTGTGTCTCCTCTCAGATTCCAGAACTTTCTGCCACAGAAATGTGAGGAACATGTGTTTTTTTAGCCAAATTTTGAGGTTTGCAAAGGATTCTGGGTAACAGAACCTGGTCCGAGCCACACAAGTCACCCCTCCTTGGATTCCCCTAGGTCTCTAGTTTTCAGAAATGCACAGGTTTGGTAGGTTTCCCTAGGTGGCGGCTGAGCTAGAGGCCAAAATCTACAGGTAGTCACTTTGCTAAAAACAGCTCTGTTTTCTGTGATATGTCCACGTTGTGTTTTGGGGCATATCCTGTCGCGGGCGCTAGGCCTACCCACACAAGTGAGGTATCATTTTTATCGGGAGACGTGGGGGAACGCTGGGTGTAAGGAAATTTGTGGCTCCTCTCAGATTCCAGAACTTTCTGCCACAGAAATGTGAGGAACATGTGTTTTTTTAGCCAAATTTTGAGGTTTGCAAAGGATTCTGGGTAACAGAACCTGGTCCGAGCCACACAAGTCACCCCTCCTTGGATTCCCCTAGGTCTCTAGTTTTCAGAAATGCATAGGTTTGGTAGGTTTCCCTAGGTGGCGGCTGAGCTAGAGGCCAAAATCTACAGGTAGTCACTTTGCTAAAAACAGCTCTGTTTTCTGTGATATGTCCACGTTGTGTTTTGGGGCATATCCTGTCGGGGGCGCTAGGCCTACCCACACAAGTGAGGTATCATTTTTATCGGGAGACGTGGGGGAACGCTGGGTGGAAGGAAATTTGTGGCTCCTCTCAGATTCCAGAACTTTCTGCCACAGAAATGTGAGGAACATGTGTTTTTTTAGCCAAATTTTGAGGTTTGCAAAGGATTCTGGGTAACAGAACCTGGTCCGAGCCACAGAAGTCACCCCTCCTTGGATTCCCCTAGGTCTCTAGTTTTCAGAAATGCATAGGTTTGGTAGGTTTCCCTAGGTGGCGGCTGAGCTAGAGGCCAAAATCTACAGGTAGTCACTTTGCTAAAAACAGCTCTGTTTTCTGTGATATGTCCACGTTGTGTTTTGGGGCATATCCTGTCGCGGGCGCTAGGCCTACCCACGCAAGTGAGGTATCATTTTTATCGGGAGACGTGGGGGAACGCTGGGTGGAAGGAAATTTGTGGCTCCTCTCAGATTCCAGAACTTTCTGCCACAGAAATGTGAGGAACATGTGTTTTTTTAGCCAAATTTTGAGGTTTGCAAAGGATTCTGGGTAACAGAACCTGGTCCGAGCCCCGCAAGTCACCCCTCCTTGGATTCCCCTAGGTCTCTAGTTTTCAGAAATGCACAGGTTTGGTAGGTTTCCCTAGGTGGCGGCTGAGCTAGAGGCCAAAATCTACAGGTAGTCACTTTGCTAAAAACAGCTCTGTTTTCAGTGATATGTCCACGTTGTGTTTTGGGGCATATCCTGTCGCGGGCGCTAGGCCTACCCACACAAGTGAGGTATCATTTTTATCGGGAGACGTGGGGGAACGCTGGGTGGAAGGAAATTTGTGGCTCCTCTCAGATTCCAGAACTTTCTGCCACAGAAATGTGAGGAACATGTGTTTTTTTAGCCAAATTTTGAGGTTTGCAAAGGATTCTGGGTAACAGAACCTGGTCCGAGCCCCGCAAGTCACCCCTCCTTGGATTCCCCTAGGTCTCTAGTTTTCAGAAATGCACAGGTTTGGTAGGTTTCCCTAGGTGGCGGCTGAGCTAGAGGCCAAAATCTACAGGTAGTCACTTTGCTAAAAACAGCTCTGTTTTCTGTGATATGTCCACGTTGTGTTTTGGGGCATATCCTGTCGCGGGCGCTAGGCCTACCCACACAAGTGAGGTATCATTTTTATCGGGAGACGTGGGGGAACGCTGGGTGGAAGGAAATTTGTGGCTCCTCTCAGATTCCAGAACTTTCTGCCACAGAAATGTGAGGAACATGTGTTTTTTTTAGCCAAATTTTGAGGTTTGCAAAGGATTCTGGGTAACAGAACCTGGTCCGAGCCACACAAGTCACCCCTCCTTGGATTCCCCTAGGTCTCTAGTTTTCAGAAATGCATAGGTTTGGTAGGTTTCCCTAGGTGGCGGCTGAGCTAGAGGCCAAAATCTACAGGTAGTCACTTTGCTAGAAACAGCTCTGTTTTCTGTGATATGTCCACGTTGTGTTTTGGGGCATATCCTGTCGGGGGCGCTAGGCCTACCCACACAAGTGAGGTATCATTTTTATTGGGAGACGTGGGGGAACGCTGGGTGGAAGGAAATTTGTGGCTCCTCTCAGATTCCAGAACTTTCTGCCACAGAAATGTGAGGAACATGTGTTTTTTTAGCCAAATTTTGAGGTTTGCAAAGGATTCTGGGTAACAGAACCTGGTCCGAGCCACACAAGTCACCCCTCCTTGGATTCCCCTAGGTCTCTAGTTTTCAGAAATGCATAGGTTTGGTAGGTTTCCCTAGGTGGCGGCTGAGCTAGAGGCCAAAATCTACAGGTAGTCACTTTGCTAAAAACAGCTCTGTTTTCTGTGATATGTCCACGTTGTGTTTTGGGGCATATCCTGTCTCGGGCGCTAGGCCTACCCACGCAAGTGAGGTATCATTTTTATCGGGAGACGTGGGGGAACGCTGGGTGGAAGGAAATTTGTGGCTCCTCTCAGATTCCAGAACTTTCTGCCACAGAAATGTGAGGAACATGTGTTTTTTTAGCCAAATTTTGAGGTTTGCAAAGGATTCTGGGTAACAGAACCTGGTCCGAGCCCCGCAAGTCACCCCTCCTTGGATTCCCCTAGGTCTCTAGTTTTCAGAAATGCACAGGTGTGGTAGGTTTCCCTAGGTGGCGGCTGAGCTAGAGGCCAAAATCTACAGGTAGTCACTTTGCTAAAAACAGCTCTGTTTTCTGTGATATGTCCACGTTGTGTTTTGGGGCATATCCTGTCGCGGGCGCTAGGCCTACCCACACAAGTGAGGTATCATTTTTATCGGGAGACGTGGGGGAACGCTGGGTGGAAGGAAATTTGTGGCTCCTCTCAGATTCCAGAACTTTCTGCCACAGAAATGTGAGGAACATGTGTTTTTTTAGCCAAATTTTGAGGTTTGCAAAGGATTCTGGGTAACAGAACCTGGTCCGAGCCACACAAGTCACCCCTCCTTGGATTCCCCTAGGTCTCTAGTTTTCAGAAATGCACAGGTTTGGTAGGTTTCCCTAGGTGGCGGCTGAGCTAGAGGCCAAAATCTACAGGTAGTCACTTTGCTAAAAACAGCTCTGTTTTCTGTGATATGTCCACGTTGTGTTTTGGGGCATATCCTGTCGCGGGCGCTAGGCCTACCCACACAAGTGAGGTATCATTTTTATCGGGAGACGTGGGGGAACGCTGGGTGGAAGGAAATTTGTGTCTCCTCTCAGATTCCAGAACTTTCTGCCACAGAAATGTGAGGAACATGTGTTTTTTTAGCCAAATTTTGAGGTTTGCAAAGGATTCTGGGTAACAGAACCTGGTCCGAGCCACACAAGTCACCCCTCCTTGGATTCCCCTAGGTCTCTAGTTTTCAGAAATGCACAGGTTTGGTAGGTTTCCCTAGGTGGCGGCTGAGCTAGAGGCCAAAATCTACAGGTAGTCACTTTGCTAAAAACAGCTCTGTTTTCTGTGATATGTCCACGTTGTGTTTTGGGGCATATCCTGTTGCGGGCGCTAGGCCTACCCACACAAGTGAGGTATCATTTTTATCGGGAGACGTGCGGGAACGCTGGGTGGAAGGAAATTTGTGTCTCCTCTCAGATTCCAGAACTTTCTGCCACAGAAATGTGAGGAACATGTGTTTTTTTAGCCAAATTTTGAGGTTTGCAAAGGATTCTGGGTAACAGAACCTGGTCCGAGCCACACAAGTCACCCCTCCTTGGATTCCCCTAGGTCTCTAGTTTTCAGAAATGCACAGGTTTGGTAGGTTTCCCTAGGTGGCGGCTGAGCTAGAGACCAAAATCTACAGGTAGTCACTTTGCTAAAAACAGCTCTGTTTTCTGTGATATGTCCACGTTGTGTTTTGGGGCATATCCTGTCGCGGGCGCTAGGCCTACCCACACAAGTGAGGTATCATTTTTATCGGGAGACGTGGGGGAACGCTGGGTGGAAGGAAATTTGTGGCTCCTCTCAGATTCCAGAACTTTCTGCCACAGAAATGTGAGGAACATGTGTTTTTTTAGCCAAATTTTGAGGTTTGCAAAGGATTCTGGGTAACAGAACCTGGTCCGAGCCACACAAGTTACCCCTCCTTGGATTCCCCTAGGTCTCTAGTTTTCAGAAATGCACAGGTTTGGTAGGTTTCCCTAGGTGGCGGCTGAGCTAGAGACCAAAATCTACAGGTAGTCACTTTGCTAAAAACAGCTCTGTTTTCTGTGATATGTCCACGTTGTGTTTTGGGGCATATCCTGTCGCGGGCGCTAGGCCTACCCACACAAGTGAGGTATCATTTTTATCGGGAGACGTGGGGGAACGCTGGGTGGAAGGAAATTTGTGGCTCCTCTCAGATTCCAGAACTTTCTGCCACAGAAATGTGAGGAACATGTGTTTTTTTAGCCAAATTTTGAGGTTTGCAAAGGATTCTGGGTAACAGAACCTGGTCCGAGCCACACAAGTCACCCCTCCTTGGATTCCCCTAGGTCTCTAGTTTTCAGAAATGCATAGGTTTGGTAGGTTTCCCTAGGTGGCGGCTGAGCTAGAGGCCAAAATCTACAGGTAGTCACTTTGCTAAAAACAGCTCTGTTTTCTGTGATGTGTCCAGGTTGTGTTTTGGGGCATATCCTGTCGCGGGCGCTAGGCCTACCCACACAAGTGAGGTATCATTTTTATCGGGAGACGTGGGGGAACGCTGGGTGGAAGGAAATTTGTGGCTCCTCTCAGATTCCAGAACTTTCTGTCACAGAAATGTGAGGAACATGTGTTTTTTTAGCCAAATTTTGAGGTTTGCAAAGGATTCTGGGTAACAGAACCTGGTCCGAGCCCCGCAAGTCACCCCTCCTTGGATTCCCCTAGGTCTCTAGTTTTCAGAAATGCACAGGTTTGGTAGGTTTCCCTAGGTGGCGGCTGAGCTAGAGGCCAAAATCTACAGGTTGTCACTTTGCTAAAAACAGCTCTGTTTTCTGTGATATGTCCACGTTGTGTTTTGGGGCATATCCTGTCGCGGGCGCTAGGCCTACCCACACAAGTGAGGTATCATTTTTATCGGGAGACGTGGGGGAACGCTGGGTGGAAGGAAATTTGTGGCTCCTCTCAGATTCCAGAACTTTCTGCCACAGAAATGTGAGGAACATGTGTTTTTTTAGCCAAATTTTGAGGTTTGCAAAGGATTCTGGGTAACAGAACCTGGTCCGAGCCACACAAGTCACCCCTCCTTGGATTCCCCTAGGTCTCTAGTTTTCAGAAATGCATAGGTTTGGTAGGTTTCCCTAGGTGGCGGCTGAGCTAGAGGCCAAAATCTACAGGTAGTCACTTTGCTAGAAACAGCTCTGTTTTCTGTGATATGTCCACGTTGTGTTTTGGGGCATATCCTGTCGGGGGCGCTAGGCCTACCCACACAAGTGAGGTATCATTTTTATTGGGAGACGTGGGGGAACGCTGGGTGGAAGGAAATTTGTGGCTCCTCTCAGATTCCAGAACTTTCTGCCACAGAAATGTGAGGAACATGTGTTTTTTTAGCCAAATTTTGAGGTTTGCAAAGGATTCTGGGTAACAGAACCTGGTCCGAGCCACACAAGTCACCCCTCCTTGGATTCCCCTAGGTCTCTAGTTTTCAGAAATGCATAGGTTTGGTAGGTTTCCCTAGGTGGCGGCTGAGCTAGAGGCCAAAATCTACAGGTAGTCACTTTGCTAAAAACAGCTCTGTTTTCTGTGATATGTCCACGTTGTGTTTTGGGGCATATCCTGTCTCGGGCGCTAGGCCTACCCACGCAAGTGAGGTATCATTTTTATCGGGAGACGTGGGGGAACGCTGGGTGGAAGGAAATTTGTGGCTCCTCTCAGATTCCAGAACTTTCTGCCACAGAAATGTGAGGAACATGTGTTTTTTTAGCCAAATTTTGAGGTTTGCTAAGGATTCTGGGTAACAGAACCTGGTCCGAGCCCCGCAAGTCACCCCTCCTTGGATTCCCCTAGGTCTCTAGTTTTCAGAAATGCACAGGTTTGGTAGGTTTCCCTAGGTGGCGGCTGAGCTAGAGGCCAAAATCTACAGGTAGTCACTTTGCTAAAAACAGCTCTGTTTTCTGTGATATGTCCACGTTGTGTTTTGGGGCATATCCTGTCGCGGGCGCTAGGCCTACCCACACAAGTGAGGTATCATTTTTATCGGGAGACGTGGGGGAACGCTGGGTGTAAGGAAATTTGTGGCTCCTCTCAGATTCCAGAACTTTCTGCCACAGAAATGTGAGGAACATGTGTTTTTTTAGCCAAATTTTGAGGTTTGCAAAGGATTCTGGGTAACAGAACCTGGTCCGAGCCACACAAGTCACCCCTCCTTGGATTCCCCTAGGTCTCTAGTTTTCAGAAATGCACAGGTTTGGTAGGTTTCCCTAGGTGGCGGCTGAGCTAGAGGCCAAAATCTACAGGTAGTCACTTTGCTAAAAACAGCTCTGTTTTCTGTGATATGTCCACGTTGTGTTTTGGGGCATATCCTGTCGCGGGCGCTAGGCCTACCCACACAAGTGAGGTATCATTTTTATCGGGAGACGTGGGGGAACGCTGGGTGGAAGGAAATTTGTGTCTCCTCTCAGATTCCAGAACTTTCTGCCACAGAAATGTGAGGAACATGTGTTTTTTTAGCCAAATTTTGAGGTTTGCAAAGGATTCTGGGTAACAGAACCTGGTCCGAGCCACACAAGTCACCCCTCCTTGGATTCCCCTAGGTCTCTAGTTTTCAGAAATGCATAGGTTTGGTAGGTTTCCCTAGGTGGCGGCTGAGCTAGAGGCCAAAATCTACAGGTAGTCACTTTGCTAAAAACAGCTCTGTTTTCTGTGATATGTCCACGTTGTGTTTTGGGGCATATCCTGTCTCGGGCGCTAGGCCTACCCACGCAAGTGAGGTATCATTTTTATCGGGAGACGTGGGGGAACGCTGGGTGGAAGGAAATTTGTGGCTCCTCTCAGATTCCAGAACTTTCTGCCACAGAAATGTGAGGAACATGTGTTTTTTTAGCCAAATTTTGAGGTTTGCAAAGGATTCTGGGTAACAGAACCTGGTCCGAGCCCCGCAAGTCACCCCTCCTTGGATTCCCCTAGGTCTCTAGTTTTCAGAAATGCACAGGTTTGGTAGGTTTCCCTAGGTGGCGGCTGAGCTAGAGGCCAAAATCTACAGGTAGTCACTTTGCTAAAAACAGCTCTGTTTTCTGTGATATGTCCACGTTGTGTTTTGGGGCATATCCTGTCGCGGGCGCTAGGCCTACCCACACAAGTGAGGTATCATTTTTATCGGGAGACGTGGGGGAACGCTGGGTGTAAGGAAATTTGTGGCTCCTCTCAGATTCCAGAACTTTCTGCCACAGAAATGTGAGGAACATGTGTTTTTTTAGCCAAATTTTGAGGTTTGCAAAGGATTCTGGGTAACAGAACCTGGTCCGAGCCACACAAGTCACCCCTCCTTGGATTCCCCTAGGTCTCTAGTTTTCAGAAATGCACAGGTTTGGTAGGTTTCCCTAGGTGGCGGCTGAGCTAGAGGCCAAAATCTACAGGTAGTCACTTTGCTAAAAACAGCTCTGTTTTCTGTGATATGTCCACGTTGTGTTTTGGGGCATATCCTGTCGCGGGCGCTAGGCCTACCCACACAAGTGAGGTATCATTTTTATCGGGAGACGTGGGGGAACGCTGGGTGGAAGGAAATTTGTGTCTCCTCTCAGATTCCAGAACTTTCTGCCACAGAAATGTGAGGAACATGTGTTTTTTTAGCCAAATTTTGAGGTTTGCAAAGGATTCTGGGTAACAGAACCTGGTCCGAGCCACACAAGTCACCCCTCCTTGGATTCCCCTAGGTCTCTAGTTTTCAGAAATGCACAGGTTTGGTAGGTTTCCCTAGGTGGCGGCTGAGCTAGAGGCCAAAATCTACAGGTAGTCACTTTGCTAAAAACAGCTCTGTTTTCTGTGATATGTCCACGTTGTGTTTTGGGGCATATCCTGTTGCGGGCGCTAGGCCTACCCACACAAGTGAGTTATCATTTTTATCGGGAGACGTGGGGGAACGCTGGGTGGAAGGAAATTTGTGTCTCCTCTCAGATTCCAGAACTTTCTGCCACAGAAATGTGAGGAACATGTGTTTTTTTAGCCAAATTTTGAGGTTTGCAAAGGATTCTGGGTAACAGAACCTGGTCCGAGCCACACAAGTCACCCCTCCTTGGATTCCCCTAGGTCTCTAGTTTTCAGAAATGCACAGGTTTGGTAGGTTTCCCTAGGTGGCGGCTGAGCTAGAGACCAAAATCTACAGGTAGTCACTTTGCTAAAAACAGCTCTGTTTTCTGTGATATGTCCACGTTGTGTTTTGGGGCATATCCTGTCGCGGGCGCTAGGCCTACCCACACAAGTGAGGTATCATTTTTATCGGGAGACGTGGGGGAACGCTGGGTGGAAGGAAATTTGTGGCTCCTCTCAGATTCCAGAACTTTCTGCCACAGAAATGTGAGGAACATGTGTTTTTTTAGCCAAATTTTGAGGTTTGCAAAGGATTCTGGGTAACAGAACCTGGTCCGAGCCACACAAGTCACCCCTCCTTGGATTCCCCTAGGTCTCTAGTTTTCAGAAATGCATAGGTTTGGTAGGTTTCCCTAGGTGGCGGCTGAGCTAGAGGCCAAAATCTACAGGTAGTCACTTTGCTAAAAACAGCTCTGTTTTCTGTGATATGTCCACGTTGTGTTTTGGGGCATATCCTGTCGGGGGCGCTAGGCCTACCCACACAAGTGAGGTATCATTTTTATCGGGAGACGTGGGGGAACGCTGGGTGGAAGGAAATTTGTGGCTCCTCTCAGATTCCAGAACTTTCTGCCACAGAAATGTGAGGAACATGTGTTTTTTTAGCCAAATTTTGAGGTTTGCAAAGGATTCTGGGTAACCGAACCTGGTCCGAGCCACACAAGTTACCCCTCCTTGGATTCCCCTAGGTCTCTAGTTTTCAGAAATGCACAGGTTTGGTAGGTTTCCCTAGGTGGCGGCTGAGCTAGAGGCCAACATCTACAGGTAGTCACTTTGCTAAAAACAGCTCTGTTTTCTGTGATGTGTCCAGGTTGTGTTTTGGGGCATATCCTGTCGCGGGCGCTAGGCCTACCCACACAAGTGAGGTATCATTTTTATCGGGAGACGTGGGGGAACGCTGGGTGGAAGGAAATTTTTGTCTCCTCTCAGATTCCAGAACTTTCTGCCACAGAAATGTGAGGAACATGTGTTTTTTTAGCCAAATTTTGAGGTTTGCAAAGGATTCTGGGTAACAGAACCTGGTCCGAGCCACACAAGTCACCCCTCCTTGGATTCCCCTAGGTCTCTAGTTTTCAGAAATGCATAGGTTTGGTAGGTTTCCCTAGGTGGCGGCTGAGCTAGAGGCCAAAATCTACAGGTAGTCACTTTGCTAAAAACAGCTCTGTTTTCTGTGATATGTCCATGTTGTGTTTTGGGGCATATCCTGTCGGGGGCGCTAGGCCTACCCACACAAGTGAGGTATCATTTTTATCGGGAGACGTGGGGGAACGCTGGGTGGAAGGAAATTTGTGGCTCCTCTCAGATTCCAGAACTTTCTGCCACAGAAATGTGAGGAACATGTGTTTTTTTAGCCAAATTTTGAGGTTTGCAAAGGATTCTGGGTAACAGAACCTGGTCCGAGCCACAGAAGTCACCCCTCCTTGGATTCCCCTAGGTCTCTAGTTTTCAGAAATGCATAGGTTTGGTAGGTTTCCCTAGGTGGCGGCTGAGCTAGAGGCCAAAACCTACAGGTAGTCACTTTGCTAAAAACAGCTCTGTTTTCTGAGATATGTCCACGTTGTGTTTTGGGGCATATCTTGTCGCGGGCGCTAGGCCTACCCACGCAAGTGAGGTATCATTTTTATCGGGAGACGTGGGGGAACGCTGGGTGGAAGGAAATTTGTGGCTCCTCTCAGATTCCAGAACTTTCTGCCACAGAAATGTGAGGAACATGTGTTTTTTTAGCCAAATTTTGAGGTTTGCAAAGGATTCTGGGTAACAGAACCTGGTCCGAGCCCCGCAAGTCACCCCTCCTTGGATTCCCCTAGGTCTCTAGTTTTCAGAAATGCACAGGTTTGGTAGGTTTCCCTAGGTGGCGGCTGAGCTAGAGGCCAAAATCTACAGGTAGTCACTTTGCTAAAAACAGCTCTGTTTTCAGTGATATGTCCACGTTGTGTTTTGGGGCATATCCTGTCGCGGGCGCTAGGCCTACCCACACAAGTGAGGTATCATTTTTATCGGGAGACGTGGGGGAACGCTGGGTGGAAGGAAATTTGTGGCTCCTCTCAGATTCCAGAACTTTCTGCCACAGAAATGTGAGGAACATGTGTTTTTTTAGCCAAATTTTGAGGTTTGCAAAGGATTCTGGGTAACAGAACCTGGTCCGAGCCACACAAGTCACCCCTCCTTGGATTCCCCTAGGTCTCTAGTTTTCAGAAATGCATAGGTTTGGTAGGTTTCCCTAGGTGGCGGCTGAGCTAGAGGCCAAAATCTACAGGTAGTCACTTTGCTAAAAACAGCTCTGTTTTCTGTGATATGTCCACGTTGTGTTTTGGGGCATATCCTGTCGGGGGCGCTAGGCCTACCCACACAAGTGAGGTATCATTTTTATCGGGAGACGTGGGGGAACGCTGGGTGGAAGGAAATTTGTGGCTCCTCTCAGATTCCAGAACTTTCTGCCACAGAAATGTGAGGAACATGTGTTTTTTTAGCCAAATTTTGAGGTTTGCAAAGGATTCTGGGTAACCGAACCTGGTCCGAGCCACACAAGTTACCCCTCCTTGGATTCCCCTAGGTCTCTAGTTTTCAGAAATGCACAGGTTTGGTAGGTTTCCCTAGGTGGCGGCTGAGCTAGAGGCCAAAATCTACAGGTAGTCACTTTGCTAAAAACAGCTCTGTTTTCTGTGATATGTCCACGTTGTGTTTTGGGGCATATCCTGTCGCGGGCGCTAGGCCTACCCACACAAGTGAGGTATCATTTTTATCGGGAGACGTGGGGGAACGCTGGGTGTAAGGAAATTTGTGGCTCCTCTCAGATTCCAGAACTTTCTGCCACAGAAATGTGAGGAACATGTGTTTTTTTAGCCAAATTTTGAGGTTTGCAAAGGATTCTGGGTAACAGAACCTGGTCCGAGCCACAGAAGTCACCCCTCCTTGGATTCCCCTAGGTCTCTAGTTTTCAGAAATGCATAGGTTTGGTAGGTTTCCCTAGGTGGCGGCTGAGCTAGAGGCCAAAAGCTACAGGTAGTCACTTTGCTAAAAACAGCTCTGTTTTCTGTGATATGTCCACGTTGTGTTTTGGGGCATATCCTGTCGCGGGCGCTAGGCCTACCCACGCAAGTGAGGTATCATTTTTATCGGGAGACGTGGGGGAACGCTGGGTGGAAGGAAATTTGTGGCTCCTCTCAGATTCCAGAACTTTCTGCCACAGAAATGTGAGGAACATGTGTTTTTTTAGCCAAATTTTGAGGTTTGCAAAGGATTCTGGGTAACAGAACCTGGTCCGAGCCCCGCAAGTCACCCCTCCTTGGATTCCCCTAGGTCTCTAGTTTTCAGAAATGCACAGGTTTGGTAGGTTTCCCTAGGTGGCGGCTGAGCTAGAGGCCAAAATCTACAGGTAGTCACTTTGCTAAAAACAGCTCTGTTTTCAGTGATATGTCCACGTTGTGTTTTGGGGCATATCCTGTCGCGGGCGCTAGGCCTACCCACACAAGTGAGGTATCATTTTTATCGGGAGACGTGGGGGAACGCTGGGTGGAAGGAAATTTGTGGCTCCTCTCAGATTCCAGAACTTTCTGCCACAGAAATGTGAGGAACATGTGTTTTTTTAGCCAAATTTTGAGGTTTGCAAAGGATTCTGGGTAACAGAACCTGGTCCGAGCCCCGCAAGTCACCCCTCCTTGGATTCCCCTAGGTCTCTAGTTTTCAGAAATGCACAGGTTTGGTAGGTTTCCCTAGGTGGCGGCTGAGCTAGAGGCCAAAATCTACAGGTAGTCACTTTGCTAAAAACAGCTCTGTTTTCTGTGATATGTCCACGTTGTGTTTTGGGGCATATCCTGTCGCGGGCGCTAGGCCTACCCACACAAGTGAGGTATCATTTTTATCGGGAGACGTGGGGGAACGCTGGGTGGAAGGAAATTTGTGGCTCCTCTCAGATTCCAGAACTTTCTGCCACAGAAATGTGAGGAACATGTGTTTTTTTAGCCAAATTTTGAGGTTTGCAAAGGATTCTGGGTAACAGAACCTGGTCCGAGCCACACAAGTCACCCCTCCTTGGATTCCCCTAGGTCTCTAGTTTTCAGAAATGCACAGGTTTGGTAGGTTTCCCTAGGTGGCGGCTGAGCTAGAGGCCAAAATCTACAGGTAGTCACTTTGCTAAAAACAGCTCTGTTTTCTGTGATATGTCCACGTTGTGTTTTGGGGCATATCCTGTCGCGGGCGCTAGGCCTACCCACACAAGTGAGGTATCATTTTTATCGGGAGACGTGGGGGAACGCTGGGTGGAAGGAAATTTGTGTCTCCTCTCAGATTCCAGAACTTTCTGCCACAGAAATGTGAGGAACATGTGTTTTTTTAGCCAAATTTTGAGGTTTGCAAAGGATTCTGGGTAACAGAACCTGGTCCGAGCCACACAAGTCACCCCTCCTTGGATTCCCCTAGGTCTCTAGTTTTCAGAAATGCACAGGTTTGGTAGGTTTCCCTAGGTGGCGGCTGAGCTAGAGACCAAAATCTACAGGTAGTCACTTTGCTAAAAACAGCTCTGTTTTCTGTGATATGTCCACGTTGTGTTTTGGGGCATATCCTGTCGCGGGCGCTAGGCCTACCCACACAAGTGAGGTATCATTTTTATCGGGAGACGTGGGGGAACGCTGGGTGGAAGGAAATTTGTGGCTCCTCTCAGATTCCAGAACTTTCTGCCACAGAAATGTGAGGAACATGTGTTTTTTTAGCCAAATTTTGAGGTTTGCAAAGGATTCTGGGTAACAGAACCTGGTCCGAGCCACACAAGTCACCCCTCCTTGGATTCCCCTAGGTCTCTAGTTTTCAGAAATGCATAGGTTTGGTAGGTTTCCCTAGGTGGCGGCTGAGCTAGAGGCCAAAATCTACAGGTAGTCACTTTGCTAAAAACAGCTCTGTTTTCTGTGATATGTCCACGTTGTGTTTTGGGGCATATCCTGTCGGGGGCGCTAGGCCTACCCACACAAGTGAGGTATCATTTTTATCGGGAGACGTGGGGGAACGCTGGGTGGAAGGAAATTTGTGGCTCCTCTCAGATTCCAGAACTTTCTGCCACAGAAATGTGAGGAACATGTGTTTTTTTAGCCAAATTTTGAGGTTTGCAAAGGATTCTGGGTAACCGAACCTGGTCCGAGCCACACAAGTTACCCCTCCTTGGATTCCCCTAGGTCTCTAGTTTTCAGAAATGCACAGGTTTGGTAGGTTTCCCTAGGTGGCGGCTGAGCTAGAGGCCAACATCTACAGGTAGTCACTTAGCTAAAAACAGCTCTGTTTTCTGTGATGTGTCCAGGTTGTGTTTTGGGGCATATCCTGTCGCGGGCGCTAGGCCTACCCACACAAGTGAGGTATCATTTTTATCGGGAGACGTGGGGGAACGCTGGGTGGAAGGAAATTTGTGTCTCCTCTCAGATTCCAGAACTTTCTGCCACAGAAATGTGAGGAACATGTGTTTTTTTAGCCAAATTTTGAGGTTTGCAAAGGATTCTGGGTAACAGAACCTGGTCCGAGCCACACAAGTCACCCCTCCTTGGATTCCCCTAGGTCTCTAGTTTTCAGAAATGCACAGGTTTGGTAGGTTTCCCTAGGTGGCGGCTGAGCTAGAGGCCAAAATCTACAGGTAGTCACTTTGCTAAAAACAGCTCTGTTTTCTGTGATATGTCCACGTTGTGTTTTGGGGCATATCCTGTCGCGGGCGCTAGGCCTACCCACACAAGTGAGGTATCATTTTTATCGGGAGACGTAGGGGAACGCTGGGTGTAAGGAAATTTGTGGCTCCTCTCAGATTCCAGAACTTTCTGCCACAGAAATGTGAGGAACATGTGTTTTTTTAGCCAAATTTTGAGGTTTGCAAAGGATTCTGGGTAACAGAACCTGGTCCGAGCCACACAATTCACCCCTCCTTGGATTCCCCTAGGTCTCTAGTTTTCAGAAATGCATAGGTTTGGTAGGTTTCCCTAGGTGGCGGCTGAGCTAGAGGCCAAAATCTACAGGTAGTCACTTTGCTAAAAACAGCTCTGTTTTCTGTGATATGTCCACGTTGTGTTTTGGGGCATATCCTGTCGGGGGCGCTAGGCCTACCCACACAAGTGAGGTATCATTTTTATCGGGAGACGTGGGGGAACGCTGGGTGGAAGGAAATTTGTGGCTCCTCTCAGATTCCAGAACTTTCTGCCACAGAAATGTGAGGAACATGTGTTTTTTTAGCCAAATTTTGAGGTTTGCAAAGGATTCTGGGTAACAGAACCTGGTCCGAGCCACAGAAGTCACCCCTCCTTGGATTCCCCTAGGTCTCTAGTTTTCAGAAATGCATAGGTTTGGTAGGTTTCCCTAGGTGGCGGCTGAGCTAGAGGCCAAAATCTACAGGTAGTCACTTTGCTAAAAACAGCTCTGTTTTCTGTGATATGTCCACGTTGTGTTTTGGGGCATATCCTGTCGCGGGCGCTAGGCCTACCCACGCAAGTGAGGTATCATTTTTATCGGGAGACGTGGGGGAACGCTGGGTGGAAGGAAATTTGTGGCTCCTCTCAGATTCCAGAACTTTCTGCCACAGAAATGTGAGGAACATGTGTTTTTTTAGCCAAATTTTGAGGTTTGCAAAGGATTCTGGGTAACAGAACCTGGTCCGAGCCCCGCAAGTCACCCCTCCTTGGATTCCCCTAGGTCTCTAGTTTTCAGAAATGCACAGGTTTGGTAGGTTTCCCTAGGTGGCGGCTGAGCTAGAGGCCAAAATCTACAGGTAGTCACTTTGCTAAAAACAGCTCTGTTTTCAGTGATATGTCCACGTTGTGTTTTGGGGCATATCCTGTCGCGGGCGCTAGGCCTACCCACACAAGTGAGGTATCATTTTTATCGGGAGACGTGGGGGAACGCTGGGTGGAAGGAAATTTGTGGCTCCTCTCAGATTCCAGAACTTTCTGCCACAGAAATGTGAGGAACATGTGTTTTTTTAGCCAAATTTTGAGGTTTGCAAAGGATTCTGGGTAACAGAACCTGGTCCGAGCCCCGCAAGTCACCCCTCCTTGGATTCCCCTAGGTCTCTAGTTTTCAGAAATGCACAGGTTTGGTAGGTTTCCCTAGGTGGCGGCTGAGCTAGAGGCCAAAATCTACAGGTAGTCACTTTGCTAAAAACAGCTCTGTTTTCTGTGATATGTCCACGTTGTGTTTTGGGGCATATCCTGTCGGGGGCGCTAGGCCTACCCACACAAGTGAGGTATCATTTTTATCGGGAGACGTGGGGGAACGCTGGGTGGAAGGAAATTTGTGGCTCCTCTCAGATTCCAGAACTTTCTGCCACAGAAATGTGAGGAACATGTGTTTTTTTTAGCCAAATTTTGAGGTTTGCAAAGGATTCTGGGTAACAGAACCTGGTCCGAGCCACACAAGTCACCCCTCCTTGGATTCCCCTAGGTCTCTAGTTTTCAGAAATGCACAGGTTTGGTAGGTTTCCCTAGGTGGCGGCTGAGCTAGAGGCCAAAATCTACAGGTAGTCACTTTGCTAAAAACAGCTCTGTTTTCTGTGATAAGTCCACGTTGTGTTTTGGGGCATATCCTGTCGCGGGCGCTAGGCCTACCCACACAAGTGAGGTATCATTTTTATCGGGAGACGTGGGGGAACGCTGGGTGGAAGGAAATTTGTGTCTCCTCTCAGATTCCAGAACTTTCTGCCACAGAAATGTGAGGAACATGTGTTTTTTTAGCCAAATTTTGAGGTTTGCAAAGGATTCTGGGTAACAGAACCTGGTCCGAGCCACACAAGTCACCCCTCCTTGGATTCCCCTAGGTCTCTAGTTTTCAGAAATGCACAGGTTTGGTAGGTTTCCCTAGGTGGCGGCTGAGCTAGAGGCCAAAATCTACAGGTAGTCACTTTGCTAAAAACAGCTCTGTTTTCAGTGATATGTCCACGTTGTGTTTTGGGGCATATCCTGTCGCGGGCGCTAGGCCTACCCACACAAGTGAGGTATCATTTTTATCGGGAGACGTGGGGGAACGCTGGGTGGAAGGAAATTTGTGGCTCCTCTCAGATTCCAGAACTTTCTGCCACAGAAATGTGAGGAACATGTGTTTTTTTAGCCAAATTTTGAGGTTTGCAAAGGATTCTGGGTAACAGAACCTGGTCCGAGCCACACAAGTCACCCCTCCTTGGATTCCCCTAGGTCTCTAGTTTTCAGAAATGCACAGGTTTGGTAGGTTTCCCTAGGTGGCGGCTGAGCTAGAGGCCAAAATCTACAGGTAGTCACTTTGCTAAAAACAGCTCTGTTTTCTGTGATATGTCCACGTTGTGTTTTGGGGCATATCCTGTCGCGGGCGCTAGGCCTACCCACACAAGTGAGGTATCATTTTTATCGGGAGACGTGGGGGAACGCTGGGTGGAAGGAAATTTGTGTCTCCTCTCAGATTCCAGAACTTTCTGCCACAGAAATGTGAGGAACATGTGTTTTTTTAGCCAAATTTTGAGGTTTGCAAAGGATTCTGGGTAACAGAACCTGGTCCGAGCCACACAAGTCACCCCTCCTTGGATTCCCCTAGGTCTCTAGTTTTCAGAAATGCACAGGTTTGGTAGGTTTCCCTAGGTGGCGGCTGAGCTAGAGGCCAAAATCTACAGGTAGTCACTTTGCTAAAAACAGCTCTGTTTTCTGTGATATGTCCACGTTGTGTTTTGGGGCATATCCTGTTGCGGGCGCTAGGCCTACCCACACAAGTGAGGTATCATTTTTATCGGGAGACGTGGGGGAACGCTGGGTGGAAGGAAATTTGTGGCTCCTCTCAGATTCCAGAACTTTCTGCCACAGAAATGTGAGGAACATGTGTTTTTTTAGCCAAATTTTGAGGTTTGCAAAGGATTCTGGGTAACAGAACCTGGTCCGAGCCACACAAGTCACCCCTCCTTGGATTCCCCTAGGTCTCTAGTTTTCAGAAATGCACAGGTTTGGTAGGTTTCCCTAGGTGGCGGCTGAGCTAGAGACCAAAATCTACAGGTAGTCACTTTGCTAAAAACAGCTCTGTTTTCTGTGATATGTCCACGTTGTGTTTTGGGGCATATCCTGTCGCGGGCGCTAGGCCTACCCACACAAGTGAGGTATCATTTTTATCGGGAGACGTGGGGGAACGCTGGGTGTAAGGAAATTTGTGGCTCCTCTCAGATTCCAGAACTTTCTGCCACAGAAATGTGAGGAACATGTGTTTTTTTAGCCAAATTTTGAGGTTTGCAAAGGATTCTGGGTAACCGAACCTGGTCCGAGCCACACAAGTTACCCCTCCTTGGATTCCCCTAGGTCTCTAGTTTTCAGAAATGCACAGGTTTGGTAGGTTTCCCTAGGTGGCGGCTGAGCTAGAGGCCAACATCTACAGGTAGTCACTTTGCTAAAAACAGCTCTGTTTTCTGTGATGTGTCCAGGTTGTGTTTTGGGGCATATCCTGTCGCGGGCGCTAGGCCTACCCACACAAGTGAGGTATCATTTTTATCGGGAGATGTGGGGGAATGCTGGGTGGAAGGAAATTTGTCGCTCCTCTCAGATTCCAGAACTTTCTGCCACAGAAATGTGAGGAACATGTGTTTTTTTTAGCCAAATTTTGAGGTTTGCAAAGGATTCTGGGTAACAGAACCTGTTCCGAGCCACACAAGTCACCCCTCCTTGGATTCCCCTAGGTCTCTAGTTTTCAGAAATGCACAGGTTTGGTAGGTTTCCCTAGGTGGCGGCTGAGCTAGAGGCCAAAATCTACAGGTAGTCACTTTGCTAAAAACAGCTCTGTTTTCTGTGATGTGTCCACGTTGTGTTTTGGGGCATATCCTGTCGCGGGCGCTAGGCCTACCCACACAAGTGAGGTATCATTTTTATCGGGAGACTTGGGGGAACATAGAATAGCAAAACAAGTGTTATTGCCCCTTGTCTTTCTCTACATTTATTCCTTCCAAATATAGGGGTGTGTGTAAAAAAAGACATCTATTTGAGAAATTCCATGTAATTCACGTGCTACTATGGTCACCCCGGAATTCAGAGATGTGCAAATAACCACTGCTCCTCAACACCTTATCTTGTGCCCTTTTTGGAAATGCAAAGGTTTTCTTGATAGCTATTTTTTACTCCTTATATTTCAGCAAATGAATTACTGTATACCCGGTATAGAATGAAAACGCACTGCAGGGTGCAGCTCATTTATTGGCTCTGGGTTCCTCGGGTTCTTGATGAACCTACAAACCCTATATATCCCCGCAACCAGAGGAGTCCAGCAGACGTAACGGTATATTGCTTTCGATAATCTGACATTGCAGGGAAAAGTTACAGAGTAAAAAGTAGAGAAAAATTGATGTTTTTTTTCACCTCGATTTCAATATTTTTCTTTTTCAGCTGTTATTTTCTGTAGGAAACCCTTGTAGGATCTACACAAATGACCCCTTGCTGAATTCAGAATTTTGTCTACTTTTCAGAAATGTTTAGGTTTCTGGGATCCAGCATTGGTTTCATGACCATTCCTGTCACTGACTGGAAGGAGGCTGAAAGCACAAAAAATTGCACAAATGGGGTATGCCCCAGTAAAATGCCAAAATTGTGTTGAAAAATTGGGTTTTCGGATTCAAGTCTGCCTGTTCCTGAAAGCTGGGAAGCTGCTGAGTTTAGCACCGCAGACCCTTTGTTGATGCCATTTTCAGGGGAAAAACCACAAGCCTTCTTCTGCAGCCCCTTTTTCCAATTTTTTTGAAAAAAACGAAATTTTCACTGTATTTTGGCCAATTTCTTGGCCTCCTTCAGGCGAACCCACAAAGTCTGGGTACCTTTAGAATCCCTAGGATGTTGGAAAAAAAGGACGCAAATTTGGCTTGGTTAGCTTATGTGGACAAAAAGTTATGAGGGCCTAAGCGCGAACTGCCCCAAATAGGCAAAAAAAGGCCTGGCACAGGAGGGGGAAAAGGCCTGGCAGCGAAGGGGTTAATGCCTCCATAAATGCTTTGATGACTGGGATTCTAAAAAGCGATGTTGAATGTGTAATCTGCAGATAGGCAGATATTGCTGTGAAATGTATTTTAATAGAAGAGAATGCTAGTTTAGACTTTTGTAAGTGTAATAAGTAACTTACAATGTCTTTTGTGGAAGCATGTAGTGGTTGAATTTGATTATTGTGGCAGTAGTAAACAAATCTTTTCCATTTGTTTGCATAACAATGTCTTGTAGTAGGTTTCCTAGCTTGTTTAATGACCTCCATGCATTCTTGTGTAAAGTCTAAGTGTCCAAATTCTAAGACTTCAGGAGCCAGATTGCTAGATTGAGCGATGCTGGATTTGGGTGTCTGATCTGTTGATTGTGTTGAGTTAACAGATCTGGCCTGATTGGTAATCTGACGTGAGGTACTACTGATAGGTCCAGCAGTGTTGTGTACCAGGGTTGGCGAGCCCAGGTTGATGTATGAGTATTAGTTTGAGTCTGTTTTGACTTAGTTTGTTTTCCAGATAATGAATGAGTGGGAGAGGGGGAAAAACATAAGCAAATATCCCTGACCAACTGATCCATAATGCATTGCCCTTGGACTGAGGGTGTGGGTACCTGGCCGCAAAGTTTTGGCATTTTGCGTTTTCTTTTGTTGCGAATAGGTCTATCTTTGGTGTTCCCCAGCGTCGAAAGTAATCTTGTAGGATCTGGGGATGAATTTCCCATTCGTGTGTTTGTTGGTGATCTCGACAGATTGTCGGCTAACTGGTTTTGAATGCCTGGGATGTATTGTGCTATTAGGCGAATGTGATTGTGAATTGCCCAATGGCAAATTTGTTGTGCTAAGAGACACAGTTGTGACGAGTGTGTCCCTCCTTGTTTGTTGAGGTAATACACTGTCGTCATGTTGTCGGTTTGGACAAGAATGTGTTTGTGGGCTATCAGTGGTTGAAATGCTTTTAATGCTAGAAACACTGCCAACAGTTCTAAATGATTTATGTGCAGTTGTTGTTGTTGATTGTCCCATTGTCACTGTATGCTATGCTGGCTGAGGTGTGCTCCCCACCCCATCATGGAAGCATCTGTTGTGATCACGTCTTGAGGCACTGGGTCTTGGAATGGCCGCCCTTGGTTTAAATTTATAGGGTTCCACCATTGAAGCAAGAAGTGTGTCTGGCGGTCTACCAACACTAGATCTTGGAGTTGACCCTGTTATTGTGTCCATTGTTTTGCTAGGCACTGTTGTAAGGGCCGCATGTGTAATCTTGCGTTTGGAACAATGGCTATGCATGAAGACATCATGCCTAGAAGTTTCATTACAAACCTCACTTGGTAGTGTTGGTTTGGCTGCATGTTTAATGGTATATTTTGGAACGCTTGTACTCTTTGTGGACTTGGAGTGGCAATCGCTTTTTGTGTGTTGAGTGTTGCTCCCAAATATTGCTGTATCTGGGATGGCTGCAGATGTGATTTTTGGTAATTTATAGAAAACCCTAGGTTGTGTTGAGTTTCTATAACGTATTGCGTGTGAAGAAGACACTGTTGTTGAGTGCTGGTTTTTTATTAACCAATCGTCTAAGTATGGGAATATGTGCATGTGCTGTCTCCTTATATGAGCGGCTACTACTGCAAGGCATTTTGTGAATACCCTTGGGGCTGTTGTTATCCCGAACGGTAACACCTTGAATTGATAATGCACGCCGTGTATTACAAACCTTAAGTATTTTCTGTGTGAAGGATGTATGGGTATGTGAAAATATGCATCCTTGAGATCTAACGTTGACATGTAGTCCTGTTTTTTGAGCAAGGGAATCACGTCTTGAAGTGTTACCATGTGGAAGTGATCTGATTTGATGTAGAGATTCAGCGTTCTGAGGTCTAATATGGGTCTCAACGTTTTGTCCTTCTTGGGAATTAGGAAATATAGTGAGTAGACACCTGTTCCTTTTTGATGGTTGGGTACTAATTCTATTGCTTGTTTTTGTAACAATTCTTGGACTTCTAGTTGTAACAGGTCTAAGTGTTGTTTGGACATATTGTGTGCTCATGGGGGCACATCTGGTGGGAAATTTATGAATTCTATGCAATAACCATGTTGGATAATGGCTAGGACCCATGCGTCCGTAGTTATGTTTGTCCAGTTTTTGTAGTATGCAGTAAGTCTCCCCCCCACTGTTGTTAAGTGTTGGGGGTTTGTGACGTTGAAGTCATTGTTTGGTTTGACTTGTTTTAGGACTTTGGAATTTTCCTCTAGCTCTTGGTAATTGTCCTCCCTTGTATGAGCCTCGAAACCCTCCTCTCTGGTATTGCCCCTGATAGGTGGGTCTGGTTTGTGAGATGGAAGGCTCTGGTGTTTGCGTACGAAACCCCCTCTAAATTGTGGCTTTCTAAAAGTGCCTCTGCTTTGTGGGGAGTAGAGCGCACCCATGGCTTTGGCCGTGTCTGTGTCCTTCTTTAATTTCTCAATTGCTGTGTCCACCTCCGGCCCAAACAATTGTTCCTGGTTAAAAGGCATGTTTAACACAGCTTGCTGGATTTCGGGTTTGAACCCTGAGCTCCGTAACCATGCATGCCTGCGAATGGTTACTGCAGTGTTGACTGTCCGTGCTGCTGTGTCTGCCGAGTCCAATGCGGATCTTATCTGGTTGTTGGAAATTGCTTGTCCTTCCTCAACAACCTGTTGGGCACGTTTCTGGTGTTCTTTGGGCAAGTGCTGTATAATGTGTTGCATCTCGTCCCAGTGTGCCCTGTCGTAGCGAGCCAGTAGGGCCTGCGAGTTTGCAATCCGCCATTGATTGGCTGCCTGTGTTGCCACTCGTTTGCCCGCTGCATTGAACTTCCTACTCTCTTTGTCAGGCGGTGGTGCGTCTCCTGATGATTGAGAGTTTGCCCTTTTTCTTACTGCTCCCATGACCACCGAATCTGGTGTCAGTTGCTGTGTTATAAACACAGGGTCCGTTGGGGGAGGTTTGTATTTTTTTATCCACCCTAGGCGTGATAGCCCTTCCCTTCACTGGGTCCTGGAAGACCTGTTTTGCGTGCTTGAGCATGCCTGGGAGCATTGGCAGACTTTGGTAGGAACTGTGGGTGGATGCCAAGGTGTTAAATAGGAAATCATCCTCTATTGGCTCCGAATGCATTGCTACATTGTGGAATGTAGCTGCCCTTGATAGTACCTGCGTGTATGCAGTACTGTCCTCTGGAGGTGACGGCCTTGTTGGGTAACAATCAGGACTGTTGTCGGATACCGGTGCATCATTTAAGTCCCATGCATCCGGGTCATCCTGTGTCATCCCTGTATGTGTCGGTGACTGCATTGGGGGTGTTGTTACTGGGGACAGCTGTGGTGAATGTAGTGGAGAAGTCTGTGGCGAAAACCTTGGTGGTGGTGTTTTATCTCTTGCCACCTTTGCCTTTGGCCACATTTCTGACTCCTGAAATGCCAGCTTTCTTTTGATTTTAATTGGAGGAAGAGTTTTATTTTTCCAGTCTCTTTCTGGATATGCAGCCTCCTTTGGGTATGGTCTGGTTTCCCCATACTTATTTCCTGCTCAAATCTATGTTCATGCATTTGGCCGGAAAGTCCTTGCTCTTCCGTGTAAGAGCCTAATTTCGGCTCCGAGGCTGCTTTTTTCGGTACCAAAGGTTTCGAAACAGTCTTTTTTGGTTCTGAGGTAACTTTCTTCACCCTGGGTGTGTCGAACTCTCGTGCCGAGATGGTTCGGAGCCTGAATCTCGACCGGAGTCGGATGTCTTCGGCAGTTGTGTGGCCTTTTTCGGTGCTGATGTTTGGTCACTGTCTTTTCGCTGGGTTAAGCCATGGCCTGCTGGCGGTGGCATCCCCTTGGCCTTTACTATCTTGGTGTGAGTCTTGGACGGGGCAGTCTTACTCACAGTTTTCTGCGTTGTCGCCGGTTGCTCACTTTCGGAGTCGTCTGAGTCACTTTCCTGGATGGAGATTCTTTCCTCCTCTTCAACGTCGATCTGTTCTCTTGGTGTCAACGCCATTTGTAGTCTTCTGGCTCTTCGATCGCGTAGGGTCTTTTTTGATCGAAATGCCCGACAGGCCTCGCAAGTATCCTCCCTGTGTTCCGGTGATAGACACAGATTACAGACCAAGTGTTTGTCTGTATAAGGATGCTTCGCGTGGCACCTCGGACAGAAGCGGAAGGGGGTCCGGTCCATTAGCTTCGATGATGGACGCGGTCGGGCTGACCAGGCCCCGCTAAGGAGTGGAAGCCCCGAAGGGCCGCCGGAGCACTTCTACTATCTGTGTCGATATACTAACACTAAACTGGTACCGAGCGCGAACAATACCATCAAATTTTTGATGTTTAGCTAACTTTCCCAATCCGAAATACGAAGCGAAGAGGAACACGTCCGAACCCGATGGCGGAAAGAAAACAATCTAAGATGGAGTCGACGCCCATGCGCAATGGAGCCGAAAGGGAGGAGTCCCTCGATCTTGTGACTCGAAAAGACTTCTTCGAAGAAAAACAACTTGTAACACTCCGAGCCCAACACTAGATGGCAGGATAATGTACAGCATGTGTATCTGCAGCTACACATGCCATCGAACATATATATGGAAAATGTCACTTACCCAGTGTACATCTGTTCGTGGCATGAGACGCTGCAGATTCACATGCTGTGCACATCCCGCCATCTAGTGTTGGGCTCGGAGTGTTACAAGTTGTTTTTCTTCGAAGAAGTATTTTTCGAGTCACGAGATCGAGAGACTCCTCCCTTTCGGCTCCATTGCGCATGGGCGTCGACTCCATCTTAGATTGTTTTCCCCGCAGAGGGTGAGGTAGGAGTTGTGTATATAGTAATAGTGCCCATGCAATGGAGTAAATATGTATGTACATAATGTGTTTAAAAGTGATATATTTACAAATTTACAAGTGTAATTTTTTTCTCAACTTAAAACGGCTACAGGCTCCCGGGGAGGTGGGAGGGCGCATGTGAATCTGCAGCGTCTCATGCCACGAACAGATGTACACTGGGTAAGTGACATTTTCCGTTCGATGGCATGTGTAGCTGCAGATACACATGCTGTGCATAGACTAGTAAGCAGTTATCTCCCCAAAAGCGGTGGTTCAGCCTGTAGGAGTTGAAGTTGTTTGAAATAAAGTCCGTAATGCTGCTTGTCCTACTGTGGCTTGCTGTGTTGTTAACACATCCACGCAGTAATGCTTGGTAAATGTATGAGGCGTAGACCATGTGGCTGCCTTACATATTTCAGTCATTGGTATGTTTCCTAGGGAGGCCATGGTAGCACCTTTCTTTCTAGTTGAGTGTGCCTTTGGTGTAATAGGCAGTTCTCTTTTTGCTTTTATATAACAGGTTTGAATACATTTAACTATCCATCTGGCAATGCCTTGTTTGGATATTGGATTCCCTGTATGAGGATTTTGGAATGCAACAAACAATTGTTTTGTTTTGCGAATTTGTTTTGTTCTATCTATGTAGTACATTAGTGCTCTTTTAATGTCTAATGTATGTAATGCTCTCTCAGCTACTGAATCTGGTTCTGGAAAGAATACTGGGAGTTCCACTGTTTGATTTAAGTGGAACGGTGATATGACCTTAGGTAAGAATTTAGGATTTGTTCGTAGAACTACTTTATGTTTATGTATCTGAATAAAGGGTTCTTGTATAGTAAATGCTTGTATTTCACTTACTCTTCTGAGAGATGTGATAGCTATCAGAAAAGCTACTTTCCATGTTAAATACTGTATCTCACATGAGTGCATGGGTTCAATAGGTGGACCCATAAGTCGTGTTAAGACAATGTTGAGATTCCACGAAGGAACTGGTGGTGTTCTTGGTGGGATAATTCTTTTCAGACCCTCCATAAATGCTTTTATGACTGGGACCCTGAATAATGAAGTTGAGTGCGTAATTTGCAGATAAACTGAAATTGCAGTGAGATGTATTTTAATGGATGAAAAAGCTAACTTTGACTTTTGTAAGTGTAGTAGGTAGCTGACGATGTCTTTAGCAGATGCGTGTAATGGTTGAATTTGATTATTATGGCAGTAATAAACAAATCTTTTCCACTTATTTGCATAGCAATGTCTTGTGGTTGGTTTTCTAGCTTGTTTTATGACCTCCATACATTCCTGTGTAAGGTCTAGATGCCCGAATTCTAAGACTTCAGGAGTCAAATTGCTAGATTCAGCGATGCTGGATTTGGGTGTCTGATCTGTTGTTTGTGTTGAGTTAACAGATCTGGTCTGTTTGGTAGTTTGATATGGGGCACTACTGAGAGGTCTAGTAGTGTTGTGTACCAAGGTTGTCTTGCCCAAGTTGGTGCTATTAGTATGAGTTTGAGTTTGTTTTGACTCAATTTGTTTACTAGATATGGAAGGAGTGGGAGAGGGGGAGAAGCGAATGCAAATATCCCTGACCAACTCATCCATAACGCATTGCCCGGAGAGTGAGCCTGTGGGTACCTGGATGCGAAGTTTTGGCATTTTGCGTTTTCCTTTGTTGCAAATAGGTCTATTTGCGGTGTTCCCCACCTTTGGAAGTAAGTCTTTAGTATTTGGGGATGAATTTCCCATTCGTGGATCTGTTGGTGATCCCGAGAGAGATTGTCTGCTAACTGGTTTTGAATTCCAGGTATGAACTGCGCTATTAGGCGAATGTGGTGGTGAATCGCCCAATGCCATATTTTCTGTGCCAAGAGACACAACTGTGTCGAGTGTGTTCCTCCCCTGTTTGTTCAGATAATACATCATTGTCATGTTGTCTGTTTTGACAAGAATGTGTTTGCGGGTTATTATAGGTTGAAATGCTTTCAGCGCTAGAAATACTGCTAGTAGTTCTAAGTGATTTATGTGAAACTGTCTCTGCTGAGTGTCCCATTGTCCTTGGATGCTGTGTTGGTTGAGGTGTGCTCCCCACCCTATCATGCAGGGATCTGTTGTGATTATGTATTGAGGCACTGGGTCTTGAAAAGGCCGCCCTTTGTTTAAATTTATAGTGTTCCACCATTGAAGCGAGGTGTATGTTTGGCGGTCTAACAACACTAGATCTTGAAGTTGACCCTGTGCCTGTGACCATTGTGATGCTAGGCACTGTTGTAAGGGCCGCATGTGCAATCTTGCGTTTGGGACAATGGATATGCATGAGGACATCATGCCTAGTAGTTTCATTACTAATTTTACCTGTACATTTTGGTTTTGGTGCATGGCAATCCCTTCTGTTGTGTTGATTGTTGCTCCTAAGAATTGTTGTATTTGACACGGCTGTAGGTGTGATTTTTTGTAGTTGAGTGAGAAACCTAGCTTGTGAAGGGTTTCTATGACATACTTTGTATGTTGTGAACAACGTTCTTGCGTATTGGTTTTGATTAACCAATCGTCTAGGTACAGGAACACATGGATTTGCTGCCTTCTGATATAAGCTGCTACTACTGCCAGGCATTTTGTAAAAACTCTTGGCGCTGTTGTTATCCCGAATGGCAACACTTTGAACTGGTAATGTACCCCTTGGATTACAAACCTTAAGTACTTTCTGTGGGAAGGATGTATAAGTATATGGAAATACGCATCCTTGAGGTCTAGTGTTGTCATGTAGTCTTGCTGTTTGAGCAATGGGATCACGTCTTGTAGTGTCACCATGTGAAAGTGATCTGAGTTGATGTATATGTTTAATGTTCTGAGATCTAGTATAGGTCTTAGAGTTTTGTCTTTTTTGTGTATGAGAAAGTACAGGGAGTAAACTCCTGTTCCTTTGTGATGAATTGGTACTAGCTCTATTGCATCTTTTTGCAACAACGCTTGGACCTCCAGTTGTAAGAGATCCATGTGTTGTTTGGACATGTTGTGTGTTTTCGGTGGGACATTTGGAGGGAATTGAAGAAATTCTCTGCAATAACCATGCTGGATAATGGCTAGGACCCACGTGTCTGTTGTTATTTCTTCCCAGTTGTTGTAGAAATTGGTTAGTCTCCCCCCCCACTGGTGTCATGTGTTGGGGATTTGTGACGTTGAAGTCACTGTTTATTTTGTGGAGTTTTGGGGCTCTGGAACTTCCCTCTACTCTTTGGGAACTGCCCTCCTTTGTATTGTCCCCGAAAACTTCCCCGCTGATATTGGCTTTGATAAGTGGGTCTTGTTTGTGAGGGTGAGGGTTCTGTGCTCTGTCCCCGAAACCCCCCTCGAAAATGTGATTTCCGAAATGTGCCTCTGCTCTGTGGGGAGTAGAGTGCGCCCATGGCTTTGGCCGTATCTGTGTCCTTTTTAAGTTTTTCTATGGCAGTGTCCACCTCCGGCCCAAACAACTGCTGTCCGTTAAAGGGCATATTCAGGACCGCTTGTTGTATTTCAGGCTTGAATCCTGAGGTTCTTAGCCATGCGTGCCTCCGTATGGTCACTGCTGTATTTACAGTCCTAGCAGCTGTGTCGGCTGCATCCATTGCTGAGCGTATCTGATTGTTCGAGATACTCTGGCCTTCCTCCACCACTTGTTGTGCTCTTTTTTGGAACTCTTTGGGCAGGTGTTCTATGAAATGTTGCATTTCGTCTTAATGAGCCCTATCATATCTTGCCAGCAATGCCTGGGAGTTGGCAATGCGCCATTGGTTGGCTGCCTGTGCCGCAACCCTTTTCCCCGCTGCGTCGAACTTGCGACTTTCTTTGTCTGGAGGTGGGGCGTCTCCTGAGGTGTGCGAGTTCGCCCTTTTACGAGCTGCCCCTACTACCACTGAGTCTGGTGTTAATTGCTGCGTGATGTACACAGGGTCTGTTGGTGGCACTTTGTACTTTTTCTCCACCCTTGGAGTTATGACCCTGCCCTTCACAGGCTCCTGAAACACTTGTTTGGAGTGTTTGAGCATTCCTGGTAACATAGGGAGACTCTTGTACTGGCTATGTGTGGACAACAGTGTATTAAAGAGAAAGTCATCCTCTATAGGTTCTGCGTGCAGGGTGACATTATGAAACGCAGCAGCTCTTGACACCACCTGTGTGTAGGCAGTGCTGTCTTCAGGCGGTGACGGTCTCGCTGGATAACAGTCGGGACTGTTATCTGATACAGGCGCATCATAAAGATCCCAGGTGTCGGGATCATCCTGACTCATTCCGGTATGAGTTGGGGACTGCATCATTGGTGGAGTGGCTACTGGTGATAGTTGTGGTGAGCGTTGTGGAGATGGTGGCAGTCACTTGTCTTGCCACCTTTGCCTGTGGCTGCTTGTCTTTCTCTTGGAATGCAAGTTTTCTTTTAATTCGTATTGGAGGGAGAGTACTGATCTTCCCTGTGTCCTTTTGAATGTGGAGCCTTCTTTGAGTGTAGTCTGGCTCCCCTGCCTCTAGTTCCTGTCCAAATCTGTGTCCTTGCATCTGTGAGGACAGGCCCTGTTCCTCGGTTTAGGAACTCGATTTCGGTTCCGAGGCCGGATGTTTCGGTATGGAAACTTTTTCGGCAGTCTTTTTCGGCTCCGAAGACACTTTTTAAATTTTCGGCGTACTGATCTCTAGATGCCGACTCATTTCGGTGCCGCCCTCTCGGTGTCGAGATTGCTCCGACCCGGTGTCGAGTCTGCTCTGTGCCGGTATCTCGACCGGAGTCGGATGACTTCGACACATGCATGCCCTTTTTCGGTGCCAATGCTCGGTCACCTATTTTTCGGGTTAAGCCATGGCCTGCTGGCGGTGGCGTCCCCTGGGCTTTAACAGTTTTTCCGTGAGTTTTTTGTTGTGACGTCTTACTCACGGTTTTCGGCGTTTGTTCGGGATCGACCTCGTCCGAGTCCGAATCCGCGATGGAGAAGGTTTCTTCCTCTTCCTCCAAGTGTCGTTGTCCTGTCGGCGCTGACGCCATTTGTAGTCTTCTTGCTCTTCGGTCTCTTAAAGCCTTCCTCGACCAAAACGCTCGACAGGCCTCACAGGTATCCTCTTTGTGTTCTGGAGACAAACACAAATTACAGACCAGATGCTGATCTGTATAAGGATACTTGTTGTGACATTCGGGGCAGAAGCGGAAGGGGGTCCGTTCCATTAGCCTTGAAGACGCACGTGGTCGGGCCGACCAGGCCCCGCCGGGGAATCGAAAACCCCGAAGGGCCACCGGAGCTCTTCAAAATTCGGTGTCGATCTGTTGTAACTAACCCGATACTGAACGCAAACAATACCGTCGAATTTTCCGAGATTTTCACTAACTTTCCGAACCGAAGCGCGGAGCGAAAAGGAACACGTCCGAACCCGATGGCGGAAAGAAAACAATCTAAGATGGAGTCGACGCCCATGCGCAATGGAGCCGAAAGGGAGGAGTCCCTCGTTCTCATGACTCGAAAAAGCCTTCTTCGAAGAAAAACAACTTCTAACACTCCGAGCCCAACACTAGATGGCGGGATGTGCACAGCATGTGTATCTGCAGCTACACATGCCATCGAACATATACATATATATATATGGAAAATGTCACTTACCCAGTGTACATCTGTTCGTGGCATTAGTCGCTGCAGATTCACATGCTGTGCACATCCCGCCATCTGGTGTTGGGCTCGGAGTGTTACAAGTTGTTTTTCTTCGAAGAAGTCTTTTTACGAGTCACGAGACCGAGGGACTCCTCCCATTTCGACTCCATTGCGCATGGGCGTCGACTCCATCTTAGATTGTTTTCCCCGCAGAGGGTGAGGTAGGAGTTGTGTATGCTAGTAATAGTGCCCATGCAATGGAGTGAATACGTATGTACATAATGAAGTTTAAAGTAATATATTTACAAATTTACAAATGTTCAAGATCAACTTCTAAACGGCTACAGGCTCCCGGGGAGGCGGGTGGGCGCATGTGAATCTGCAGCGACTAATGCCACGAACAGATGTACACTGGGTAAGTGACATTTTCCGTTCGATGGCATGTGTAGCTGCAGATACACATGCTGTGCATAGACTAGTAAGCAGTTATCTCCCCAGTTGAAGTTGTTTGAAATAATGTTCGTAGTACAGCTTGACCTACTGTGGCTTGTTGTGCCGTTAACACATCTACACAGTAGTGTTTGGTAAATGTATGAGGCGTAGACCATGTTGCTGCCTTACATATTTCGTTCATTGGAATATTTCCTAGAAAGGCCATGGTAGCACCTTTTTTTCTGGTTGAGTGTGCCTTTGGTGTAATAGGCAGCTCTCTCTTTGCTTTAAGATAGCAGGTTTGAATACACTTAACTATCCATCTAGCAATGCCTTGTTTAGAAATTGGATTCCCTGTATGAGGTTTTTGGAAAGCAATAAATAGTTGTTTTGTTTTTCGAATTAGTTTTGTTCTGTCAATGTAGTACATTAGTGCTCTTTTGATGTCTAATGTATGCAGTGCTCTTTCAGCTACAGAATCTGGCTGTGGGAAGAACACTGGTAATTCTACCGTTTGATTCAAGTGGAACGGTGAGATCACTTTCGGTAAAAAAATTTGATTTGTCCGTAGAACTACTTTATGCTTGTGTATTTGAATAAATGGTTCTTGTATGGTAAATGCTTGAATTTCACTCACTCTTCTTAGAGATGTGATGGCAATCAAAAATGCAACTTTCCATGTTAAGTATTGCATTTCACAAGAGTGCATGGGCTCAAAAGGTGGACCCATGAGTCGTGTTAAGACAATGTTGAGGTTCCATGAAGGAACTGGTGGTGTTCGTGGTGGTATAATTCTCTTTAGGCCTTCCATAAATGCTTTTATGACTGGTATCCTAAATAATGAAGTTGAGTGCGTAATTTGCAGGTAGGCTGAAATTGCGGTCAGATGTATCTTTATTGAAGAGAAAGCTAGCTTTGACTTTTGCAATTGTAGTAAGTAGCCTACTATATCTTTGGCAGATGCGTGTAAGGGTTGAATTTGATTATTATGGCAGTAATATACAAATCTTTTCCACTTATTTGCATAGCAGTGTCTAGTGGTAGGTTTCCTAGCTTGTCTTATGACCTCCATACATTCTTGTGTGAGGTCTAAGTGTCCGAATTCTAGGATTTCAGGAGCCAAATTGCTAGATTCAGCGATGCTGGATTTGGATGTCTGATCTGTTGTTTGTGTTGTGTTAACAGATCTGGTCTGTTTGGTAGTTTGACATGAGGTACTACTGAGAGGTCTAGTAGTGTTTTGTACCAAGGTTGTCTTGCCCATGTCGGTGCTATTAGTATGAGTTTGAGTTTGTTTTGACTCAATTTGTTTACTAGATATGGAAGGAGTGGGAGAGGGGGAAAAGCGTAAGCAAATATCCCTGACCAGCTCATCCATAACGCATTGCCCTGAGACTGATCTTGTGGGTACCTGGATGCGAAGTTTTGGCATTTTGAGTTTTCCTTTGTTGCAAATAGATCTATTTGTGGTGTTCCCCACATTTGGAAGTGTTTAGTATTTGGGGGTGAATCTCCCATTCGTGGATCTGTTGGTGATCCCGAGAGAGATTGTCTGCTAACTGGTTCTGAATTCCTGGAATAAATTGTGCTATTAGGCAAATGTGGTTGTGAATCGCCCAATGCCATATTTTCTGTGTTAGGAGACACAACTGTGTCGAGTGTGTGCCTCCCTGTTTGTTTAGGTAATACATTGTTGTCATGTTGTCTGTTTTGACAAGAATGTGTTTGTGTCTTATTATGGGTTGAAATGCTTTGAGCGCTAGAAATACCGCTAACAGTTCTAAGTGATTTATGTGAAACTGTTTTTGCTGTATGTCCCATTGTCCTTGGATGCTGTGTTGATTGAGGTGTGCTCCCCACCCTATCATGGAAGCATCTGTTGTTATTACGTATTGTGGCACTGGGTCTTGGAAAGGCCGCCCTTGGTTTAAATTTATACTGTTCCACCATTGAAGCGAGATGTATGTTTGGCGGTCTATCAACACCAGATCTAGAAGCTGACCCTGTGCTTGTGACCATTGTGATGCTAGGCACTGTTGTAAGGGCCGCATGTGCAACCTTGCGTTTGGGACAATGGCTATGCATGAAGACATCATGCCTAGTAGTTTCATCACCAGTTTGACTTGTATCTTTTGATTTGGATACATGGTCTGTATCACATTGTGAAATGTGTGAACTCTTTGTGGACTTGGAGTGGCAATCCCTTTTGCTGTGTTGATTGTTGCTCCTAAGTATTGCTGTGTTTGACACGGCAGAAGGTGTGACTTTGTGTAGTTGATTGAGAAACCTAGTTTGTGGAGGATTTCTATGACATTTTGTGTGTTGTGAACACCGTCTTAGCGTGTTGGTTTTGATTAACCAATCGTCTAGGTACGGGAACACATGTATTTGCTGCCTTCTGATATGTGCAGCTACTACTGCTAGGCATTTTGTAAAAACTCTTGGTGCAGTTGTTATTCCGAATGGCAACACTTTGAATTGGTAATGTATCCCTTGGAATACAAACCTTAGGTACTTTCTGTTTGAAGGATGTATTGGTATATGGAAATATGCATCCTTTAGGTCTAGTGTTGTCATGTAGTCTTGTTGCTTGAGCAATGGGATCACGTCTTGTAATGTAACCATGTGAAAGTGATCTGATTTGATGTAGGTATTTAATGTTCTGAGATCTAGTATAGGTCTCAGACTCTTGTCTTTTTTGGGTATCAGAAAGTACAGGGAGTAAACTCCTGTGTTTATTTGTTGTTTTGGTACTAACTCTATTGCTTCTTTTTTGTAGCAATGCCTGAACTTCTAGTCCTAGAAGATCTATATGTTGTTTTGACATATTGTGTGTTTTCGGTGGGATGTTTGGAGGGAATTTGAGAAATTCTATGCAATAACCATGCTGGATAATTGCTAAGACCCAAGTGTCTGTTGTTATTTCCTCCCAATGTTTGTAAAACTTGGTTAGTCTCCCCCCACAGGTGTTATGTGTTGGGGATTTGTGACCTTGAAGTCACTGCTTGTTTGGAGGAGTTTTGGGACTTTGGAACTTTCCTCTATTCCTTTGAAATTGTCCCCCTCTATATTGTCCCCGAAAACCTCCCCGCTGATACTGGCTCTGGTAAGTGGGCTTTGTTTGTGAGGTTGTGGCTTCTGTGGTTTGCCCTCGAAACCCCCCTCGAAATTGTGTCTTTCGAAATGTGCCTCTACTCTGTGGGGAGTAGAGTGCGCCCATGGCTTTGGCAGTGTCAGTGTCTTTCTTAAGTTTTTCGATCGCAGTGTCCACCTCCGGCCCAAACAACTGCTGTCCGTTGAACGGCATATTCAGCACAGCTTGCTGTATCTCTTGTTTAAATCCTGATGTACGCAGCCATGCATGTCTCCTTATTGTTACTGCTGTGTTGACAGTTCTAGCAGCTGTGTCTGCAGCATCCATTGCGGACCGTATCTGATTATTGGAGATACCCTGTCCTTCTTCTACTACTTGCTGCGCTCTTTTTTGGAACTCCTTGGGTAAATGTTCAATAAGGTGTTGCATCTCATCCCAATGGGCCCTATCATATCTGGCTAGCAAAGCTTGCGAATTTGCAATACGCCACTGGTTTGCTGCCTGTGCCGCCACCCTTTTGCCTGCAGCATCGAATTTTCGACTTTCTTTATCTGGAGGTGGTGCATCTCCTGAAGTATGAGAGTTGGCTCTTTTGCGCACTGCTCCCACTACAACAGAGTCTGGTGTTAGCTGTTGTGTAATGTACACTGGGTCTGTTGGTGGCGGTTTATATTTTTTATCTACTCTTGGAGTAATGGCTCTCCCTTTAACAGGCTCCTCAAACACTTGTTTGGAGTGTTTTAGCATTCCGGGTAGCATAGGAAGACTCTGATATTGGCTGTGTGTGGACGACAGTGTATTAAAAAGAAAGTCGTCTTCAATGGGCTCTGAATGAAGGCTGACATTATGAAATGCCGCTGCTCTTGACACCACCTGTGCGTAGCCTGTACTATCCTCTGGTGGCGATGGTTTAGCTGGATAGCATTCTGGACTATTATCGGACACTGGTGCGTCATAAAGGTCCCATGCGTCAGGGTCATCTTGACTCATTCCTGTATGAGTTGGGGATTGCATCATTGGTGGAGTGGCTACCGGTGATGGTTGCGGAGAGTGATGTGGGGATGGTGGCGGTGTTACTTGTTTAGCCACCTTTGCGTGTGGCTGTTTGTCCTTGTCTTGGAAGGCAAGCTTGCGTTTCATTTTGACTGGAGGAAGAGTGCTGATCTTCCCTGTATCTTTTTGAATAAAGAGCCGTCTTTGTGTGTGATCTGGCTCTATTGCCTGTAATTCCTGTCCAAATCTATGTGTCTTCATTTGTGTGGACAGTCCTTGTTCCTCAGTGTAGGAACTTGTTTTCGGTTCCGAGGCCGGATATTTCGGTACCGAAACCTTTTCGGCTGCTTTTTTCGGCTCCGACGAAACCTTTTTTACTTTCGGCGTCGTGCTCTCTCGGTGCCGAATCTTCTCTGAGCCACTATCTTGGGCGCGAGATTGCTCTGTGCCGGTATCTCGACCGGAGTCGGATGACTTCGACACCAGCTCACCCTTTTTCGGTGCCGATGAACGGTCACCTACTTTTCGGGTTAAGCCATGGCCTGTTGGCGGTGGCATCCCCTGGGCTTTAGCGCTTTTCTCGTGAGTTCTTGGTTTCGACGTCTTACTCGCGGTTTTAGGCGTTTCCTCGGGATCGATCTCCTCAGAGTCCGACTCCTGGGTGGAGAACGTTTCTTCCTCCTCCTCGAAACGCTCTTGTCCTGTCGGCGCCGACGCCATTTGCAGTCTTCTTGCTCTTCGGTCCCTGAGTGTCTTCCTGGACCGAAACGCTCGACAGGCCTCACAAGTATCCTCCTTGTGTTCTGGTGACAAACACAAGTTACAGACCAGATGTTGATCTGTATATGGATACTTGTTATGGCATTTTGGACAGAAGCGGAATGGGGTCCGTTCCATCAGCCTTGAAGAGACACGTGGCCGGGCCGACCAGGCCCCGACGGGGATGGAAAAAAAAACCCAAAGGGCCACCGGAGCTCTTCTTAATTCGGTGTCGATCTGTTGTAACTAACCCGATACCGAACGCAAACAATACCGACGATTTTTCCGAGATTCTAACTGACTTTCCGACCCGAAACATGGAGCGAAAAGAAACACGTCAGAACCCGATGGCAGAAAAAAAACAATCTAAGATGGAGTCGACGCCCATGCGCAATGGAGTCGAAATGGGAGGAGTCCCTCGGTCTCGTGACTCGAAAAAAGACTTCTTCGAAGAAAAACAACTTGTAACACTCCGAGCCCAACACCAGATGGCGGGATGTGCACAGCATGTGTATCTGCAGCTACACATGCCATCGAACATATATATATATATACACACACACACACACACACACACACACACACACACACACATTTATATAAGTTCTGGAAGAATTTGGGGACTCTAGTTCAAACAATTCAGGATAGTCAGGATGCAGCTAAGTACATTATTCCTGCTGGCCTGGATACGAGCAATTGCTTGGGGCAAGGAGGCAGCACCAGTGAGTTGCTCCATCGCCATGCTTGGATGAGGGCCACAAAGATAAGAAGGAATCCCTTATAGCTATACCTTTTGATGGATTCTGCTTAATTGCAAAAAAAAAAAACAGACTCTGCCTTAAAGCCACAGCACATTCTTTAGGCCTCCGCATTGCCGCTACTTTTCTTAACAGGTTTGGCCCTTTCAAGGCTACTCAAGGGGATTAGCAAAGAGGCAGTGCCAGGCCCCTCCATCCTCACAGAAATCACCCCAGTCATCCCCTGGCCAGGGATTTAGCAGGCACCATACAGATTCCAAAGGGCACCGATCTTCCCAGTCCCCCTTCCCTGCAGCACCAGCTACCAAGCTGCTTTAGTTTGTCCTTGGTGGTGCATAACTTTCCTGTGGGAGGCAGGATCTACCACTTTCTCCCAGGGTTGCAAGCCATCACATCCAACAGAGGGATCCTCCAGTGGGCTCAGCACAGAGGAACCTTGACGAATTCCACTCAGATTTCAGAGGACACTGCAAGAGACCTGTAGTGCTGGATGATAACCTACAATTGGACCAGCAGCAGACCCCTTGCCCTGCCTGTCCAGACCGGACAGTGGTGACTGATGCATCACTACTGAGCTGGGGATGTCAACTGTGGGGAGGTGGAGATCAGAGTACTCTGGTCTCAAGCGAAAACCCAGCTCTATCAGTCCGTTGAAGTTTCTGGCCGTTTCCTGGTGCTGAAGGTCTTCCTATCATCCATCAGAGGAAAGCTGGTACAGGTCTCCCAGACATCACTGCCATGTGTTATTGTAACGAGCAGGGCAGCATGGGGGTCCTATGCCAAGAGACTGTGCTGGGGTGTCTGCCTGATCGTGAACCACCGGTTAGGATAAACACCAGGGATGGTTGAGCTCAGCTGGGGGGCATGGCGGATCACAAGTAGGCATGACGCAGGGCATCTTCCAACAGTGGGGAGAACCCCAGCTGGATCTTTGTGCCACTGTTGAGAATATGCAGTTTCAACAATTTTATGTGTTGGAGTTTCCAAGAAAGCTCTCTCTGGGAGATGCATTATGGCTAGACTGGAGCAGGGTACCCTGCCTTTGCCTCGCATGTCCAGAGTTTTGAAGAATATCAGAAACTGCTGGGCCTAAGTCATCCTAGTGGCTTCTGCCTAGGTCTGTAGAGTATGGTACCTTGAACATCTGGGCATGAGCACCTGTCTTTAGATCAGATTACCATTTCAGGATGGTTTTCTGTTGCAGCAGCAGGGCAAGGTTCAGGACCTGAACATGCGCAATCTGCATCTCCATGGGTGGAGACTGAGCAGCGATAGCTGAATGCGTTGGATCCACCACCTGAGGGTGTGGATGTCATTCTTGCTGCCAGGTATCCTTCTTCAAAGTCCATTTACGCTGGGCACTGGGGCAAATTTGTGGCTTGGTGTGGAGTCCACAACACTTAATTCTTGCAAGCCAAAATGTCAGATGTCTTATTCGTTTTGTCATTAGTCCAGCTGGGCCTTAATGTGGACACTATTAAAACGTATTTTTCTGCCCTTTCTACCATTTTGTGTTCACTGGACCAGCTGTCCTTGTTTAAATCACTTTGTGATGTGGTTTCTTAAAGGTTTAAAACATGTTCCCAACCAACCAGTTTGTGATGCCACAGTGGGAACTAAGTCCTGTCTTTTCTCATGAGCACCCCTTTCGAGCCGATGCACAGCTGCTTGTTGCTTCTTCTGACTCTCAAGACTGTCTTCTTCATTGTGATCACTTCATCTTGTTGCATGGATTAACTCCATCCTCTTTCGGTACCACCACCATACAGCATACCTTTTCTAGGTAGACTGGTGCTGAGGCACCGGGTAGCTCTCTTGTCGAAAGTTGTGGCTCCTTTTGTCGTTGGGCAATCCATCACTCTGCCAGCATTTGTTACCGTGCCTAACCCCTTGAAAGAGGAGGGCTGGACCTCAAAAAGGCTTTCAGCTTTTATGTCAGTCACACCAAAGACTATCAGGAGGACAATCAGCGTTTTGTAAGGTTCTCTAGGACAAAGAACGAGAAGGTTTTGCAGAAAAGGAGGTGGATAGTCCTTTGCATTAAGATCTGCAACAAACTGGCCAAAAAGCAGGCTCTAGCTGGACTGAGAACCCACTCTGCGGTGGTGCACGGAGTGCCTGGCCTGGATAGTGGTTAGGCCGTGATGTGGGCATCAGTGCACACATTCATGAAACACTGTTGCAGTGACCACCAGGTTGACAAAAGGGCATTTTGTCTATTTGGTCCTGGAGGACTTTTTGGTCTGAGCCTATGCCACAGACCATCCACCTTTGGAAGAAACAGCTTTGTTATCTATTCTTAAAGTGAGGAACCTGCGGGTTGAAGCACTCTTCAGAAGAACAGATTAGTTACTTTTCTGTAGGTTTTTTTTCCTGAGGGATACTCTAACCACAGATTTTTAACTACCCTCCTACCTACATTCTGTGGACTGGTCTTTATAATCTAAAAAGTTTCCAAATTAGAGATCTGCATACTAGTACTGGCAATTTAGTGCTCCGCATCAGAATGTGAGGGAAGAGTAAAGCAAAAAACTGACGTTGGTGCAGAGGGGGCGGGGGTCACACTTATATGTGGTTCTGCGCCTTCCTAGGCTGAACAAATCAAAGGTGAAGCCGCAGTGAGCCATCTAGGTACACACGGAAGCACTGCTGATAAAACGCATGCATCCCGTCTGGTAGAAGGAGATATTCTAAAGGTGAGGCATGTGTAGTTAGAGTGTCCACCAGAAAGAGCATTACCAAAGGCGAGTAACTTGCTCAGTGGGACTATTGGGGAGTTGTTTCCCTATGTAAAGTAACTCTTACATGTAATCTGTGAGAGAGTAAGAAGTGTTTTTCTGATGTCAGTTAAGCTGTACTGTTTTAATCAACACAAATTTTACCATTGCCCTGTAGTAGTAAACTTTTGAACGTGGGTTCGTTAGTACAGTTGCTCCAAATAACACCAGTTATTGGACCACATCTATTTTTACGGCCACATAAAAAATATAAGTCATAGCAATATTACAACACACTTGATTTTACCACACACTGAAGAACACAAGATACCTAAACACATTACCTGCCAGAATAACTATATTAATTATGCAGTTGTGTGTCCCTGTAACAAGAAGTATGTTGGTACCACACTTTTTTTCTCTAAAAACGGATTTTAGATAATTTCAGAGCCATTATTAACAGGGTCCACAAGTACCAAATAGCATAACACTTAGAGTCACCGTGAGTCAGAATAGACCAGGGCTAGATACTTTGGCATTAACAATCCCAAGACATCCCAGGGAAGGAGATAGACAAGTGGAATTATGGAAACTGGAATATAGATTTAGAGTGTTGGGAAACATTTGGGATCAACAATGAGGATTAACTTTTTGTCAATGTAATGTCCTCAAACACAAGAAACAAGGGATGGGAGGCACCACTCCTCTTCCGTCCTCCCTCACAAGTCACCTAGCACACAAAAACGGGAGCGGGGGTAATCTTAGTGGGATTTCACCCTATGTGGGAAACCAAAAAAGGTTTTAAAATTGCCCTCACCCATTAATAGTGGCATGCTTCATCACTGGGTGCGCTACACACCCCTGCACAGAACAATGCTAGGGGTGGAGCAAAGGATTTTTTTGGGTAGTTGGAAAGACATTCAAAGGAATCCACTCTGCAGACTATACAATTAAAACTAGCTTAGGGCTGTCACTTATTCCTATTTAATTCTGGGCCCCCAAGGAAGGCTTCACACGTCTCCTGAGATGAATTGGTGAGATTAGCACCCCATCATCGCATCTGCTGTCAACATGTTTCCGCCCCTATAGGTCGTCTGGCCTTCATCAGGACTAACATCCCACGGCTCAAGCCCACCAAACCTCACTCATAAAACAATGCTCAGTGAGTGGTGGTAGAGTCTCACGCAGTGGCCTTACTTGCTACTCCTTGTGTAGATTTCATGAACTTCTAAACATCAAGTTGAATACAGTATGAATTATTAACTCACATACTCCTGAAATCTGAAACGTACTGTAAAAATGTTGAGAAACTATTGAATTTCTGCATTTTGAAAACATACTTATCACTAAACTTCTCAAGGCTCACCTTTTGAGCTGACCTTGGAATAAATCATCACAGCACTGTGATAGTTATGTGTGGTTATTTGCCACAGAGGAGCAGGTGACTACAGATTAATGCTAGCTCTTCAGACATGCATCCACACGTCTCCTCATAAGGGCTTGTGCAGACTGGTACTGTGGAAGAGTGGAAGTGTAGGGGGGGGGGGTGATCCACACAAAATAGTGGCTATGCAGATGGTTCGCACCTCCTATGTGTGTATACTTAGATATTTCAAAGATATTTCAAAGGTGCTCCTTGATCCCTCACAGGAATATTTCATGCCTATGACATCACTGACGATTCCCATGATGGAGGACATGATCCTCCTAACAAATCAGAGATGCTAATGCAGTAAGAAAAGCCACTGAGGCAGGAAACTAATAAATCACACGCAAAATCACTCAAATAGTTTTAAAATACTGCCTCGGCTTGTTTACTTTTGCAACTGAATAATTAAACTCAAAAATCTCCTAGGATAATAAAAGGACATTGAGATGCATTATTTGTAGGGTTCTGACTAATACTGTATACTTAGTTGTGGTGTTATGGTAACCTGAATGTTTGTAAAAAACACAAAATTATGAGGAGGGGGTGACCCCTAATGGCGCAGCAGTGTTTTTCTTCACCAACAGGCACTGTTGTCACCTTAGAGACCCCATTTTCTATGGCATCAATGTTGTTTGGACCTTGGATCTCATCAAAAGGTCTATGGTCTCCTTTGGCACTGGCTTCTACTTCAACAGCAACAGCAGACCAGTGTCCATCTATCCCAGAGGAATCCTCATGCAGAAGAACCTAGAACTCTCTTCAATTACCCACATGAGACTTATGTCTTGGGAGGCACAGCTTCAATACCAGTTTGCTGTGCTCCACAAGGGTGCAGTGATTGGTGATGCACCTACAAGTGGTTTAAGAGCTCAAGCAAGCAGAGGGTTGCTTCCATGGGGAGAGGGGGGGGGGGGGTCAATATTTAAAAAAATGACATCATTCTTCTTAGAGGGTTCTTTGTACAGTGTTGCCTAACAGACTAAGGGCAGGAAGGGGTGACCTATTTCTTAGAGACCATCCAAAGACTTAACCATTAATACATAGCATTGGTGAGAAACCTTCTGGAAGCAAGGATCACTTCTTCTGCGAGAGACCAATTTGAAAGGACTAGGTCTGAAGGCCCAAAACTTGATTCTTCTGCTGCATTGTCCAGTCTGTTTTCAGAGGTTGCTTGGTTAGTTGGCAAACACTACCAGAGTACCGTAAATTTACCTCTCATGTAAGCCAAGTCTGATAAGCTTCCGGTCTGACTGATGAACTGTCGTCTGAAGGATACAAGTTGAAAGGGTGGGAATAATGTGTGCAAGCTCAAGATCACTTAGCTCCAGTTCTTGGCACCCACAGGCCAACCTGCTCAGGGAGCCCGTCTCCTTGGTGACTTTATTTGAAGTGAGTGCTATGGACTGCCGCAATGCCCAATACAAGGCCTCCATCACGCAACAGCCTGGACACCATATTACACCATCTCCCTGTGATGCACTGTGGCATTGTTGCCCATGGGAATAGGAGACTCCTTGCTTATAAGAGAAAAAGAAGAAAGAAAACCAAACCAGTGCTAAATCTATTGCCCTGTTCTTTAGAAAACTGAGTTGTTTCCTCTGTTTTCACCAAGACCATGTTTCACTCATTGACAGATCATCAAGTAAGCATCCCATTCTGCATGCCACAAGCACATTCAGAGACCAAGCGGGTCTAAACTGCACCTCATCGATTTACTTCTCACTCACTTTGTAGTAGCCGTTCCTTGGTGCAGTTGTAGGAAAACCACAATCCGGTCCAAAGCTTCTTCCAGAACTAATTCCACTGGAATACATCTTTTCATGAAACTCTCCTCGTCCGCAAGCTGTACTGACAGAACTGGAGGATGCAAGAGGCCATAAAGGGCCCAACAAGAGCAGTGAAGTCACACGTAGAAGGACAGAACATGGATGAAGGTTTATTCAGCTACACAATGTTCTGCGCTCTCTCATCCAGGTGAAAAGCCTATCTCCTCACTGTGTCTTGAATCCTCAAACTAGAAGGCCTGGGAAACAACAATGTTGTCGAGAACCAGTAAAACCTTCAGATTGTACTGTTGGTGTCTCACAGGCAAGTGGATGGTGGAGAGGGTGTTGCCTCTCTCACAAATGATCTAAGCAGTGACATCCCTGTGTCCACTCCGTGGCGCCGCTGCAGTAGCAAGGCTCTCAGTGAGGATTCTTAGAGCAGATGTAAGGCACAACGGAGCAGTACTAGCTAGTAATGTTCACCGCTCACCACAAAGCGAGGAAGAAGTCTTTCCAAACCCAGCTGGAACCAAGATGAATCAAAGCTGCACCATACAGCAAAAGATGCCTTACTCAGAGGGAGATTCAGGGGAATCCTAGGACAAGCTCCTTGAGGACTTACAGGTGTTGATTCCTCAGACACAAGGTTCTGGAATGAGCCAGAATGAAGCGTGTATCGTGAACAAGACTGGATGGTACAATGTGTCACATTCCATCTGAAAGAATGCACAAACTAGAAGCAGACAAACTCAGCATGTTCTGACACTTCCGCATTTGAAGAACAGGATACCAACAAGCACGTAGAGGAGGATGCTAGGGCAGCCAGAGTCCCCTCCAGCATGGAGGCCACAGATGGGATCAACGGGCTTCTAAACATATGAATCAATTAACAATTCAAAACTCGTGAAGTCAAATTACCAATTGTTTTATCAAGTTTATTGCAGTTACAATCCAGTAACAAAATACTCACCATCTAGTAAACAAATTAAACTCTGGAAGAGGCTGGAGCTTTCCAGTTATCTACGGTGCTACTCTTTTATAAAGCATCACAGAGTGGAAAACAGAGTATTTTGCTTGCTGAACAATCTGACATGTCAAAAAGAGGAAACTTGTACAAAACAGAGAGAGTGATTTAATTGCTGAAATATCAAAAGTGACATCAGAAAATGCATGTGGAATCTCCTCTACATATGGCAACACAGTGGTCAGACTTCCAGGCACAATCATTATGCAGAATGTCTGCCCAACTGGTGTTAACAAAAACTTGACTGTGGCACAAATCTCTTTCTGAGGACAAGATCAACCACTCAGAAGTCTACGACACACAAACATGAACCCTCCAAAACATACATTTAAAAAAGTGACAGAGAAAAGCCTGCCACTTCACACTGCAGTGTGTAGAAAACCTGGAGCAAAGAGCATCTAAGAAAAAATTGTGTACATACTATACAAGTTTTAAATTAAATGTTGCAATCAATAACATCTATAACTATGTCTCTAACAGGCTTGGGTCTCATTTTCAAACAACTCAAGTAGCAAAGCTGAGCAATGTTTTAAGCATTTTCCTGGCTCCCTGCTATTCCCACCTCTCCCAATATCAGCTAGCACAGTGTAGTTCATGTTGCATTTGGGTTCCTTCCCTCAACTGAGCCTCAGCCAAAACTAGGCCCAGAATGCCCTATTTCCAAGAAAGGCTACAGTCGAAAAACAGTTTTATGTAGAATGGGTGGGGCTGAAACTTATCAGATTTCACCCTGGAAACCAAGGGAGGAAAATGTAGCCACCATTCACAATTTATTGCAGTAAGTCTTAGAAAAATTGCATCTTTTTTGCTCAACTTCTTAAAGTAAAGTTTGTTAATAAGTCCTGCTGCTGCTGCTTAAAGCCAGCTTATGCTTCAAGTCGTGATGCCCAGCCAGCTGGGCTAGCAATAACTAAGGGGTTTAAGAGTCCAATGTTCTTGGGTTGGGTCAGTAGCACCCGTCCTTCCAGGAGTCGTCTGTAGCGGCACCAGAAGTCCTCGACGAAGACGGAGGCCTAGAGAGCAAAGAAAGACTATGTGAGATAAGGCTCTACGAAGATCTGTGCACATGGACAACATGCACGGAAGGATGGATCAGACGCAAACATAAAGACATTACTTCTCTGCAAACAGAGATCGCAATACAGGTTTCCACCTGGACTCATGCACGAGGTGGAAGGTAAGCACAATAGGTCTTCTTTCCTCCAGTTAAATTTATTACAAGAGCAAGCACACAGACACTCGTGAGCGCTCCCTGCTCCCAACATTCCAACCGCCCAATGGCTTAGCCCCAGCTCTGCTCCCCGCTGCTGTCAGACTAGTAAGGTATCTCAGGAGCCAACACGGGGAAAGCCGGTAGGGCAGAGAGCGCATCTGCAGATGCCGCCTTGTTTCAGTGTGTCGACTCTCCCGCTCTTTCAATTTACCCAATGGCAGTGCAGCCTAGAGAGGCCAGGCATGCTTTTTATGGTGACATTGGGATGTGCACAATGCTCCTTGGTGGTTTTGCATATCTCAAGCAGTGAGTGGTACAAGTAGAACCAGTGCACTGAAGAGTGGCCCCACTCCTCACAGAAAAGCTGATACTTAAAAAATAAATAAATAATAAATTTAAAAAAAAAAAAGTGCACGTCACTTAAAAATGAATCTTTGGCGGTGGCGGCTTGCCCCACGTTTTTGTCAAAGATAAGACGAATGCTATTCCTATTTCTCAAGTTTAACTCGAAAGAATTATAAAACGCCATCTGACCTGTAGCATGGACACCACTTTACTCCCCCGTGGTAAAGGCACTGAACTGGGAGTAAAAACTTGCCATGTTCAGAATGAGAAGGACAAGTGTTATTTTTCAAAAATGCTTTTGAGTTTCCAGTATGGCAAACTGAGTAAAAATATTCAGCTACAACACGCAAAATCTATATTTCAGCTGTAGTCGAGGTAGCGGGTCAGGCTTGGGACAGACACCACTTTTAATACAACTCAATATCCGCATACAAGGCAGCTAGTACATGTTTGCAGTCGTGAGCACCGAGCATGTTGCCAGGCCAACTCGCCACGTAATGGAGCAACTGCCAGGAAACAGAATTCAAAATTAGGTGTGGCAAGCCCGCCTGGCTCATAAGAAAGTTTTAATGCTTCAGATTCTATGGTGAGAGACAGCCAGCAACAGGAGGGACATCAGATTGCCGAGCTCCCTGAGACAAGACACATCATACCCTACCGCACAGAGGCACCTGGGGAACACCACATCGAGGGATAGCGCAGAACAGACACAACCAGGTCTCAGTCTACTTACGAGCCGGCCCATATTACATTCCATTGGATAACTGAGTGGGGATCTCACGTCTGCACTCAGACATTTAAACCACCTAGTCTGTCACTCTTGTCACAGATCCCGGAGCTGTGTCTGTCCCTTTGCTCGGCCTTGCACTGGAAGGAAAGCGACAACTTCTGGCAGCTTGTGCACACGCCAGACAAGTCCCTGCAGCTTCTGAACGGGTGCATCAGGCATGGTCTCATCTCCTGGGACCCTGAGACCCACCCGTGTCATCTACAGAGACACATGAGCGAAGCTACACACTCCTAACCACCATTCATCCACCATCCTCCTTGGTGTTACTGCCAACAGCTCCACGGCCAGGACTACCTTCGCTGATGAAGGGCGCCCTTGGCAGGTGCATCTCTCACCTGCCGACCCTCTGAGATCACACCTGCCGTTTTAACCCTTGTCTTTAGTAAGGTATGAAGTAGTGTAATCAAAAAATAAAAATAGTTCCAAAGATCTACCATTCCAATATTAGATTGGAATCACCAGCCACCTGTGTCGCCCCATCCTCCTCACCTCTGTCGGACCGACAGATTCAAGACTGCCTAATGTGCATCAGCCATCTAAGACCCTGCACTGCGCATATATGGGGGACCAACCTGGACGGACCAGGGTGTAATATCGATGGATCACCACCAGCATTCCAGATGCCATAGCTTCACTCAGGATTCTTTTACATCGAATGAATCACTCAGACGGTCCATTCCATCGACCTGTTTAGGAACTTCTGCAATCAAAGCTCCACTCATTGAGCTAGGCAACGTTTCTTTTTTGTAGCCCTTCCGTTTATATTTCAAGTACTTTATCCACCAATAGTTTTATGTGATTACAGCTAAATTTCACTGGGACTGGTACTTGCAAGGGACCTCCCCTGCCTTATTGAACAAGTGCTTCCCTGCCCCCCATGAGACTGGGCTCCCTGCACCCGGGGCCTCCCCCTCCCCTGCCTTCTTATTGAACAAGCGCTCCCCGGACCCCCATGAGATTGGACTCCCCAGACCAGGGGCCTCCCCTGCCTTCTTATTGAACGAGTGATCCCCTGTCCCCCGTGAGGTTGGACTGTCCGGACCAGGAGCCTCCCCCTCCCCTGCCTTCTTATTGAACAAGCGCTCCCCGGACCCCCATGAGATTGGACTCCCTGCACCCGGGGCCTCCCCCTCCCCTGCCTTCTTATTGAACAAGCGCTCCCCGGACCCCCATGAGATTGGACCCCACGGGCCTCCCCTGCCCCCGTGAGGTTGGACTGTCCGGACCAGGAGCCTCCCCCTCCCCTGCCTTCTTACTGAACAAGCGCTCCCCTGCCCCCCATGAGAGTGGACTCCCCGGACCAGGGGCCTCCCCTGCTGTATTATTAAACACGCGCTCCCCTCCCCTCCATGAGGATGGACTCCTCTGACCAGGGGCCTCCCCTGTCCACCATGAGGTTGGACCCCCCAGACAAGGGCCCCTCCCCTATCTTCTTATTGAACAAGCGCTCCCCTGCCCCCCATGAGATTGGACTCCCCGGACCAGGGGCCTCCCCTGCCTTCTTATTGAGCAAGCACTCCCCTGTCCCCCGTGAGGTTGAACTGTCCGGACCAGGAGCCTCCCCCTCCCCTGTCTTCTTATTGAACAAGTGCTCCCCTGCCCCCCATGAGATTGGACTCCCCGGACCAGGGGCCTCCCCTGCCTTCTTATTGAGCAAGCACTCCCCTGTCCCCCGTGAGGTTGGACTGTCCGGACCAGGAGCCCCCCCCTCCCCTGCCTTCTTACTGAACAAGCGCTCCCCTGCCCCCCATGAGATTGGACTCCCCGGACCAGGGGCCTCCCCTGCTGTATTATTAAACACGCGCTCCCCTGCCCTCCATGAGGATGGACTCCTCTGACCAGGGGCCTCCCCTGTCCACCATGAGGTTGGACTCCCCAGACCAGGGCCCCTCCCCTATCTTCTTATTGAACACCCCTGCTTTCTTACTGAACAAGCGCTCCCCTGTCCTCCATGAGTTTGGACGCCCCCCAAGTATTGATCAAGCTCACCACATCCGTAGTAACTGGATTCATAGCGAGATGGCCCATTTACAGCCTCAGCACTTTGTAACCACCACCATGTGCGAGCATGTCCCCTTTTAAAGCATCTTCTACGTGGAGAATATCATGTGGGTAGTTCTGTGTTTGAGGCAAGGGAGGGATTGTACCCACACCGTCACCTTCCAGACCCAGCGCCATCGATAAGTGTAAGTGAATGCAGCTAGCCTGCCACATGTCACTCCAAAGTTGCACCTATCAACAGGCTCACATCTGGTTTCTTGATGCAGAGCTCAGCCATCACAGGTTCTAGGTCCTGTGGGCCTAGCTACATTTGGGCTAAAACACCACAAGTTGTACCTCGTGATATTCAAGTTCTATCTGAGCAGAATCCTTGTACCATCACCTTCGCACCTGACCATCATGAGGCTCACAACGCCGCCTTACCTCAATTAATCAAAAATAAGGATATTTAGGCGGAATGGAGCATCTTAACATCTACACCCTGAAACGCCAGGTAGGGATGCATGTTCTGTGTCACTCCCACCTAAATTCGAACAACAGAGAAGAGTGAGATAAGAGTGAATTACCAAAATACTCACTACTATTGCTACAAAATTCACAGCTCAGACAGTAAAGATTGTATCTGCGGGGTGCCCACTCCTCCAAACATCTATTTCGCCAGTTGGTACAGCACCCCTGCTAGAGAATGGTTCTTGCGGGGACGTCTGATTACAAAGCTGGCTCCCAGGTGGTTGTAATCAGATACCAATACCACAGTTATTTTAACCCCTTTGGTGCGGGTGTCAGCCACTGTCAGACTCCCACACTACCTCCCTGGTGCAGGTCACGACCAGTGGCCGATACCAGGGAGGGGGTTAGAAAAATCGCACCAGAGGATTTTTTTTTTAAAACCCCCGGGAGACACGGAAGGTAAAAGTGATATATATATATATATATATATTTGCCACCAGTTGTCCTGCAGTTGCAGCTTGTGTCTTCAAAGCAATGCACATACTTCAGCTGACGCATTTCAACTGTAGTTTTTAGGCAACAATAAAAAAGTCAAGTAAGTCTTGTGATTATGTTTCTGCTACAAAAGGATCAGACATTTTGTCTAGTGGCAGATTTAGTGCCATAAAGAAGCACAGAAGGTTTATATGCCTACTGCAAAGAGCAAATCTGTATTTTATGTAAATAGCTGAGTACATTAGTAAAGTCAGCCATTACCTGCGCCATAATATAAATGAAATGTATGTGCGAGTGGGGGGCGGCTATGGAAAGATGAAGGGCACTTTTGCTGGGTGGTAATGAGGGAATCCGAGGAGGAGGGAGTGGGAGCACCAATAATGATTTTTGAACTGGGCGCAGGAGGCGCTAAAGACTGTGACGAATGGTATGTGACAAGGTGTTTTTTGAGTGTCTTGAAAGAACGTGCTGATTGAGGGAAGAAGCTCAGGTAAGGTGACCTCTATTGTGTTGCACGTATCTCACACACACCATCGATTTTGTGACTGTCTACATAGGCTAGTGTTTTAGAGCAACAGTTTAGCCAATAGCAGAGATGGCATCTTGATGGATGACTGCTGTCGGCACTCGGGTTATAGAGGACCGCTCTGACATAGGATCAGAGACTGAGACATCAGATACTGAGACAGCATCTGAGGGATAGGACAATGGCGCAGACTCTGGGAGTGATTTTTCAGTCGGAGGAGTCCCATTCAATAGCTTCTCTTCCAGTAATTATGAGGGAGGTGATGAGTACAGTCCTCCTGTCCCTTCGCAAGCACAGCCTGCGCAACAGGGCAATAGTGGGTTAGCCCAACCCAGAGAGAAGTTGCATGTGGCGGCAAGCACAGAGAGAGAGAGTGCTCTCTTGGGAGCTCCCCAATTTAGTTCAGCCCCAAATTCCACCACCCAAATCGTATTGTGGAGACATAAAAATTATCTATCACAAAACAAACCGGTTTTGTAAGGCAGGCACCTGTGTTTTTGGTCCTGGGTTCGGCGGCCATATAGAGAAACATACTAAACCCAAACATTTCTGGAAACTAGACATCCGGGGGAGTACACAGAGGTGTGACTTGTGTGGATTCCCCAAAGTTTTCTTACCCAGAATACCCTGCAAAGCTGAAACGTTGAATAAAAACTCTATTTTTCTTGCATTTCTGTTACACAAACTACAGGAATATGCTGGGATCCACAAAATTCCTACCACCCAGTGATTCCTCACCTGTCCTGATAAAAACACTACCCCACTTGAGTGCCTACACCTAGTGCCTGCGCAGGAATGGATCACCCCAGGGTCAACAGTTGCCTCATGTAAGGACCAACACTGACCGTTGTGTGATCTATTCCTGTCACGGGCACTAGGCCTACCCACACAAGTGAGGTACTATTTATATCGGGAGACAGGGGGAATGCTGGGTGGAAGGAAATTTGTGGCTCCTCTCAGATTCCAGAACTTTCTATCCCCGAAATGTGATGGAAAAGTGTTTTTTTCCAAATATTGAGGTTTGCAAAGGATTCTGAGTAACAGAACCTGGTGAGGGCCCCACAAGTCCTGGATTCCCCTAGGTGTCTAGTTTTCAAAAATGCGCAGGTTTGGTAGGTTTCCCTAGGTGCCGGCTGAGCTAGAGGCCAAAATCCACCGGTAGGCACTTTGCAAAAGACAGCTCTGTTTTCTTTAGGAAAATGGGATGTGTCCACATTGTGTTTTGTGGCATTTCCTGTCGCAGGAGCTAGGCCTACCCACACAAGTGAGGTACCATTTTTATCGGGAGACTTGGGGGAACGCTGGGTGGAAGGAAATTTGTGACTCCTCTCAGATTCCAGAACTTTCTGTCACCGAAATGTGAGGAGAAAGTGTTTTTTTGGTCACATTTTAAGGTTTGCAAAGGATTCTGGATAACAGAACTTGGTGAGAGCCCCACAAGTCAGCCAATCCTGGATTCCCCTAGGTGTCTATTTTTCAAAAATGCGCTGGTTTGGTAGATTTCCCTAGGTGCCGGCTGAGCTAGAGGCCAAAATCTACAGCTAGGCACTTTGCAAAGAACAAGTCAGATTTCAATGTAAAAATATGTTGTGTCCATGTTGCCTTTCCTGTCGTGAGCATTAGGCCTATCCACGCAAGTGAGGTACCATTTTTATCGGGAGACTTGGGGGAACACAGAATAGCACAAGTGTTATTGCCCCTTGTCTTTCTATACATTTTTTCTTCCAAATGTAAGACAGTGTAAAAAAGACGTCTATTTGAGAAATGGCCTGTAATTCACATGCTAGTACGGGCACCCCGGAATTCAGAGATGTGCAAATACCCACTGCTTCTCAACACCTTATCTTGTGCCCATTTTGGAAATACAAAGGTTTTCTTGATACCTATTTTTCACTCTTTATATTTCACTAAATGAATTGCTGTATACCCAGTATAGAATGAAAACCCACTGCAGGGTGCAGGTCATTTATTGGCTCTGGGTACCTAGGGATCTTGAACATACAAGCCCTATATATCCCCGCAACCAGAAGAGTCCAGCAGACGTAACGGTATATTGCTTTAAAAAGTTACAGAGTAAAACATGGAGAAAAATGGCTGGTTTTTTCAGCTCAATTTAAATATTTTTTTTTACTTCAGCTGTTATTTTCTGTAGGAACACCTTGTAGGATCTACACAAATAACCCCTTGCTGAATTCAGAATGTTGTCTACTTTTCAGAAATGCTTAGCTTTCCGTGATCCAGTATTGGTTTCACACCCATTCCTGTCAATAACTGGAAGGAGGCTGAAAGCACCAAAAATAGTAAAAATGAAGTATGTCCCAGTAAAATGCCAAAATTGTGTTGAAAAATGTGGTTTTCTGATTCAAGTCTGCCTGTTCCTGAAAGCTGGGAACATGGTGATTTTAGCACCGAAAACCCTTTGTTGGTGCCATTTTCAGGGAAAAAAAACCACAAGCCGTTTTCCCATTTTTTTTTTTTTTTTTTTGTAACGAAATTTTAGCTGCATTTTGGCTAATTTCTTGGTCTCCTCCAGGGGAACCCACAAACTCTGGGTACCTTTAGAATCCCTAGGATGCTGGAAAAAAAAAAAGACGCAAATTTGGCGTGGATAGATTATGTGGGCAAAAAGTTATGAAGGCCTAAGCGGGAACTACCCCAAATAGCCAAAAAAAAAGGGCTCAGCACAGGGGGGCAGGGGAAAGGCCCAGCAGCTAAGAGGTTAAGCTCACCTCTATAACATTAGGAGCCTATACATTCAGTAAACAAACATCCCGTACAGACAACATTTCGCATACAACCCCCTCCCTAACATTTTAGCCTCTAATAACTTTGCAAGGCGAAAGCGACCTTGCGCGATCCACACCCTGCGAATGTGACCAGTACAAGGAGCAAAACTGCCCTCTCCGGCGAGATCACACTGCACCACAGGGAAATGTGTTCCCTGCAAACAGAAGTGCTCAAGCGCAGTTTATAAGTAGGCTTTCCTGGAAACCGGTTTAAGCAACCCTCTCTGGCAAACTACCGATTCCCACTCTACAATCAACTCACGCATTTTATCCGAGTCACTGATGGTTTTCACATGCCTGCAGCGCGCAACTCGGACACTGGATGGGGCCAGACCACGGCAAATGCAGGTAATTGTTTAACCAACGTTTTTACTTATCGTCCATGAAGAGAAAACGCAAATAAAACGAGTGTAAAAGCAGGGATTGTCTTTTCACCAGGTTTACCCAGTCTTTATGAATGCCGATCTGGAGGCAGTCTTTACTCCTTCATTCCATTTTCCGATAACATGAAAAAGGCAACAGACGCAATTAGCAGGTTCAGAAGCAGGTTTGATTGTGGCAGGGATTTTGAGCCCTGGACTGATGTCGAGTTTGAAGGGCCCGCTGTAGCGTGGTATCTACCTGAAGGGCCCGCTGTAGCGTGGTATCTACCTGAAGGGCCCGCTGTAGCGTGGTATCTACCTGAAGGGCCCGCTGTAGCGTGGTATCTACCTGAAGGGCCCGCTGTAGCGTGGTATCTACCTGAAGGGCCCGCTGTAGCGTGGTATCTACCTGAAGGGCCCGCTGTAGCGTGGTATCTACCTGAAGGGCCCGCTGTAGGCTGGTATCTACCTGAAGGGCCCGCTGTAGGCTGGTATCTACCTGAAGGGCCCGCTGTAGCGTGGTATCTACCTGAAGGGCCCGCTGTAGCGTGGTATCTACCTGAAGGGCCCGCTGTAGCGTGGTATCTACCTGAAGGGCCCGCTGTAGCCTGGTATCTACCTGAAGGGCCCGCTGTAGGCTGGTATCTATCTGAAGGGCCCGGTGTAGCGTGGTATCTACCTGAAGGGCCCGGTGTAGCGTGGGATCTACCTGAAGGGCCCGCTGTAGGCTGGTATCTACCTGAAGGGCCCGCTGTAGGCTGGTATCTACCTGAAGGGCCCGCTGTAGGCTGGTATCTACCTGAAGGGCCCGCTGTAGGCTGGTATCTACCTGAAGGGCCCGCTGTAGGCTGGTATCTACCTGAAGGGCCCGCTGGAGGCTGGTATCTACCTGAAGGGCCCGCTGGAGGCTGGTATCTACCTGAAGGGCCCGCTGTAGGCTGGGATCTACCTGAAGGGCCCGCTGTAGGCTGGGATCTATCTGAAGGGCCCGCTGTAGGCTGGGATCTATCTGAAGGGCCCGCTGTAGGCTGGGATCTATCTGAAGGGCCCGCTGTAGGCTGGGATCTATCTGAAGGGCCCGCTGTAGGCTGGGATCTATCTGAAGGGCCCGCTGTAGGCTGGGATCTATCTGAAGGGCCCGCTGTAGGCTGGTATCTACCTGAAGGGCCCGCTGGAGGCTGGTATCTACCTGAAGGGCCCGCTGGAGGCTGGTATCTACCTGAAGGGCCCGCTGGAGGCTGGTATCTACCTGACGGTCCCACTGGAGGCTGGTATCCATCTGACGGTCCCACTGGAGGCTGGTATCCATCTGACGGTCCCACTGGAGGCTGGTATCCATCTGACGGTCCCACTGGAGGCTGGTATCCATCTGACGGTCCCACTGGAGGCTGGTATCCATCTGACGGTCCCACTGGAGGCTGGTATCCATCTGACGGTCCCACTGGAGGCTGGTATCCATCTGACGGTCCCACTGGAGGCTGGTATCTACCTGAAGGGCACGCTAGGGCACGCTGTAGGCTGGGATCTATCTGAAGGGCCCGCTGTAGGCTGGGATCTATCTGAAGGGCCCGCTGTAGGCTGGGATCTATCTGAAGGGCCCGCTGTAGGCTGGGATCTATCTGAAGGGCCCGCTGTAGGCTGGGATCTATCTGAAGGGCCCGCTGTAGGCTGGGATCTACCTGAAGGACACGCTGGAGGCTGGTATCTACCTGAAGGGCCCGCTGGAGGCTGGTATCTACCTGAAGGGCCCGCTGGAGGCTGGTATCTACCTGAAGGGCCCGCTGGAGGCTGGTATCTACCTGAAGGGCCCGCTGGAGGCTGGTATCTACCTGACGGGCCCACTGGAGGCTGGTATCCATCTGACGGGCCCGCTGGAGGCTGGTATCCATCTGACGGGCCCGCTGCAGGCTGGTATCTACCTGAAGGGCCCGCTGCAGGCTGGTATCTACCTGAAGGGCCCGCTGCAGGCTAGTATCCATCTGAAGGGCCCGCTGGAGGCTGGAATCCATCTGACGGGCCCGCTGGAGGCTGGAATCCATCTGACGGGCCCGCTGGAGGCTGGAATCCATCTGACGGGCCCGCTGGAGGCTGGAATCCATCTGACGGGCCCGCTGGAGGCTGGAATCCATCTGACGGGCCCGCTGGAGGCTGGAATCCATCTGACGGGCCCGCTGGAGGCTGGAATCCATCTGACGGGCCCACTGGAGGCTGGTATCTACCTGAAGGGCCCGCTGCAGGCTGGTATCTACCTGAAGGGCCCGCTGTAGGCTGGAATCCATCTGACGGGCCCACTGGAGGCTGGTATCCATCTGAAGGGCACGCTGTAGGCTGGTATGTACCTGAAGGGCCCGCTAGGGCACGCTGTAGGCTGGTATCTATCTGAAGGGCACGCTGTAGGCTGGTATCCATCTGAAGGGCCCGCTGCAGGCTGGTATCCATTTGAAGGGCCCGCTGCAGGCTGGTATCCATTTGAAGGGCCCGCTGGAGGCTGGAATCCATCTGACGGGCCCGCTGGAGGCTGGAATCCATCTGACGGGCCCGCTGGAGGCTGGTATCCATCTGAAGGGCCCGCTGGAGGCTGGAATCCATCTGACGGGCCCGCTGGAGGCTGGTATCCATCTGAAGGGCACGCTGTAGGCTGGTATCCATCTGAAGGGCACGCTGTAGGCTGGTATCTACCTGAAGGGCCCGCTAGGGCACGCTGTAGGCTGGTATCTATCTGAAGGGCCCGCTGTAGGCTGGTATCTATCTGAAGGGCCCGCTGTAGGCTGGTATCTATCTGAAGGGCCCGCTGTAGGCTGGTATCTATCTGAAGGGCCCGCTGTAGGCTGGTATCTATCTGAAGGGCCCGCTGTAGGCTGGTATCTATCTGAAGGGCCCGCTGTAGGCTGGTATCTATCTGAAGGGCCCGCTGTAGGCTGGTATCTATCTGAAGGGCCCGCTGTAGGCTGGTATCTATCTGAAGGGCCCGCTGTAGGCTGGTATCTATCTGAAGGGCCCGCTGTAGGCTGGTATCTATCTGAAGGGCCCGCTGTAGGCTGGTATCTACCTGAATGGCCCGCTGTAGGCTGGTATCCATTTGAAGGGCCCGCTGCAGGCTGGTATCCATCTGAAGGGCCCGCTGGAGGCTGGAATCCATCTGACGGGCCCGCTGGAGGCTGGAATCCATCTGACGGGCCCGCTGGAGGCTGGTATCCATCTGAAGGGCACGCTGTAGGCTGGTATCCATCTGAAGGGCACGCTGTAGGCTGGTATCTACCTGAAGGGCCCGCTAGGGCACGCTGTAGGCTGGTATCTATCTGAAGGGCCCGCTGTAGGCTGGTATCTATCTGAAGGGCCCGCTGTAGGCTGGTATCTATCTGAAGGGCCCGCTGTAGGCTGGTATCTATCTGAAGGGCCCGCTGTAGGCTGGTATCTATCTGAAGGGCCCGCTGTAGGCTGGTATCTATCTGAAGGGCCCGCTGTAGGCTGGTATCTATCTGAAGGGCCCGCTGTAGGCTGGTATCTATCTGAAGGGCCCGCTGTAGGCTGGTATCTACCTGAAGGGCCCGCTGCAGGCTGATATCTACCTGAAGGGCCCGCTGGAGGCTGGAATCCATCTGAAGGGCCCGCTGGAGGCTGGAATCCATCTGACGGGCCCACTGGAGGCTGGTATCCATCTGACGGGCCCACCGGAGGCTGGTATCCATCTGAAGGGCACGCCGTAGGCTGGTATCTATCTGAAGAGGGCCCGCCGTAGGCTGGTATGTATCTGAAGGGCCCGCCGTAGGCTGGTATCTATCTGAAGGGCCCGCCGTAGGCTGGTATCTATCTGAAGGGCCCGCCGTAGGCTGGTATCTATCTGAAGGGCCCGCCGTAGGCTGGTATCTATCTGAAGGGCCCGCCGTAGGCTGGTATCTATCTGAAGGGCCCGCTGTAGGCTGGTATCTATCTGAAGGGCCCGCTGTAGGCTGGTATCTATCTGAAGGGCCCGCTGTAGGCTGGTATCTATCTGAAGGGCACGCTGTAGGCTGGTATCTACCTGAAGGGCACGCTGTAGGCTGGAATCTACCTGAAGGGCACGCTGTAGGCTGGTATCAACCTGAAGGGCACGCTGTAGGCTGGTATCAACCTGAAGGGCACGCTGTAGGCTGGTATCTACCTGAAGGGCACGCTGTAGGCTGGTATCTACCTGACGGGCCCACTGGAGGCTGGTATCCATCTGACGGGCCCACTGGAGGCTGGTATCCATCTGACGGGCCCGCTGGAGGCTGGAATCCATCTGAAGGGCCCGCTGCAGGCTGGTATCTACCTGAAGGGCCCGCTGTAGGCTGGTATCTATCTGAAGGGCCCGCTGTAGGCTGGTATCTATCTGAAGGGCCCGCTGTAGGCTGGTATCTATCTGAAGGGCCCGCTGTAGGCTGGTATCTATCTGAAGGGCCCGCTGTAGGCTGGTATCTATCTGAAGGGCCCGCTGTAGGCTGGTATCTATCTGAAGGGCCCGCTGTAGGCTGGTATCTATCTGAAGGGCCCGCTGTAGGCTGGTATCTATCTGAAGGGCCCGCTGTAGGCTGGTATCTATCTGAAGGGCCCGCTGTAGGCTGGTATCTACCTGAATGGCCCGCTGTAGGCTGGTATCCATTTGAAGGGCCCGCTGCAGGCTGGTATCCATCTGAAGGGCCCGCTGGAGGCTGGAATCCATCTGACGGGCCCGCTGGAGGCTGGAATCCATCTGACGGGCCCGCTGGAGGCTGGTATCCATCTGAAGGGCCCGCTGGAGGCTGGTATCCATCTGAAGGGCACGCTGTAGGCTGGTATCTATCTGAAGGGCCCGCTGTAGGCTGGTATCTATCTGAAGGGCCCGCTGTAGGCTGGTATCTATCTGAAGGGCCCGCTGTAGGCTGGTATCTATCTGAAGGGCCCGCTGTAGGCTGGTATCTATCTGAAGGGCCCGCTGTAGGCTGGTATCTATCTGAAGGGCCCGCTGTAGGCTGGTATCTATCTGAAGGGCCCGCTGTAGGCTGGTATCTATCTGAAGGGCCCGCTGTAGGCTGGTATCTACCTGAAGGGCCCGCTGTAGGCTGGTATCTACCTGAAGGGCCCGCTGTAGGCTGGTATCTACCTGAAGGGCCCGCTGTAGGCTGGTATCTACCTGAAGGGCCCGCTGCAGGCTGATATCCATCTGAAGGGCCCACTGGAGGCTGGAATCCATCTGACGGGCCCACTGGAGGCTGGTATCCATCTGACGGGCCCACTGGAGGCTGGTATCCATCTGACGGGCCCACTGGAGGCTGGTATCCATCTGACGGGCACGCCGTAGGCTGGTATCTATCTGAAGAGGGCCCGCCGTAGGCTGGTATCTATCTGAAGGGCCCGCCGTAGGCTGGTATCTATCTGAAGGGCCCGCCGTAGGCTGGTATCTATCTGAAGGGCCCGCTGTAGGCTGGTATCTATCTGAAGGGCCCGCTGTAGGCTGGTATCCATCTGACGGGCCCGCTGGAGGCTGGAATCCATCTGAAGGGCCCGCTGCAGGCTGGTATCCATCTGAAGGGCCCGCTGGAGGCTGGTATCCATCTGAAGGGCCCGCTGGAGGCTGGTATCCATCTGAAGGGCCCGCTGGAGGCTGGAATCCATCTGACGGGCCCGCTGGAGGCTGGAATCCATCTGACGGGCCCGCTGGAGGCTGGAATCCATCTGACGGGCCCGCTGGAGGCTGGAATCCATCTGACGGGCCCGCTGGAGGCTGGAATCCATCTGAAGGGCCCACTGGAGGCTGGTATCTACCTGAAGGGCCCGCTGCAGGCTGGTATCTACCTGAAGGGCCCGCTGTAGGCTGGAATCCATCTGACGGGCCCGCTGTAGGCTGGTATGTACCTGAAGGGCCCGCTAGGGCACGCTGTAGGCTGGTATCTATCTGAAGGGCACGCTGTAGGCTGGTATCCATCTGAAGGGCCCGCTGCAGGCTGGTATCCATTTGAAGGGCCCGCTGCAGGCTGGTATCCATTTGAAGGGCCCGCTGCAGGCTGGTATCCATCTGACGGGCCCGCTGGAGGCTGGAATCCATCTGACGGGCCCGCTGGAGGCTGGAATCCATCTGACGGGCCCGCTGGAGGCTGGAATCCATCTGACGGGCCCGCTGGAGGCTGGTATCCATCTGAAGGGCACGCTGTAGGCTGGTATCTACCTGAAGGGCCCGCTAGGGCACGCTGTAGGCTGGTATCTATCTGAAGGGCCCGCTGTAGGCTGGTATCTATCTGAAGGGCCCGCTGTAGGCTGGTATCTATCTGAAGGGCCCGCTGTAGGCTGGTATCTATCTGAAGGGCCCGCTGTAGGCTGGTATCTATCTGAAGGGCCCGCTGTAGGCTGGTATCTATCTGAAGGGCCCGCTGTAGGCTGGTATCTATCTGAAGGGCCCGCTGTAGGCTGGTATCTATCTGAAGGGCCCGCTGTAGGCTGGTATCTATCTGAAGGGCCCGCTGTAGGCTGGTATCTACCTGAAGGGCCCGCTGTAGGCTGGTATCTACCTGAAGGGCCCGCTGTAGGCTGGTATCTACCTGAAGGGCCCGCTGTAGGCTGGTATCTACCTGAAGGGCCCGCTGCAGGCTGATATCCATCTGAAGGGCCCACTGGAGGCTGGAATCCATCTGACGGGCCCACTGGAGGCTGGTATCCATCTGACGGGCCCACTGGAGGCTGGTATCCATCTGACGGGCCCACTGGAGGCTGGTATCCATCTGACGGGCACGCCGTAGGCTGGTATCTATCTGAAGAGGGCCCGCCGTAGGCTGGTATCTATCTGAAGGGCCCGCCGTAGGCTGGTATCTATCTGAAGGGCCCGCCGTAGGCTGGTATCTATCTGAAGGGCCCGCCGTAGGCTGGTATCTATCTGAAGGGCCCGCCGTAGGCTGGTATCTATCTGAAGGGCACGCCGTAGGCTGGTATCTATCTGAAGGGCACGCCGTAGGCTGGTATCTATCTGAAGGGCACGCCGTAGGCTGGTATCTATCTGAAGGGCACGCCGTAGGCTGGTATCTATCTGAAGGGCACGCCGTAGGCTGGTATCTATCTGAAGGGCACGCTGTAGGCTGGTATCTATCTGAAGGGCACGCTGTAGGCTGGTATCTATCTGAAGGGCACGCTGTAGGCTGGTATCTACCTGAAGGGCACGCTGTAGGCTGGTATCTACCTGAAGGGCACGCTGTAGGCTGGTATCTACCTGAAGGGCACGCTGTAGGCTGGTATCTACCTGAAGGGCACGCTGTAGGCTGGTATCTATCTGAAGGGCACGCTGTAGGCTGGTATCTATCTGAAGGGCCCGCTGTAGGCTGGTATCTATCTGAAGGGCCCGCTGTAGGCTGGTATCTATCTGAAGGGCCCGCTGTAGGCTGGTATCTATCTGAAGGGCCCGCTGTAGGCTGGTATCCATCTGAAGGGCCCGCTGGAGGCTGGTATCCATCTGAAGGGCCCGCTGGAGTCTGGTATCCAACTGACGGTCCCACTGGAGGCTGGTATCCATCTGACGGTCCCACTGGAGGCTGGTATCCATCTGAAGGGCACGCTGTAGGCTGGTATCTATCTGAAGGGCACGCTGTAGGCTGGTATCTATCTGAAGGGCACGCTGTAGGCTGGTATCTACCTGAAGGGCACGCTAGGGCACGCTGTAGGCTGGTATCTATCTGAAGGGCCGCTGTAGGCTGGTATCTACCTGAAGGGCCCGCTGTAGGCTGGTATCTACCTGAAGGGCACGCTGTAGGCTGGTATCTACCTGAAGGGCACGCTGTAGGCTGGTATCTACCTGAAGGGCACGCTAGGGCACGCTGTAGGCTGGTATCTATCTGAAGGGCCGCTGTAGGCTGGTATCTATCTGAAGGGCCCGCTGTAGGCTGGTATCTATCTGAAGGGCCCGCTGTAGGCTGGTATCTATCTGAAGGGCCCGCTGTAGGCTGGTATCTATCTGAAGGGCCCGCTGTAGGCTGGTATCTATCTGAAGGGCCCGCTGTAGGCTGGTATCTATCTGAAGGGCCCGCTGTAGGCTGGTATCTATCTGAAGGGCCCGCTGTAGGCTGGTATCTATCTGAAGGGCCCGCTGTAGGCTGGTATCTATCTGAAGGGCCCGCTGTAGGCTGGTATCTATCTGAAGGGCCCGCTGTAGGCTGGTATCTATCTGAAGGGCCCGCTGTAGGCTGGTATCTATCTGAAGGGCACGCTGTAGGCTGGTATCTACCTGAAGGGCCCGCTGCAGGCTGGTATCTACCTGAAGGGCCCGCTGCAGGCTGGTATCTACCTGAAGGGCCCGCTGCAGGCTGGTATCTACCTGAAGGGCCCGCTGCAGGCTGGTATCTACCTGAAGGGCCCGCTGCAGGCTGGTATCTACCTGAAGGGCCCGCTGCAGGCTGGTATCTACCTGAAGGGCCCGCTGCAGGCTGGTATCTACCTGAAGGGCCCGCTGCAGGCTGGTATCTACCTGAAGGGCCCGCTGCAGGCTGGTATCTACCTGAAGGGCCCGCTGCAGGCTGGTATCTACCTGAAGGGCCCGCTGCAGGCTGGTATCTACCTGAAGGGCCCGCTGCAGGCTGGTATCCATCTGAAGGGCCCGCTGGAGGCTGGAATCCATCTGACGGGCCCGCTGGAGGCTGGAATCCATCTGAAGGGCACGCTGTAGGCTGGTATCTACCTGAAGGGCACGCTAGGGCACGCTGTAGGCTGGTACCTATCTGAAAGTGCCCGCTGTAGGCTGGTATCTACCTGAGAGGTCCACTGTAGGCTGGTATCTACCTGAGAGGTCCACTGTAGGCTGGTATCTGTCTGAAGGGCCCACTGTAGGCTGGTATCTGTCTGAAGGGCCCACTGTAGGCTGGTATCTGTCTGAAGGGCCCACTGTAGGCTGGTATCTGTCTGAAGGGCCCACTGTAGGCTGGTATCTGTCTGAAGGGCCCACTGTAGGCTGGTATCTGTCTGAAGGGCCCACTGTAGGCTGGTATCTGTCTGAAGGGCCCACTGTAGGCTGGTATCTGTCTGAAGGGCCCACTGTAGGCTGGTATCTGTCGGAAGGGCCCACTGGAGGCTGGTATCTGTCGGAAGGGCCCACTGGAGGCTGGTATCTGTCGGAAGGGCCCACTGGAGGCTGGTATCTGTCGGAAGGGCCCACTGGAGGCTGGTATCTGTCGGAAGGGCCCACTGGAGGCTGGTATCTGTCGGAAGGGCCCACTGGAGGCTGGTATCTGTCGGAAGGGCCCACTGGAGGCTGGTATCTGTCGGAAGGGCCCACTGGAGGCTGGTATCTGTCGGAAGGGCCCACTGGAGGCTGGTATCCATCTGACGGGCCCACTGGAGGCTGGTATCCATCTGACGGGCCCACTGGAGGCTGGTATCCATCTGACGGGCCCACTGGAGGCTGGTATCCATCTGACGGGCCCGCTGGAGGCTGGTATCCATCTGAAGGGCCCGCTGGAGGATGGAATCCATCTGACGGGCCCGCTGCAGGCTGGTATCTACCTGAAGGGCCCGCTGCAGGCTGGTATCTACCTGAAGGGCCCGCTGCAGGCTGGTATCTACCTGAAGGGCCCGCTGCAGGCTGGTATCTACCTGAAGGGCCCGCTGCAGGCTGGTATCTACCTGAAGGGCCCGCTGCAGGCTGGTATCTACCTGAAGGGCCCGCTGCAGGCTGGTATCTACCTGAAGGGCCCGCTGCAGGCTGGTATCTACCTGAAGGGCCCGCTGCAGGCTGGTATCCATCTGAAGGGCCCGCTGGAGGCTGGAATCCATCTGAAGGGCACGCTGTAGGCTGGTATCTACCTGAAGGGCACGCTAGGGCACGTTGTAGGCTGGTATCTATCTGAAAGGTCCACTGTAGGCTGGTATCTACCCGAGAGGTCCACTGTAGGCTGGTATCTACCTGAGAGGTCCACTGTAGGCTGGTATCTGTCTGAAGGGCCCACTGTAGGCTGGTATCTGTCTGAAGGGCCCACTGTAGGCTGGTATCTGTCTGAAGGGCCCACTGTAGGCTGGTATCTGTCTGAAGGGCCCACTGTAGGTTGGTATCTGTCTGAAGGGCCCACTGTAGGTTGGTATCTGTCGGAAGGGCCCACTGGAGGCTGGTATCTGTCGGAAGGGCCCACTGGAGGCTGGTATCCGTCTGACGGGCCCACTGGAGGCTGGTATCCGTCTGACGGGCCCACTGGAGGCTGGTATCCATCTGACGGGCCCACTGGAGGCTGGTATCCATCTGACGGGCCCACTGGAGGCTGGTATCCATCTGACGGGCCCACTGGAGGCTGGTATCTATCTGAAGAGCCCACTGTATGCTGGTACCCACTGTAGGCTTGTATCTATCTAAAGAGCCCACTGTAGGCTGGTAGCCCCTGTAGGCTGGTATCTATCCGAAGAGCCCACTGTAGGCTGGTGCCCCCCAGTAGGCTGGTATCTATCTGAAGAGCCCACTGTAGGCTGGTACCCACTGTAGGCTGGTATCTATCTGAAGAGCCCACTGTAGGCTGGTATCTATCTGAAGGGCCCACTGTAGGCTGGTATCTACCTGAAGGGCCCACTGTAGGGTGGTGCCACCAGTAGGCTGGTATCTATCTTAAGAGCCCACTGTAGGCTGGTACCCACTGTAGGCTGGTATCTATCTGAAGGGCCCACTGTAGGCTGGTGCCACCAGTAGGCTGGTATCTATCTGAAGAGCCTACTGTAGGCTGGTACCCACTGTAGGCTGGTATCTATCTGAAGGGCCCACTGTAGGCTGGTGCCCCTCAGTAGGCTGGTATCTATCTGAGGAGCCCACTGTAGGCTGGTATCTACCTGAAGGGCCCACTGTAGGCTGGTGCCACCAGTAGGCTGGTATCTATCTGAAGAGCCCACTGTAGGCTGGTACCCACTGTAGGCTGGTATCTATCTGAAGGGCCCACTGTAGGCTGGTGCCCCCCAGTAGGCTGGTATCTATCTGAGGAGCCCACTGTAGGCTGGTATCTATCTGAAGGGCCCACTGTAGGCTGGTGCCACCAGTAGGCTGGTATCTATCTGAAGAGCCCACTGTAGGCTGGTATCCACTGTAGGCTGGTATCTATCTGAAGGGCCCACTGTAGGCTGGTGCCCCCCAGTAGGCTGGTATCTATCTGAGGAGCCCACTGTAGGCTGGTATCTACCTGAAGGGCCCACTGTAGGGTGGTATCTACCTGAAGGGCCCACTGTAGGCTGGTATCTATCTGAAGAGCCCACTGTAGGCTGGTATCTATCTGAAGGGCCCACTGTAGGCTGGTCTTATCCAAGGCAACCTACCCTCGCAATTTTGCAGGGAATGGTCATAACTGCCACCCTTTTTGGTGGAGGATAAAGCGGATGGCTGGACTCAAGGTCTCATTGTTGGCGAGAGAGAAGCTTGGCAGTCACAGGGAACAGACTCCGGGACTGGCCTCGTAAGTCTACATTTTCCCTTTAGTTTTGTTATTTTAGTTTTTTTTAAAGAGCAATTATTTCAGCCAAAGATGTTATGTTCAATTGCGCTGACTGGATATATTTCTGAAGACCAAGAAATTCTAGAAACTGCTTAATTTCTCACAAGGATGTTTTCTTTCATTTGATATTTTCTTGCGAAAAATTGTATTTTAACATTGTTTTCCACGATTTCCAGGCATAAACAGAGATATTCCACTGTCCAGGATAGCGGAGGGAAACCCAGATTAGAGAGTCTGTATTTCTCACTCTTGCCCGCTGATGGGAACAGCAGGTTGAACAGACTGCCCAAGGCTAGAGGAGCATCCTCCCAGGTGATGGCCACCCAATGACGAATGTGCGACAGAGCGTCTAAAGCAGAACCTGTCCCTCACCGGTGTGGCGTTCTATCCTGCACCCTTGCACTTACGTGTCGGACTCTGCATGTGAAGCACAGGAGGCGTCTTGCTGGTGAAGGTTTATTCCAGGAGATCTGTGCCCTTGATATGTATTCTACATAGTGTGTGAAACACAGGCTGTCTGTTCCTGCTGAACTGTTCGCTCAGGAGATTCTTGTCCTTGACAGCTGTACACAGGACGTAAAGCATACGCGATCCCTACAGGTGAGGCGTTCTTCCAGGATATCCGCGGCACTGGCTGGTGTTGTGCACGCACTCTCTCTAAATGGTGTGGCATAAAAAAGCACTTGCCACAAATGCAACATTTTGCATGTGTTGTACAAGGTAATCAAAGCATACTTGATCCCTCACTGAAGATGCTTTCCCTCACAAGATCCTCATCCTTGACAGACGTACACAGCATGTGAGGCTTAAGTGATCCCTCGCTGAAGAAACTTTCTCTCAAGAGATCCTCGTCCTCTACAGACATTGTACACAGCATGTGAAGCACAGGTGATCCCACTCTGAAGAAGAATTCTCTCAGGAGATCCTCATCCTTGACAGACGTTATACACAGCCAATGAAGCACAGGTGATCCCTTCCCTGAAGAAGCCTCCTCTCACAAGATCCTCATCCTTGACAGACGTTATACAGACCCTGTGAAGCACAGGCCATCCTCGCTGAAGAAACTTTCTCTCAAGAGATCCTCGTCCTCTACAGACATTGTACACAGCATGTGAAGCACAGGTGATCCCACTCTGAAGAAGAATTCTCTCGCGAGATCCTCATCCTTGAAAGACGTTATATACAGCCTGTGAAGCACAGGTGAGCCCTTGCTGAAGAAGCATTCTCTCACGAGATCCTCGTCCTTGACAGACATTATACACAGCCTGTGAAGCACAGGTGATCCCCCGCTGAAGAAGCTTTCTTTCACGAGAGCCTCATCCTTGGCAGACGTTATACACAGCCTGTGAAGTACAGGTCATCCCTCGCTGAAGAAGCATTCTCTCATGATATCCTCGTCCTAGACACACCTCATTAGAAGCACAGGTGATCCCTCGCTAAAGAAGCATTCTCTCACGAGAGCCTCATCCTTGATACACCTCATGAGAAGCACAGGTGATCCCTTGCTAAAGAAGTATTCTCTCACGAGATCCTCGTCCTTGACAGACATTATACACAGCCTGTGAAGCACAGGTGATCCCTCGCTAAAGAAGCATTCTCTTACGAGATCCTCATCCTTGACAGATGTTATACACGGCCTGTGAAGCACAGGTGATCCCTCGCTGAAGAAACATTCTCTCACGAGATCCTCATCCTTGTCAGACACTATACACAGCCTGTGAAGCACACGTGATTCCACGCTGAAGAAGAATTCTCTCAGGAGATCCTCATCCTTGACAGACGTTATACACAGCCTGTGAAGCACAGGTCATCCTCGCTGAAGAAACTTTCTCTCAAGAGATCCTCGTCCTCTACAGATGTTATACACAGCCTGTGAAGCACAGGTGATCCCTCGCCGAAGAAGCATTCTCTCACAAGATCCTCATCCTTGACAGACATTATACACAGCCTGTGAAGCACAGGTGATCCCTCACTGAAGAAGCATAGGTGATCCCTCCCTGAAGAAGCATTCTCTCACGAGATCCTCATCCTTGACAGACGTTATACACAGCCTGTGAAGAACAGGGGGGTTCCCTCGCCGAAGAAGCATTCTCTCACAAGATCCTCATCCTTGACAGACATTATACACAGCCTGTGAAGCACAGGTGATCCCTCACTGAAGAAGCATAGGTGATCCCTCCCTGAAGAAGCATTCTCTCACAAGATCCTCATCTTTGACAGACGTTATACACAGCCTGTGAAGCACAGGTGATCCCTCGCTAAAGAAGCATTCTCTCACGAGAGCCTCATCCTTGATACACCTCATGAGAAGCACAGGTGATCCCTTGCTAAAGAAGTATTCTCTCACGAGATCCTCGTCCTTGACAGACATTATACACAGCCTGTGAAGCACAGGTGATCCCTCGCTAAAGAAGCATTCTCTTACGAGATCCTCGTCCTTGACAGATGTTATACACGGCCTGTGAAGCACAAGTGATCCCTCGCTGAAGAAATATTCTCTCACAAGATCCTCATCCTTGTCAGACACTATACACAGCCTGTGAAGCACAGGTGATTCCACGCTGAAGAAGAATTCTCTCAGGAGATCCTCATCCTTGACAGACGTTATACACAGCCTGTGAAGCACAGGTCATCCTCGCTGAAGAAACTTTCCCTCGAGATCCTCATCCTCTACAGATGTTATACACAGCCTGTGAAGCACAGGTGATCCCTCGCTGAAGAAGAATTCTCTCAGGAGATCCTCATCCTTGACAGACGTTATACACAGCCTGTGAAGCACAGGTCATCCTCGCTGAAGAAACTTTCTCTCAAGAGATCCTCGTCCTCTACAGATGTTATACACAGCCTGTGAAGCAGGTGATCCCTCGCAGAAGAAGCATTCTCTCACAAGATCCTCATCCTTGACAGACATTATACACAGCCTGTGAAGCACAGGTGATCCCTCACTGAAGAAGCATAGGTGATCCCTCCCTGAAGAAGCATTCTCTCACGAGATCCTCATCCTTGACAGACACTATACACAGCCTGTGAAGCACAGGTGATTCCACGCTGAAGAAGAATTCTCTCAGGAGATCCTCATCCTTGACAGACGTTATACACAGCCTGTGAAGCACAGGTCATCCTCGCTGAAGCAACTTTCCCTCGAGATCCTCATCCTCTACAGATGTTATACACAGCCTGTGAAGCACAGGTGATCCCTCGCTGAAGAAGAATTCTCTCAGGAGATCCTCATCCTTGACAGACGTTATACACAGCCTGTGAAGCACAGGTCATCCTCGCTGAAGAAACTTTCTCTCAAGAGATCCTCGTCCTCTACAGATGTTATACACAGCCTGTGAAGCACAGGTGATCCCTCACTGAAGAAGCATAGGTGATCCCTCCCTGAAGAAGCATTCTCTCACGAGATCCTCATCTTTGACAGACGTTATACACAGCCTGTGAAGCACAGGTGATCCCTCGCTGAAGAAGCATTCTCTCACAAGAGCCTCATCCTTGACAGACATTATACACAGCCTGTGAAGCACAGGTGATCCCTCACTGAAGAAGCATAGGTGATCCCTCCCTGAAGAAGCATTCTCTCACGAGATCCTCATCCTTGACAGATGTTATACACAGCCTGTGAAGAACAGGTGATCCCTCGCCGAAGAAGCATTCTCTCACAAGATCCTCATCCTTGACAGACATTATACACAGCCTGTGAAGCACAGGTGATCCCTCACTGAAGAAGCATAGGTGATCCCTCCCTGAAGAAGCATTCTCTCACGAGATCCTCATCTTTGACAGACGTTATACACAGCCTGTGAAGCACAGGTGATCCCTCGCTGAAGAAGCATTCTCTCACAAGAGCCTCATCCTTGACAGACGTTATACACAGCCTGTGCAGCACAGGCCATCCTCGCTGAAGAAACGTTCTCTCAAGAGATCCTCGTCCTCCACAGACATTGTACACAGCTGGTGAAGCCCAGGTGATCCCACTCTGAAGAAGAATTCTCTCATGAGATCCTCATCCTTGACAGACAGATATACATAGCCTGTGAAGCACAGGTGATCCCCCGCTGAAGAATCTTTCTTTCACGAGAGCCTCATCCTTGGCAGACGTTATACATAGCCTGTGAAGCACAGGTCATCCCTCGCTGAAGCATTCTCTCATGAGATCCTCGTCCTTGACAGACATTATACACAGCCTGTGAAGCACAGGTGATCCCTCCCTGAAGAAGCATAGGTGATCCCTCCCTGAAGAAGCATTCTCTCACGAGATCCTCATCCTTGACAGATGTTATACACAGCCTGTGAAGAACAGGTGATCCCTCGCCGAAGAAGCATTCTCTCACAAGATCCTCATCCTTGACAGACATTATACACAGCCTGTGAAGCACAGCTGATCCCTCACTGAAGAAGCATAGGTGATCCCTCCCTGAAGAATCATTCTCTCACGAGATCCTCATCTTTGACAGACGTTATACACAGCCTGTGAAGCACAGGTGATCCCTCGCTGAAGAAGCATTCTCTCACAAGAGCCTCATCCTTGACAGACGTTATACACCGCCTGTGCAGCACAGGCCATCCTCGCTGAAGAAACGTTCTCTCAAGAGATCCTCGTCCTCCATAGACATTGTACACAGCTGGTGAAGCCCAGGTGATCCCACTCTGAAGAAGAATTCTCTCATGAGATCCTCATCCTTGACAGACAGACATACATAGCCTGTGAAGCACAGGTGATCCCCCGCTGAAGAAGCTTTCTTTCACGAGAGCCTCATCCTTGGCAGACGTTATACATAGCCTGTGAAGCACAGGTCATCCCTCGCTGAAGCATTCTCTCATGAGATCCTCGTCCTTGATACACCTCGTGAGAAGCACAGGTGATCCCTTGATAAAGAAGTATTCTCTCATGAGATACTCATCCTTGAAAGACGCTATACACAGCCAGTGAAGCACAGGGGATCCCTCGCTAAAGAAGCATTCTCTCACGAGATCCTCATCCTTGACAGACATTCTGAGGAGATCCTCGACAGTCGATGTACACAACATGTTAAGCATAGGTGATCCCTCACTAAAGAAGCATCCTTTTACGAGATCCTTGTCCTCGACAGACGTACACAGCATGTGAAGTACAGATGATCCCTCGCTGAAGAAGCATTCTCTCATAAGATCCTCGACCTTGCAGATGTTGCATTCAGCATGGGAAGTACAGAGGATCTGTCAATAGTGAAGAGTTCTCCCAGGAGAATTTCGTCCTTGAAAGGCGCTGTACACAGCATGTGAAGCATTCACCCAGGAGACCCGTGCCTTTGACTAGTAATGTACACAGCATCTAAAGCAGAGTCTATCCCTCTCTGGTTAAATATTCTCCCAGTGGATCCTGTCCTTTGACAGGTGCTGTACACAGCATCTAAAGCAGAGTCTATCCCTCTCTGGTTAATATTCTCCCAGTGGATCCTGGCCCTGGACAGGTGTTGTATACAGCACATGCAGCAAAGGCAATCCCTCCCTGGTGAAGGTTCCTTCCAGGAGATCTTCACCCTTGACAGCTGTGGCACACCGCATGTGAAGCGCAGGCTCTCTCTCACTAATGAAGTATTCTGCTCAGGAGGAGCCTTGCCCTGACTAATTCTGTACAAAGCATGTGAAGCACGGTTATACCCCTGCTGTTGGAACATTCCCTCGGATCCTCCCTATGGACAGGTGTTGTACACAGCAGGTGAAACGCAAGATATCTTGCGCGGTGAAACATTCTGCCAAATAATCGCTCAACAGGTGTTGTACAAAGCATGTGAAGCTCAAGCAAGTCCATGCAGGAGAGCATTTGTCCCAGGAGTTAACGATCCCTGGACTTGTGTTGCACGTAGCATGTGAAGCACAGGTTATTGCACATTATTTAGGTATTATCCTAGGAGATCCTTGTCCTTGACAAGTGTTTTAAACAGTATGTGCAACACAAGTAATTCCACGCAGGAGACGTGTTGTCCCAAGATTCCCAGGTGAATATCAGGGTGGATGGCAGTGATTGTCTGGATTATATGCTTTTAGAACAGATTACGTGTGAGAGTACTGTAAAACTATACATTTACCAACAAAGCAAATCTACAACACCCATCGCTCACCTCTCGCCCACACTACATTAAATGCAGATGTTCTTCTCAACTGAATAGGAACATCTCTGTTTAGCAGCAGCAGCAGCAGCTCCTAAACCCGCCAGCAATGCTTACCTTTTGGAGGTAAGAGAGAGCTTGCTCTTGGGCGTTGTTGCAGCTGCGCCAGCCAATGTTCGGGTTCTCAAAGGTGAACCTTTAGCCCCAGCTGTGGCCCCGGTGGCTCGGGGTGGAGTACTGCTGGATGAACTGGGAGGTAAACTGGGCGGGGCCTGCACTTTCCTTACTGTGCAGGCTGGAATGCCGTAACCAGAAGATTTCAGGGGCTGCCTGCTGCTCAAGAGAGAACTTGTGCTGGATGGCACCTTCATTGGCTGTCGGGTTACCAGGTGGGGCTGTACTGCTGTGGCGGGGTATCGCAGTTTGTTGGGGGTGATGCCTAGAATAAAAAACAGAATGCGCTCAAGTAACCTGGAATTTTCAGAAAATACTTTCTATCAACATGTTCTACTACGGTCATCTCACTTTCAAATAGTTTTCCTAGCCCAACAAGTAAAAGAAGTCATTTGAGATCTTGTTTCAGTGATTTCACTGCATACATTTCACCTAAATGTGTATCAACATTCCCTCGTAAATTTCTGTTTCACTGTCCTCCAATTCAAAATTATCTAAAATCTTCTAAAATGCTCTATCTCACCTTTCATTAGTTTTCAAAGCACTGGAAAAAAACATAATGGAATTAATTTAAATAAAAGAACCAACAGCAGATCTCCTTCAAAGTTTGACATCACTTTACCAGCTACTAATCGGATGGTCCTCTCATATTTGCATACATGCCTTTGATGAACTAACAGAAGTGCAACAGATCAGTAATCAAATGACACAAAGGCTTCCAACAAATCATGACAACAATTCTGTATGTCAACGATTCAAAAAGACCACAGCTTCATTCAAAGCTCTTAACACAGGGTAATACCCAGGGCATTACACCCACCAGCATTACACACCCCTTGATGTTAGGGTCATTACTGGTACTGTAAGGGTCACCTGTGGCTGGCTGCTGCATCCTTGTTAAGCGGCTGATTGGCACCTGCAGGTCGGACTCCAGACTTCGGCTGTTTCTCACAGCATCAAGGGACCGGAGGCTCGTCCTCGATAAGTTAGGTAAACTGTGTCGCAACTCTTCTGCAAAGGAAGCACAGCGAAGGGTCGGTTTATTAACTGTATGCACAAAAAAGCTTATAAAGGCAGGAACTGTCTCTGAAGCTATGTTTGTGGACAACTCTTTAATGCACAATGCAATCCTGCATATGCAGTAATATTTGTGGAGATACAAGAAAATGATCAGCTGCAGTCTTTGTACTACCTTCATTGTTGGAAGATAGCTTTAAATGTGTTCCATGCGGTCTATGAATATACTTTGCATTTTTATCGAAGTCTCTTCTTCGGTGGTCTGACTTCTGCACGGAAATTTAGAAATGCAGAGTACGAAAGAGGCTGAAATAGTTGGCACCTAGTTCACAAAGAAAGATCTCCTTTGCACCTGTTTAAGCACCCTGGCAAAAGTCATGCACTAAGCTGGGAGCCTATTAAAAACTGGAGGGTGAGCCCATGGCTGCATCTTACAGAAGTGAAACAGTGAGGAAGCCAGCGTAGACTGCTGAGGCATTCTCTATTGGCGACTGAGGCCCTGGTTCGAGCCCTGTATTTGTTGCGTCTCTGCCCACCATGCAGTCCACATCAACCAGTTGTTCTGAACAGTCAGCAGCAGTAGGCTGGAGGGGAGGGGGGAGGTGGGATGAGAGAGAGAGAGAGAGAGAGAGAGAGAGAGAGAGAGAGAGAGAGAGAGAAACAAAAAAAAAACTACCTGGCAACCAGCAACTACTGCACAGCGGTGACAACATCAAGAACACACCAAGTGTGACCAGATTCCAGATCAGCAAGAAGGCAACTAAGAGTTCCTTATTAGCAGCGGATTCCTTGTAACTATTAACTTTCCCGGAGCCCATTAAAAGCAACACTTATTTGCTGAGTCCCTAAGAACCAGAATTACAGAAATAGGAGCTGAATGATATATCTGCGGGGCACATCCTGGGGCGTCTTAAGAGCTGTGGCTGGAGACTGCCTGACAGTGGTGACCTCCACACAGCCAAATCAATCGTTCTATGGCTTTCCCTCTCTGTTCTGGCTTTTCTCTCAAATGGCATGATCATTTTCTGATTGGAGGATTTCATCTGCTCTGAAACCATTCCTCAGTTCTGCACCTTGTTTCTTTTCAGCTTGGGGCAGGGCAGAGCCTAGCACAGACCCTTATGTGATATGAGCTGCAGGTAATCTGAGTCTAGTGGCAGTAACTGTAACAGAACTGGCTGCAGTAATTTGCTAACATGGCTGAGAAGGTGGCGTTGGGCAGATATTTTTTCTGCTGTGGCTAAAACTATGGTTGATCTCATGCTCTAAAGAGGACCATCATAATTAAAGCTGTGGATCATTTGCAAATTCTTATAAAATTATTTTAACTACACAAAAAGGTTCATGATCACTATTAATGTACTGAGAACAAGTATTAGTTTAGTTAAGTCGTAAACCTGAAACATTGTGGACGTGCTCAGGCTAAAAGGCAATGAGCTGCTATTGGCTCTACGATTGAATAAAATAAAGAATACAATCTTGTGTTTCTACTAATGCCAGTGATCTGGCAGGACCACAGTAGCTGTGCTGCTGTCCACGTACCTTCGCTGCTGGTAACCTTCGTCCTGTCCTGGGCAGGGTTCTGCGCAGTCCTCCGTGGTGGCCTAATGCGGGAGGCAGGGCCTTTCCCAAAGTCTCCAGTCGAGGAGGGCGACTGACACCGCGGCGAGCTGAGGGGCGAAGGCGAGTATCGATGGCTGCTGCGGAAGGACAGAGAGCAGTCACAGTCATCCTCGTCCTCCAGACTGTGCGTGTCGAACTCCTGGTCGCTGTGGGCGCCTCTGCGCAGAGAGTGCATCGAGGCACTAGAGCTGCGACGGGACACAGAGGCCGAACTCGATGCATAGTCTTGGCGGAGACCTGAAAAGTGTAAGTAATATGAATTTGAAACTGATTGTCCACGTAAACCGAACTGAACACAAGTTGAGGTAGAGTATGAAAGTGATCGGCTTTAAGGGCCTCCATTTTACATTTCAACCAACTGTAAATAAAACGACACCAGTACAACTTGAAGTAAAACACGTCCACCGTTGCGGAGAAGGAGACCCACCAAACGCTTGTTGTGATGACAGATTACAGGACAGCACAGATCGTGGGCACAATCACCAGATAGAAACAACATGTTAGGTGCACAGATGCTCTTCAAAGCGGTTCAATGAAGGGCTTCTGTAAACTGCTGGAAAAACGGAGACAATGGCCAGGTAAGGGGAGTACGGGTCTGAACACGGCTTGGTTGAGAGGTATGTGCACCTGCGGAGTGGGTCAAACACTGTGGAATGGTTGCCATATCTGCAGACCCTGGATGGCCCACAGAAATAAGCACAAAGTAAGTAGGTTGCACTGTCCTAAAGTCTCTCTCTCTTCCATTAACTACAGTCCACACTTCTAGAGCCAATAGTTTCTGAGGTTTCTACTCAGAAATCATACACATTATAAATAGCTTATAAAGACCAGCTGTCTTATGTCCCTAAAACATCATTGCCACAATCGATAACCAGCACTGGTCAAATCGATAGGTCAGGCCTAGCCAAGCCTCAGATGCTTCATTTATTTATTTTGCAACCATATGAAATAGGAATTAAACTGTAAAAGCAAATACAACATAAAAATGGCATCATCTAAAGGAGGCATGCAAGTGTTTGCAAAATAAAACATAAAAAATTGGCCACTCTAAATTGGGTTAAAAAGAACAGATAAATTAAAAGGCAAGACTGGCACACTTGTCCTGGCACCAAAGAGGACTATTTTTTAATCAGATGTCCACAAAGGCACTTGCACAGTGGTGTCGTTCACACTGAAGAGAGGTCTGACCACCGCCCGCCCTGTTGCAGACATTAGCAACATGTGAATGACACTTAGACTACTGGATAAAGACAGCTGAGCGAAAGCCCCTATCTGCATGGACATTATGATAAGAAGTGACATGCCTAAAGCACACTCTGGGCCAGACCTAAAGAACGGGGTGTCAAAGCCAAAAGGTCTGGAAATTGAAAAAATAAATTATAGAAGAGCTGGTCCCACCGGTCCTCGCACTGATAAGGACAACTTTTAAAGAAGATGTGGAACTGGAGCAGACAGTAGCATCACTCACAGCACAAGAGGTGACACTTCAGAGACATCTTGGTAAACTTACAGTGTTTGGCACACATCTGCACAGCTGCGACTTGACAAATTATAAGGACAGGCACAATCCGTATGTCCCAAATGTGAAGAGCTGACTGAGAGGCTTCTGCCTTCGTGGGCCTGTTCAAATCACATGCTTAACCGCAAGGTGACGCCATGTGACGGAGGCCAATTTGGGCCAATGCATGTTTTTTTTTTTTTTCTTTTTTTTTTCTCAACAGCATGTGCTAACCTAACACTTTGTTGTTCACACTTCCCACCCTCCAGGACTTGTACACCAGCTTCAGGCAGGTGTCACACACTGATGGACTGAGACACCCGTACTGCGCTCTGGTACCAGGGAACAGAGGTCCTAGCGTGGACCTCAAAATAAAGATTAAATTACACTTAAGAAAATGACAGAGTTGTTATCAGTTTCCTAAACTGGAAGGGAGGCAGAGAATTCCAGGCTTTAGCCTTGAAGTGAGGGAATACCCTCTTCACAGGCCGAGTTTTAGGGACAAGCCGAAGGAAGGAGTCTGTGGAGCGTGGATTAAAGGATTGGGGGGGAGGAGGGATAATCTTGAGGAGAGGACCAACTGGAGCGATAAGAGGAAGCATGTTGGTGAGAGGGGTGATGACAGAGACACAATGATTTGAACAAATCACGTTTTCCAATGGACAGCAAATGATGAGACTTGACGTCGGAAGAGATGGAGATGCGTTTGCTCAGTCCCAGAATAAGGTGAGCTTCTAAGATTGGAATACGTTAGAGGCAATACACCTTAAAGATGATTAAACAGAGAATCGCAGCAGTCCAGGCGAGACGTAATCCGGCCCGAACCACTATTTAGCAACATTTAGAAGGGAGGAAAGGTAGACTTTTTCCAAGTGTCCTTGGAAGATGGAACACGTTGCAGAAAGTGTAGACTTATCTTCTGTACAAATAACCAGAGAATGCCATAGTTGCATTCAGTCGAAACAGGTAAGAGTGGCTCAAACATCAGTGGGTCACCAGTCAGGACCACAGGACGAGGGATAAGCAAAAACGAACCCTTCGGTTTCGAAGGCGTTAACACAGAAAGGAAGGATGTCCAACCACAGAGCAACTCTGCACAAGTAGCCTCTGAACTGCTTGTCAGAGGTGGCTCGTTCTCCGCCAAGATGCAGAATGAATTCCGTCATCTGCGCTGATGAAAAAGCGAAGGTCAAAAGGACGAATGGAGCAGCACGTGGGGTGACAAAACGAACAGGATGTACCCCCCAACCAAACTGGATCCACTTATGGGAGTGACTGTAACAAGGAGGCACTTCCACCCCATACATCCCCTTTGAAACGTGGCGCTGATTGTATTTAGTACCACACACACCTTGTGAAACAAATCTGCTTTCTGAATACAGAGCTTCATTAAGGGAACAGGGCGTCCAGACTTTCCCTAAAAGCTCTTTTCTTGCAGCCCTTCGTATTACAAGTTTCACTCTTGTGACTGAAACATTTGCTCTTCTAGTGTGGAAGAGTGTGGAGATCCAGACAGGATGCACTGGAGGTGTGAAATATGAGCTGTATATTCTGTTTAGCAAACTTTCTGTAGATCACTTCTTCAGACGCGGAGAGAGCAAATGACTAGGTCTCTGCTCCTCAAAGCATGGCATGAAGAATCCAGGGAGACAGATCTTCGACCATCAATGAATTTGGAAAGCACCACAGGAAGGAATACTGGGGGATATGGTGCATCGACTTGTCAGGAAGTCAGATGGGAATACGGTGCTACTTTCTCAATCCACCCAGTGGAAAGGGACGGTCACTAAGTGAGAAGAGCGAAGGCCCTGTAAGCGACTGGATCAAAAGGCCAGGATCAGATTTACATGTATTGAAGTTTTACACCACTCTTTGGAGGACACACTTGCCACATGCTCCTGGAATGCCTTAATAGTGCAGTTGCCAAGTAAAACCATCTTCTAAGAGGAGGCCTAAATAACCACCGCAGGAGCAGAGCCATCCCCCAGGGCCACAGCCGTTAAACCTTCAGTAAAGACAGCTTGGCGACAACCTCAGTATCCTTGATTGACCACTCTTAAGAAACTGAAACATAGCTGTTGTATAACAGATAAATGAAATAAGGCCTTAATTATCTGACAGGACTAGAGCGTAAGACAGTTTTCTCCAGGCTCTGCAGATTGTCCTGAATGAATAACATTCTGCCAGTTACACACTGGTTACTGGTCATTCTGCTGTACTCTACAAAGCACAGCAAAAAAGGTATAGCATTTTGAACTTGCTATGGGCAACCCTACATTCATCAATTACACCATCTTCATGTTTGATATTGACTGGCGCGGTTTCCTCTGAGAGAGGGCATAATCACTTACTAATATGAAGAGCTTTACCACTGACAGCTTTCAAATAAAAAATAAATTAAAAAAAACAAAGGCATGATGACACCTAGCAGTGCTGTGGCCACCAATCGCTTGGACTGGCCAGTAGCAATCAGTGTTACCCTGAACAACTGTGGGTGCCCTCACCCCCCCCCCCCACCCCCCCCCACCAGTTGAAAACTGCTACAGATTCTTAGACTAAGAAATCTGAAGATTCTGGGCAACCCGTTGAGATATTCAGAGAAAACTGGCCCACCAATTTCCATTTAGTTCCAACTAAAATTAAAAGGAGTTGGGCCATTAACTGAACTCGGGCTGTCCTCGATTGGCGGCCCGAGTGCCAAGAGACCAGCCAACTGGAAATTGGGAGCCCCCAAGAACTTTACTTGAGGTTGGGAATCTTATTCGATAGTAGATCGCTTTTAAGATGGCCATTTTCGAAGTCTTCTTCTGTATCTTTTATTGCGGCACCACCATTTATTTTTGAACATCTTTCAGTCCAAAGGCTCCAAGATAAAAGTAAACTTGGGGAGAGTGTCCCTGCTTGTATTCCATCACTTGAAACCACCTGAGGGCTTCCGAACTTTACCAAGTCAACCCACAGTATGCCCCAGGCATAACCTATACTACTGCAAAGCACACAATGTTCATGGAGGAATCATTTGCAAACAAATATTTAAGCGATACTAAATATTAATGTTGTAGTTAACAGATTAAATTCCATAAATGAATAAATCTTCAAACAGCTTGTAATTTGTTTCTTGGAAAATGAAGAATTTTTATATATATTCACTAATAATATATACACATCTCTCACTGTCCCATGAGAGCTTTATGATTGATTCGAGCCTGGTGGGAGTCGACGTATCTGTGGTGAGATTACATCGTCCTTTCTTTATACTGGAGTAACTCACTAGCGTAGTATGTGCCAGATGAAAAGGATTAAGCAGTGCTGTTCTAGGAAGTTACCCAGTTCTGTGAGGAATACTGGGTTACCCTGTTTATTTGTAACAATAACATATGCCACAGCACAAAAGAGCTAGGAAGACAATTGTGGCTGTCCCTAGGACCGCAAAGGTGGTAAGGCCTTCTGGTTATTTCACCGTCTTATGTTTTCATGTTCCATTCACAAACTTGGTCCATAAAAGCCCTTTATTCTTTATAAAGCGAAGGAGTGACTGGACATTGAAGTTATTAAAATGATCTATTGTGTCACATTGTTTCAGAGTCTCGAAGACCTTTCCACCTCCGGTGGTAGCCTGGACTTCTTTCCCTCAATACCTTGCGTCTCAATTGCCTAGAATGAATCTCTTGACTATGCAGTTTTGAATGCATTAGTATTGTGGTCCAGTAACTTTGCAGTATTCAGCATGGATACTGCCCAGTAACCACCGACTGCCCAGAACTCCCCAAGGTTAATCCTCACAAAGGCCAGGAAGAAACAGTGTTGCTTCATCGGGCAGTCTCAAGTACATCTAGAAGATCCACCATGGGAACTGAAAAGTTCATCACAATGCTAGAGGTCCAGCGTGGACTGTAGTAAGACGAATGCTGGGACTTAGAAGTTGACAGATTTAAGGACGTGCTAGATGCCAGATGTATGTCCCATGGAGATGGAATGGTTGACTACGGCACGTAACCATACAAGAGAAGTTAGTTTACACAAGATCATTCTCAGCTCAAAAAAATGTATGGACCGGCAGAAGCACTGGAAGATGGGCAGACATGAAGAAAGGCCACATGAAGAGTTACAGATCAGGGAACGCTCACTTAGATCAGACAGAAGAGCCCAATACAGGAAAGGCTTTGCCCATAAAGAGGAAGAGTTAAAATAAGACAATGTCAGCAGAGCATGCTTCTCAAAGGCTTGGACTGCGACCAGCAGCCAAGGAGGTCTGCTCGGTTTATGACCGACACTGCTGCATAGTTTAGATCTTGTACTTAAAGCACATTCTGTAAACGTGATTACTGCAAGCAGACCAAGCCTCTGCTGTAAGGAATAAACTGAATCTAAAAGATGGACACAGAGGAGATGCCATACTTCTGGAACAATTTAAATCTGCAATGCCAGAGAGCATATGCAACAATATAAAAACTTTTATTTAGGCCTGGTAGTACATTTCCTGAAGTTAACACTACACTTGAATGCCTTGAGAATGAAGTGATATCTTTAAAACAATGCAATCAGCAGTAAACAATCTTGTTGCTATTTTCAGGCATTTTGTGGTTTCAATTCTAACATGGCTGTTGGAGCCAGACTGAATGGTGAAGAACAGGATATCTTCCACTATCTCTGATACCCAGGCACATCGCATCTTCCAGTCACCGGAGTGAGCATCAGGCACATGGATAGAAAACTCCAGCACCCTCAACATACACACTCCTTTACCAACTCCCACGCAATGTGAGGCGATTCACAGTGCACAACTACTCATGCACATATGCAATACATCAGCACAGCATCAACTGATTACACCGGCCTACGCCCAAAGCCCCACTGTTGGGCTGATCACTGTTAATCTCACCACCAAACTACTGGGGTACGAAAGATGGGCCTCATGGACTTATTCTGGCTCTATTTGAAAGAGAGCATCCTCTGAACACAATCATCCATAAGTGAAAATGGGGAATTGGAAGGGGGTGGGAGGGTGGCTGGTGCAAACCTAAGATGGCCTTGCAGGGTTGCAATGGAGAGAGCCAGCCTTCGTGGTGGTGAGGGGGTGGCACAGCAGCAGATGGAGGAGCGAACAACTGATCACCTTTGGTCTTGGATAACACAATGACCTGACACCGGTACCTTCAAGGCATAAGGGGAGTGATCTGCTATAACAAAGCCTAAGCCATCGCACAAAGAACGTGTCAAGCAGCGCAGTCCCTACCACCTACTTTCTTCCTGTAGGCGCGCCATGACCTGCACATCCGTCAAGTCCTGCAGCTTGTATCCCATGGAGATGGAGTCATCAGAAGTACTCAGCTCGCTGTCGACGGAGGACTGGGAGCTCAGCGCAGAGTGGATGCTCAGGTAACCTGGGAGAGACACAGAGAAGGCCATTAGAAAGCAAGCAGCATTACAAGGGTGAGGCAGCTCAGCGTGAAAAAAAACAATTCTACTTGCATAAGTGTTAGTTTAAGGAGTGGAGGGGAACTTGGGGATGCATTCAATTATAGATGGACCTCTGTAAGCGGACATGAAGACCTGAAAGCAGACTGTAGGGATCTTACAGAACTGGATAACGTGAATAACCACTGCAATTACAGCCCCCGGTTACATCAGTAACTATAGGAGTTAGGTGACTTAGCAGAAATAAGAGCCACAACCCCACTAGTCCTTTGAAGATAACAAAACAGCTATAATTTAAGGTTTCTTTTTACAAAGCAAAATAAGTCACATTTCTGACACTTGAGTCCCTGTTGGGTACGGACCGCAGCTGAAGAGGACGAGGGATGGTGGCAGGAGAGTCGAGCTCGCTTCATGCAGGGCCTGGTTAGAATACTTTGGCTTTACACAATCCCTGCTCATTCAGAGGCGCCTTGAATCATTCTTTAGGACTTAAGGCACTTTTCTCAGGATGAGGCATTTCATTTCTGCTCTTGGGTCTGGGTTGAGCAGGAGATGTAGCTTTGGACGTTGCCTCCGTGGTTAGCCATAAATGGTTAGTAACATGGTCGAGAAGAGGACTGTGGCCGGGGTGCAGTGAGGACCCAGGCTCTGCAGGATGCTCGGCCCCATACTCCTCTGCTCATGATGCACCAGTCTTACCTTCAGCCCAGAAGGCGCAAGTAACAAAAGAGAGCTCCTGGTGCGGCCTCATTTCAACACATTTTATTTTTATGATTTTTAGTAAATGCTAGCCTGGCTGCTTCTTTTGTACAGTTTCCAACATTCAGATTTTCTTGCACAGATCTGCACCTCGTGTTGCAGGAATCCAGTCACCCCATTGCAGAGGAACTGCTCAGCTCCAACAGGTGCTCTGCATGCAGCGGGCTCCCGAGCGCCGACAGCTGGTCAGAGCAGGCGAAGGAAGTAGGGTTAGGCTTCCATTCTGCCATTGACTATATATTTTTTTTCTTTACTGTAAACTATGGCATTTCTTTTATTTTGCTCACCCTGGCTGTCTTTGGTTCTGTAGTTACTGTGAGTTGGGCTTTGTCTAACACAATGGTTCCCAACCTTCTGACTGCTGTGGACCCCCACTTTATCATTACTGGAACCTGGGGACCCCCACTGAATCATTATTGGAATCCAGGGACCCCTCCACTGAGTCATTACTGAAAGCTGGGGATCTAATCTGTTAAAATTATTTCATTTTCTAAACAGTTGCGGACCCCCTGAGGAGGCTTTGCGGACCCCCAGGGGTCCCCAGATCACAGGTTGGGAACCACTGGTCTAACATATGTGGCTTGTAAGACTTTAAAAAACAAACATCTCTTAAACAGAGAACCAGGACAGCGAGGAGCTGAGGAAACATCAACAGAGGGAGGTCACTTAAAGAGCTTCCCCAGCAGGCACCAGGACTGAAACTAAGCAAATGTTCAGAATGTGTGGCAAAGAGACAAGGCTGTGGCCGGCTGTAAAGTTTCACGAGAGGCAGGAAGGAGACGCTACTAAACCTGCCCTGGTGAGTTACATGCAGGAGGCTAACCAGTGCCCCCGCAGTGGTGTGGGAGATCAAGCCCTGGTCATTACCACAGCAGTAACCACTGAGCCCTCTTTAGGTCTGGTGCATATACCACATCCCAGCGATGCTTACAGAAGGATGGTGAGCGTCGCCTCCTGCGGGTTCTAAGCCCTGAGAGGAGGGAGCAGGAGTGGACTAATTTGTAGACTGTCAGGAGCCATCAGCTGAGACTCAGCACCCCTGCAGTTCTCTCGTCTCTGGGATGTGTCGCCTTCACGTGGGGACCTATGATCCTAGAGTATTGAGTGCTACAAAGCTTGGCATTACCCTAACCTTGTCTGGCTTTCCATGTTACCCTACATTGGAGTCAGTGTGGGAGTCTGCAGAGGGCGCAGCATGTTTTACAATTCCTCCAGAAAGCACAAGGCTTCGCTGGATGGGAGGACACAAAGTGTACCTGCCAAGTAGGTAAGGGTGATACTGCCACCTCCCCAGGCTGTGGTGGGCATCTAACTGCTGGCAGAAATGATTTTATGGCAAAGTGGCATGTACCACTGGAAGAGAGTTTACCGTCAATTACCGCTTCAAGTACGTGATGTGTTGCAAGTGTATGCGTTAGGAGGTTGTTACCTTGGAGAACACAAGTGTAAAAGCACAAGATGGAGGTTCTCCATCATGTTGCTTATGTCCCAGTGCCACGCCTCGCATAGCTATCCCCCTGCAAATTCTCTAGCTCAACTGGACGGGCTCAGAAATCTTGGGACATCCTGGCAGGCCAGAGCCATATCGGACATCCAAGGACTAACCAGAACTGTAGCAGGTGCCTGTCTGTTCCAATCGCAAAGACACCTTACCCATCGGTGGGTTCCTGGACTTGCTCGGGGTTCAGTTTTTTCTCCCTCACTCCCCAGCCCTTACTTGAGTAACTCACGATGATTGCGTCAGCACGGTCTTCACAACCAGGAACCAACAAAGTTGGAGGTGTCTTGCTGCAGCTTCTGTCAACTCCTGCAACCTCCTACCTCTGCCCACTCAACTGTTGCTAGGGGTGGGAATCTGACCATAAAAGGCTGCCGGAGGTTCACGCAGACAGCTGTATGGCTCATGGGGCATGCAAGGGTTCTCACCTCTTCTCCTTCGCTTGGAGACTGATCTAGCGGAAAAAAACCTGCTGATCCAGGAAACCTGTGCTCTTCCACACAGTTCTAGTATTTGTGTCAGTACTAAAGTATCTGAATTGTGCATGGTGTACCTGCTGAAGACTTGGTGCAGTGTAGAGGTAGTTTTCCTTCAGTTATAAAAGCACTTTGTCCTTCGGTGATGCCCTTGCATGCTGCCACTGCACAGGGCATTTTGCCCTTTTCATGTAGGCTTTACTGGTGCTCCTTTCATTCACCCCTTTCTGGACTTCTTTCACCTGATGATCATTTTATATCATGTCCTTTGGTGGATGACTGAGTCTTATATTTCTATAACTGTTGTACTATGTTGCTGCAAATCTTAACAATATCTGTAATTCTGAATAAATTTTAATTGAAAATAATATCTTTGCCTGAGATGTTTGACCTGCCGCTACCTAATGTCACATATTGGAGGCCACCTCTCCTCTTTTGCTCTGTGCGCCAAACAGTCTGCAAATAGGAGCAACTCCACCAGGAATTCTGAATGATCGCTCTTGAAATCCACTTTTCTTAGATGATTTGATGGCTGCCCACATGAAAGCCCCTTTGAGAAAATACTTGGAAAGATGGGCCGTACAGCATCAGCTGGAAGGCACGATTCATGACTTGCCAAGTTGCTGTTTTGCCACCACGTTTGGAGACAAATCTAGGAGACTGGAGAATCCCTGCAGCCATCAACAATACTGTCTGGGAATCATGAAGAGCTGCCTGGCTCAAAAGGGCAAGAGCAAACCCTGGCGTATGAATCTGTGTGGAGGACATCGCTAGCCCGTCTGCTATCGGAGGAGACTGCTTCAATCATCAAACGACTCTGACAGCAATAACTCCTTGACCCCATACCTTTGTGGGGGCCTTTATTCCCAGAGTCACATGACCCACCCTTGTCACAACACACTTAATTCCTTCTGGGGCTATCTGCAGAGAAACTCTTCTACAAATTGTATGCCCTTCCTAATGGATACCCACCTCCCTCCCAGACAGACACTTTCTATTGAGAACATTGATGCATTGTCTTAAGAGCAAGTCCTGGATTGCTGGACCAAACTGTCGTCAGTCAACGAGGCTTGGGAAGCCAACTGATTCATTGAGCGAGTACCCGGCATCGGGTTAATAGGAAACATCTGCGGCCACACCCTTGATCTTGTTGGGATCTGTTGAATAAAATCTGAAACTGCCCACAACTCGGCCCGCCCACTTAACCCATCTTTTTTTGTTCCAAACGTTTTGAGTTTTAGTGTAGTACAAAAAGGAAAGATCTCCCCATATGCATTACAACGGGACAGTGTTAACTTCAGAAACATCAATAGTTATCGAAATGCACTGAGAAAATAAGTTACGTGTATCCAATGGCAGATTACAAAAACCACTCTGTAAGGAAATGCCTCCTTGGCATGGTTACCCCCTGACTTTTTGCCTTTGCTGATGCTATGTTTTGATTTGAAAGTGTGCTGAGGCCTGCTAACCAGGCCCCAGCACCAGTGTTCTTTCCCTAACCTGTACTTTTGTTTACACAATTGGCACACCCTGGCATCTAGGTAAGTCCCTTGTAACTGGTACCCCTGGTATCAAGGGCCCTGATGCCAGGGAAGGTCTCTAAGGGCTGCAGCATCTCTTATGCCATTGAGATTGAGGCCTTTGCTGTGGTTTGGTCCCTGAAGAAGCTGAGACAATACCTCTTTGGTACTCACTTTGTAGTTCAAACTGACCACAGACCTCTCAGATGGCTGATGCAAATGAAAGGTGAAAATCCAAAACTGTTGAGGTGGTCCATCTCCCTACAGGGAATGGACTTTATAGTGGAACACAGACCTGGGACTGCCCATGCCAATGCAGATGGCCTTTCCAGGTTCTTCCACTTAGAAAATGAAGACTCTCTTGGGAAAGGTTAGTCTCATCCTCTTTCGTTTGGGGGGGGGGGGGGTGGTTGTGTAAGGAAATGCCTCCTTGGCATGGTTACCCCCTGACTTTTTGCCTTTGCTGATGCTATGTTTTGATTTGAAAGTGTGCTGAGGCCTGCTAACCAGGCCCCAGCACCAGTGTTCTTTCCCTAACCTGTACTTTTGTTTACACAATTGGCACACCCTAGCATCCAGGTAAGTCCCTTGTAACTGGTACCCCTGGTACCAAGGGCCCTGATGCCAGGGAAGGTCTCTAAGGGCTGCAGCATCTCTTATGCCACCCTGGGGACCCCTCACTCAGCACAGACACACTGCTTGACAGCTTGTGTGTGCTGGTGAGGACAAAACGAGTAAGTCGACATGGCACTCCCCTCAGGATGCCATGCCAACCTCACACTGCCTATGCATTATAGATAAGTCACCCCTCTAGCAGGCCTTACAGCCCTAAGGCAGGGTGCACTATACCATAGGTGAGGGCACCAGTGCATGAGCACTGTGCCCCTACAGTGTCTAAGCAAAACCTTAGACATTGTAAGTGCAGGGTAGCCATAAGAGTATATGGTCTGGGAGTCTGTCATACACGAACTCCACAGCACCATAATGGCTACACTGAAAACTGGGAAGTTTGGTATCAAACTTCTCAGCACAATAAATGCACACTGATGCCAGTGTACATTTTATTGTAATATACACCCCAGAGGGCACCTTAGAGGTGCCCCCTGAAACCTTAACCAACTACTCGTGTAGGCTGACTGGTTTTAGCAGCCTGCCACACTCGAGACATGTTGCTGGCCACATGGGGAGAGTGCCTTTGTCACTCTGTGGCTAGTAACAAAGCCTGCACTGGGTGGAGATGCTTATCACCTCCCCCTTGCAGGAGCTGTAACACCTGGCGGTGAGCCTCAAAGGCTCACCCTCTTTGTTACAGCACCACAGGGCATTCCAGCTAGTGGAGTTGCCCACCCCCTCCGGCCACGGCCCCACTTTTGGCAGCAAGGCCGGAGGAGATAATGAGAAAAACAAGGAGGAGTCACTGACCAGTCAGGACAGCCCCTAAGGCAACCTGAGCTGAAGTGACTCTGACTTTTAGGAATCCTCCATCTTGCAAATGGAGGATCCCCCCACTAGGGATAGGAATGTGACCCCCTCCCCTTGGGAGGAGGCAGAAAGAGGGTGTAGCCACCCTCAAGGACATTAGCCATTGGCTACTGCCCTCCCTGACCTAAACACACCCCTAAATTCTGTATTTAGGGGCTCCCCTGAACCTAGGAGCTCAGATTCCTGCAACCTAAGAAGAAGAGGACTGCTGAGCTGAAAAACCCTGCAGAGAAGACGGAGACACCAACTGCTTTGGCCCCAGCCCTACCGGCCTGTCTCTCCCCTTCTGAAGAAACTGCTCCAGCGACGCTTTCCCCAGGACCAGCGACCTCTGAATCCTCAGAGGACTGCCCTGCTCTAATAGGACCAAGAAACTCCCGAGAACAGCGGCCCTGTTCACCCAAGACTGCAACTTTGTTTCCAAAGGAGCAACTTAAAGACAAACTGTGTTTCCTGCCAGAAGCGTGAGACTTGCAACTCTGCACCCGACGCCCCCGGCTCGACTTGTGGAGAAACAACACTTCAGGGAGGACTCCCCGGCGACTACGAGACTGTGAGTAGCCAGAGTTGCCCCCACAGCGACGCCTGCAGAGGGAATCCCGAGGCTCCCCCTGACCGCGACTGCCTGACTCCCAGATCCCGACGCCTGGAAAAGACCCTGCACCCGCAGCCCCCAGGACCTGAAAGATCGGAACTCCAGTGCAGGAGTGACCCCCAGGAGGCCCTCTCCCTTGCCCAGGTGGTGGCTACCCCGAGAAGCCCCCCCCTTGCCTGCTTGCATCGCTGAAGAGACCCCTTGGTCTCCCATTGATTCCAATTGAAAACCCGACGTGTGTTGGCACACTGCACCCGGCCGCCCCCGTGCTGCTGAGGGTGTACTTTCTGTGTTAACTTGTGTCCCCCCCGGTGCCCTACAAAACCCCCCTGGTCTGCCCTCCGAAGACGCGGGTACTTACCTGCTGGCAGACTGGAACCGGGGCACCCCCTTTTCCATTGAAGCCTATGCGTTTTGGGCACCACTTTGAACTCTGCACCTGACCGGCCCTGAGCTGCTGGTGTGGTAACTTTGGGGTTGCTCTGAACCCCCAACGGTGGGCTACCTTGGACCCAAACTTGAACCCCGTAGGTGGTTTACTTACCTGCAAGAACTAACAATTACTTACCTCCCCTAGGAACTGTGAAAATTGCACTGTGTCTAGTTTTAAAATAGCTATATGTGTTTTATTTGAAAAGTATATATGCTATTGTGATTATTCAAAGTTCCTAAAGTACTTACCTGCAATACCTTTCATTTGAGACATTACATGTAAAATTTGAACTTGTGGTTCTTAAAATAAACTAAGAAAATATATTTTTCTATACAAAAACCTATTGGCCTGGAATTGTCTCTGAGTGTGTGTTCCTTATTTATTGCCTGTGTGTATGTACAACAAGTGCTTAACACTACTCCTTTGATAAGCCTACTGCTCGACCACACTACCACAAAATAGAGCATTAGTATTATCTCTTTTTGCCACTATCTTACCTCTAAGGGGAACCCTTGGACTCTGTGCATACTATTCCTTACTTTGAAGTAGTGCATACAGAGCCAACTTCCTACACACTCCATAAGATTTGGATGGGTGGAGATGCGATTATTTGTATCTTATTATTCTTCTACTGGTCAAGACTTTGGTAAGTGGCTCTAAACACAAAGCTGTAATTGGAGAGAGAAAGGAGAAAGATATACACTTGGGGCCATATGTACGAACACATTTTCCCATAGACACAGAATGGGCAAAACTGCTTGCTACATCTGGCCCTTAGAGTCATAGGGTGCGACAGGTGAAGATTAACCCATCTAACCAGCCACAGCCCACCACACCATCAACAGAGAGGCTTGTTTCGCTTCCTGGGAACAGGAGATGATCCCAACAAAGAAAGCACCGGACTCTCCCAGCTTTCACTTCCTGCCCCTAGTACTAGGACTACTTGGGTATGAACATTGACCTGCCAAGAGAGGTACTCTTCATTTATCTGTCTAATCACGCTGGGAGCTTAGGAAGAAAAATACATCATTGTGTATGTGACTAAGCAGCAAAAGAAAAAAGGTTTTATAAAATAAAAAAAGGGTTTTAGACGGAAAATATGTGTGTAGTTATTTACCAGTTTAAAAAACATTAGGAACAAGTATTACCTTTTCACTCTTTAAAACTCGATCCCATTCCAAACGTCTAAAAGTAGGGAGCAAGTTGTTCTTTTTTAAAAATAGCTTTCCGGGAGCCTTAGGTGGGTGATTACCTCGTCACCTCTGCCTCATGGAGGAATCTCCTGTGCAGCAGGAAGGCGGGAGGGTGGGTGTCTGAAGCCGACAACGCCTTTCCGGCTGCTCCGCACTCGCCTGGAATGGAAGGCGAAGGAGGGAAAGTAGGGAAATGAATGAGGGAATGCAGGGAAATGGAAAATGCCTAAAGATTGAGCTGGGTTGGCATGGGTACCGCCTGATGAGCTTGCAAGCTGGGGCAGCATAAGACGTTAACACATTTCGCTCATGTAGACTCTGGCTCTTGGACTTTACCAGTGCTTTTACTATTGGGTCTTATGTAAAACAGGCGTTTGTGCATTTGACTGAGATGCGAAGAGTATTATTTGCTTCTCCGGTAGTTACTGTCTGCGAACCTAACACTATTAACATAAGAACATTCGAAGCCGGTTTTCAGGAACGCATTCTCCACCCGCCACCTGCACCTGTGTGTACTTCCAAATGCAAATATAGAAAAGCTGTACGCAAAACAAAAGCTTGAGATGCTTGTGTCGTCAATCCTTGTGAAGAGCATGCTTATTCCATCTACAAAGAATGCTTAAGAACGCAGAACTCTAACTACAAGTCAGTGAGATTGAACGTTATGAATAGAATAACTAAAAAATTTGCTTCACATACACACACACACACACACATTAATACACACACACACAAGTATATTATGCAATCAGCACAACAATAGACAGTCTTTATCCACATCTAAAAAGAAGGAGGTCAGAGTGGCCGATGAAATCGACTTGGCCCTGGTGGAATGGGCCCTGATCCCCTCAGGAGGATCCTTCTTCGCCAATGATTAACATATTTTAATACAAAGATCGACCCACCTGGATAGCGTTCGTTTGTGGACAGCCTTCCCCTTCCTCTTCCTCTTCCTCTTCCCCACGTATCCAATAAAGAGTTGGTCATCCAAGCGGAACTCTCGTCCTGTCAATGTAAAAACTGAGAGGCCTCCTGGGGTCCAGACGATGGAGTCTTTCCTCCTCCTTAGATGGATGCGGAGGAGGGTAGAATGTCGAGAGAGTGATGGATTGTCCCAAGTGAAACGGAGACACTACCTTGGGGAGGAAAGCCGAACTGGTCCTCAAAACCACCTTGTCTTTCTGAAAGGTTGTAAACGGCGGATGAACAGAAAGCGCCTGGAGCTCACTTACACGTCTAGCCGACGTGATGGCTGTTAGAAACACAGTTTTTAAAAACAAATACCTTAAGGGACAAGAATGAAGTGGCTCAAAGGTAGAAGCCATCAAAAAAGTTAACACCAGATTTAAGTCTCACACGGAGTGGGAGGAAACCTATTGGTAAGCCCCTTCAAAAACCTTAATACTAAAGGGGATTTGAATAGAGAGGGTTGATCAGGAAGATATAAGAATGCAGACAGGACCGAACCTCGCTGCGCCAATGACAAAGCAAACAACAATATATCTGATAGACTGGCACTTAAGGGATTAATTTGTTGCTCTCCACACCAATGAACGAATTTATCCCACCTGCTCGCATAGACCGATTTGGTGGGGTGTCGTCTGGCTGATAAAAGAACGTCCACCACCTCTGGCAGGAGAGAAAAAGCACTCAGGTTGCCCCGTTCAATCTCCAGGCATGAAGGTGCAGGCTCTGGAGGTGGGGGAGTAGAACCCGCCCTTGCGACTGCGAGAGGAGGTCTGCCCTGAGAGGGAGACGGAGCGGAGGGCACAGCAAGAGTTGGAGTAGGTCTGCGTACCACACTCTTTGTGGCCAATCCGGAGCTATTAGAATGACTTGGGTCCGGTCTTGGCGAATCTTCCTCAGAACCCGAGGAATCAAGGGTATGGGGGGGAAACGCGTAAAGCAACTGGCCGCACAAGGACATCTGAAACGCGTCCCCCAACGCTCCTTGCATCGGATACTGAAGGCTGCAGAACAACGGGCAGTGCACGTTCTCCCGAGTGGCAAATAGGTCTATCCGGGGAAAACCCCACATCCGAAAGGTGTAAAGAACCAGATCCGGATGAAGACGCCACTCATGATCGTCTGAGAAGAACCGACTGGGGCACGCACGTTTTGAACCCCGGCCAGATGGTTTGCTATTACGCAAAGCCGATGGTCCCGAGCCCAGGACCAGAGTCGCAGAGCCTCTCTGCAAAGAAGGTACGATCCTACACCTCCCTGCTTGTTGATATACCACATCGCGGTCGTGTTGTCCGTTAGAACCTGAACCGACTGACCGCAAAGGGAAGGGAGGAAGGCCTTGAGGACCAAAAGAATCGCCCGCAGTTCCAGCAGATTGATATGAAACATCTGCTCCACTGGAGACCAACGACCCTTGATCTCCAGGTCCCCCAGATGCGCTCCCCACCCCAAAGTGGAGGCATCCGTTATCACTGTGGTCACCGGAGGAGGCAGTGAAAACGGCTTTCCTTGAGACAGGTTGTCGTCCGCAGCCCACCATCGGAGATCCGCCGCAGTGTCTATGGAGATCCTGATCGACTCTTCGAGATCCCCTCTGTGTTGAAACCACTGCCTGCGGAGGCACAACTGAAGAGCCCTCATGAGCCAGCGTGCATGAGTGACCAACAGAATGCAAGAAGCGAACAAACCGAGCAAACAAAGGACCTTGAGGACTGGAACAACCGCTCCTTCTTGAAAAATTGGAATCAACGCCTGAATGTCCTGGATCCGCTGTGGTGGAGGAAAAGCCTGATTCAATGTAGTGTCCAGTACTGCCCCTATGAACAGGAGGCATTGAGAGGGCACTAGGTGAGACTTGGGCACATTTATTGAACAGCCCAGACTGAACAACAACTGGGTTGCCAGCTGCAGATGATGCAACATAAGCCCCAGAGACTCAGCTTTGATCATCCAACCGTTCAGGTAAGGGAATACCGCTATCCCTTTCCTCCTGAGGTCTGCTGCAACAACCGCCATCACCTTCGTGAAGACCCGAGGTGTGGAAGTAAGAACAAAAGGAAGGACCGCAAACTGGTAGTGTTGCGATCCCAGCACAAACTGGAGATACTTCCTGTGTGACTTGAGAATGGGAATATGGAAATAAGCATCCTGCAAGTCGACCAACACCATCCAATCCTCCTTGTTCAACGCCATAAGTACCTGTGCTAGAGTCAGAATTTTGAATTTCTTCTGCTTGAGGAACCAATTCAAAATCCTCAGGTCCAAGATGGGCCTCAGACGACCATCCTTTTTGGGGATCAGAAAGTACCTTGAATAACATCCCTGACCCCTCTCCTGCTCGGGAACCAACTCCACTGCACCTTTCAACAATAGGGACAGAACCTCCTGTTCTAGCAACAGGAGATGATCTTCAGAACAAAAGGAAGGACGGGGAGGGAAGGGAGGGGGAATCTGCTGAAAGGGAAGGGCATAGCCTTTTCTCACCACACTGATGACCCAGGAATCGGATGTTATGGACTCCCACATGGGAAGAAAAAGAGATAGCCTCCCCCTTACCGGAGAGGCATGGGAGACGATGGCGAGAGGACTAGGGCTGCTTTCCTTGTGGCATCCCTCCTGAGGAAGAGGAAGGGTGGTGCTGCTGGGTGGCCCCTCTAGTGCGGACCCTACCCCTCCCCCTAAATGATCGATAAGGGAGGATCGAAGACTGCTGCCCTGGCTGCTGCGATCTCCCACGAAAGGAAGCCCCCTCGTCCAAAAACTTGCAGCCCCCTAAACGATCGAAATGGGGTCGAAGCAGCCTGCAGGCCCAAGGACTTAGCAGTGGCCCTACACTCCTTAAAGCGCTCTAGCGCAGAGTCCGCTTTAGACCCAAACAATTTCGCCCCCATCAAAAGGCAAGTCCAACAACGTGGCCTGAACGTCTGAAGAAAATCCAGAAGTGCGCAACCAAGCATGGCACCTGGTGGCAACAGAGGTCCCCATGGCTCTTGCAACAGAGTCTGTAGTATCAAGCCCTGCCTGAATGACTTGCGTAGCCGCTGCTTGGGCATCCGAAAGTAGGCCATGCAAGTCCTGGGGCATGTCTGGTAAAACTGTCTTTGCTGCGTCCATTATTGCGTGTATGTACCTGCCAAGAATGCAGGTAGCATTGGCAGATTTAAACGCCATGCTACACAATGAAACACTTTCTTGGCCGACTGTTCCATACGCTTGGACTCCCGGTCAGATGGAACTCCCGGAAAAGAGCCAGGAGCAGACCGCAAAGAACAGGATGCCTGTACGACCAGACTCTCTGGAGACGGATGCTTAGACAAAAACTCAGGGTCTCCAGGTGCAGACCTATATCGTCTGGCCACAGACCTGCTCACAGCCGACGAGGTGACAGGCTTCTTCCACACCTCTTCTATTGGCTCCATAAGAGCCTCATTAAATGGCAAAAGAGGATCCACAATGGCTGTAGCAGGGTGCAGTACTTCTGTCAAAAGGTTGGTTTTAACCTGAGCCGTAGGCAAGGGAAGTTCCAAGAAATTCGCAGCCTTCCTGATGACGGAGTGAAAGGTGGCTGCCTCCTCTGTATACTCCCCTGGGGAGGCCAGATCCCATTCTGGGGAAGTATCAAGTCCACTGGCCGTATCCAATCCTGGAAACTCACTCTGGGGATCAGCAATCTCCCCCTCCTCAAGGATCTGCTGCTGGTATTCCCTCTCTTCCAGCAACCTGAGGGCCTTCCATCTGGATCTCAATTTGGCCTCCAACTCCGGCGTCGACATGGAGTGCAACGACGTTGGTGAATGGCGCTGAGAAGGCGTCATGACAGGATCTCCGGATCCTCCCAACGCCGCAGATGGATCCATCGGCGCCATGGATAAAGGCCCTGCACCCGACGACGCCATCTGGCTTCGAGGCTCCATCTCATCCGACAACAGCGTCGAAGGTCTCTCTCTCGACGTCGACGGCTGCGCTGCTGGCATCGGCGCCTGGTTAGAATCTCCTGCCGGACAGAACGGCATAAATAGCGTCAGCCTGTACAGAGCCAAAAAGCCTAGGTTGAATGCCAGGGGACCAGTGGGGCCAGCCGGCGCACCACCTCCCGGATCCATATTCTGGAATATGGCAAACATGGCATTTAGAAATGCTGCTGGATCCGTCCCCGGAAACGTAGGATAGCCCTGAGGAGCAGGGGCCGGCGCCGGACTTGACTCCTGCGCGCCTGGATGCGCCGGAGAAGCTTGTTGACTTTGAGGCTCCACAACCTCAAAGACCGACGCCGCCGGGGACGTCTGCGGAGTCACTGGTTGTGGAGACACCATCAGGCTGACTTCCCAAGACTTACGGCGTGGAGTCAACGGAGACCTCGACTCCGACCGGCTTCTGGACCGACGCCTAGAGTCACGATGACGCTGTTTCTTGTGACTCGACTTCCCCGAAGACGATCCATGGTGCCGCTTTCTCTCTTTCTTCGACTTGGCTAAGAACAACTTAGCCTCACGTTCCTTCAAGGCCTTCGGAATCATCTTTTGGCATGAACCACATTCCTGGACTTCATGATCCGAACTCAGGCACCAAAGGCAGTTGTTGTGGGGATCAGTCACCGACATTCGACCTCCACATTCTCTGCAGGGTTTAAAACCTGACTTCTTCGGAGCCAACATGCCGACAAAAACACAAAGTATCCCTTCCGAAGAGCGAACAATACAGGTAGCTACAAAAGTAACCGTTATCGAAGGCACGGAAAAAAGGGAACTGACGTCAGAACACCGGCGAGGGCCTCTTATTGCCACAGTGACGTCAGGCGGAGCTGCGTGGAGTCGGGCAATTGTGACGTCCTCGCCGACGTGCAGAGCTGGAGAGAGGTTTCCGTTGAATGCTACGCATGGGGAGAATTCATTAGGTGAGGAATCCACAGGTAGTTGTATCCATCAGAAAAGATAGGTTACATCTCTTCAGTGTACAATTCTAGAGAATGACTAGAGACCGTGGGCAACGACCAAGCGAAGGATGAACTTACGAGTCATTTGCGTAAATCATCACTTTGCAGCCAAAGCATCATATCACCTGAGAAGGAGAACGGTTATATGCAGAAAAGAGCAAAGGGAAAAGTGCAGATCTGTGCAGTAATTCCAGGATGGAGAAGCTATTATTCAGCTTACAATGATTGAGTTTAATACACTGTTTGACTCCCTGGTGAAGAGAAAGATCACTGCCAGAAAGTGCCAGATAACCCGATTTCACACAGTCTCTCACGTACGAAGAAATGGCTTGTCAGGCTGAAGACATCAAAGAGGTTTAAAAGGACTAGTCCTGCAGTATTCCCGTTGTCTACAATGTCCCTCCGCTCCTCTCTCCCAGTGCAAGCTGCCAATGAGCCGCAGTCAAAACATTCTTCAAGTACATGGTCACGTGTATAACAGCAGGTTTTTGTAGGACTTACTGAAGAAATAAAAGACAGGTGATCGATCGGTAATTGCCAGCCTCCTCACACTCTAATCTAGTTTTTTTTTTTTTAGAGAAACCCTTTTTGCATGTTTTTATAACATGCCCTTTAGTCACTGAGATGTTATAGAGATTCACAATTGCGTCTGCAATTTCTTGAACTTGCAGCTTTCTGGATAATGGACTTTTGTGCTCAGTCGCAGCTCTTCGACTTCTCCTCTTGATGCTGGATCAAAGGGTGTCCAGTAAAAGGCTACGGTTTTCTGAGGTGCACGCATGGAGTGGATTTAACATCATAACTTAAGTTTTGTTTGTTTGCATTAAACACCACCACCAGTTTTGTCACACAAGAGGTGCAAAGGTAGGGGGGCATTATTTAAGCAGGTGGGATTAAAGAAGGTATTACTACTGCATACAGTTCCTTGTGCTACCTGAATACGCAGCATACTTCCAAACCTTCCTGGTGTTTTAATCTTTACAATGTCCTTGTACCAAATCCACCTTTTCTGCCTGGCCACCAGGGATTGTTCACCTTTTTCTGAACCCTATATTTATCCTAACTTTAGAACTCTGCACTTTACCGCTGCTAACCAGTAATAGTGGTCTGCATCACAAATATGCATCTGCTAAGCGATGTCCTCTTTCCATAGGGACAGGTCTATTGTGCCTTCGACACTGTCAATGGGGCACTGTATTTGCTACTAGGTGTGGAAATGGACCACAGATTCTTCGATACATGTGGTTCAATGCTAAACAGCACATACATACCTGAACGCATATTTTGTATTAAAACCATATGTTCTTCATGGTGTCGCTGATCGCTTTTGTGCTGTCATATAACCTAAAATATCAAGTTTAAAAAAGTGGAAGAACCACTTTCACCTTCGTAGGGGTACTGCTTGGCATAATGATGGGCAGTTTCCCTACTATATCTTCTTATCTTCAAATATACTTTTATCTTTTACCTCAATTTTTGCCTAAGATTAAGGAACAGTTATGTACTCATGGTACAGCTATGTTGGTGTGTTGAATGCCTCACTTGGCCTTCCACTATATCGAAAGCGATAGTATGCTATTTGGAGACGGTTCACATTTGGCGCAGTTCTTTGTATGGCTATGTTGGTGTGTCGAACGCCTCACTGGGCCTTCCATTATATCGAAAGCGATAGTATGCCATTTGGAGACGGTTCACATTTGGCGCAGTTCTTTGTATGGCTATGTTGGTGTGTGAACGCCTCACTTGATATGAAAAAGGAATTTAGTTCCTAAACTAGAGCTAGTGGGAGAGCACTACTAAGGTTGTACCCATAGCAGCAGCGGTCGTGGAATATGAAAATTCAGGAGCAAGAGCCCTCACCCACACAGATGAGTGGCATGCTTCAACATCAGGCATCTCCTCATTGGGCCCGCGCTGCAATACCCAACAAGCCCCACGAAGGGACTCTTTGCCACAGATATTTTCAAGATGGAATGCTGTGATGAGCCTAAAAAATGCGGGTATCAAGCGTGTAGGATAGAAAAGCAATGTGCAGGAATTAAAAATGACTAAGATCCGCCTAATGGTTACTTTATTCTAATGGTAGGCCTTGTCATGGCTAAAAACAGGGTGATACGATGGGGAAGCAAAACAAGAGAGAACAGAACTTAATGAGTCTCCCTTTTGGGCTCTCAGAAGAAATATGGTACATAACGCTATATCGTCCTCCCTAAAAACTGAGGTTGTGGCAGGGTCATTCACGTAGGTATGTAGTCATGAAAGTGACCAAGTTGAAAATCTAAGCCACACAGTAGACATCTAAATACAAAAGAAGTACCAGCAACATAAAAGAAAGTATGATGTATTAAAAAGGTAATCGAGATCAATAATAAACCAATTAGGGGGAAATGGGAGGCAGAGACACAAGTCCTCACTTGCCCTTTCACTCTACAGAGAGCGCTAGTACACCACTGGAGAAGGCTGACATTTCGTACAATTCTATGTACCGCTATGTCAGTGTGTCAAACACCTCACTTGCCCTTCCACTCTATAGCAAGCGCTAGTACACCATTGGAGAAGGCGGACATTTCGTACAGTTCTATGTACCACTATGTCAGTGTGTCGAACACCTCACTTACTCTTCCAGTCCACAGAAAGTGCTAGTACGCCATTTGGAGAAGGCTGACATTTCGTACAGTTCTATGTACCGCTATGTCAGTGTGTCAAACACCTCTCTTGCCCTTCCACTCTACAGCAAGCGCTAGTACACAATTTGGAGAAGGCGGACGTTTGGTACAGTTCTATGCACCGCTATGTCAGTGTGAGAAACACCTCTCTTGCCCTTCCACTCTACAGCAAGCGCTTGTACGCCATTTGGAGAAGGCTGACATTTCGTACAGTTCTATGTACCGCTATGTCAGTGTGTCGGACACCTCTCTTGCCCTTCCACTCTACAGCAAGCGCTAGTACACAATTTGGAGAAGGCGGACGTTTGGTACAGTTCTATGCACCGCTATGTCAGTGTGAGAAACACCTCTCTTGCCCTTCCACTCTACAGCAAGCGCTTGTACGCCGTTGGAGAAGGCTGACATTTCGTACAGTTCTATGCACCGCTATGTCAGTGTGTCGAACACCTCTCTTGCCCTTCCACTCTACAGAAAGAGCTGGTACGCCATTCGGATAAGGTTGACGTCTGGTACAGTTCTATGTACCACTATTTCAGTGTGTCGGGCACCTCACTTCCTCTTCCAGTCCACAGAAAGCGCTGGTACGCCATTTGGAGAAGGCTGACGTTTTGTACAGTTCTATGCAGAGCGATGCTGGTGTGTCAAACACTTGGCCTTCCACTCTACAGCAAGCGCGAGTATTTCATTAGATCCAAGTGGCTGTTCAATGAGCGTAGTCGATGTGCGGCTTAAGAGAGGAGTACAAGCTCGTCAATTTATAGTTTTACTAACATTTAACAATTAAGTAAGGGAGAACAGTGAGCATGGATAGAGAAACTGTACATGCGATGTTTGTTCATGGCCTTGAATTGGAACTTGGGGCCAAATGTATTGTTCCCATTGGCAAACGAGGCATTTTCGAAGTGAGCTAAGTACCAATTAATATCATTATAAAATGTCCATTCACCAGGGGGTTGCAAAATAATCTGCCTAATTAACATTCATTCTGCAAGTCAAAATTTACGACAACTGTGAACGGCTTTGAATTCAGGGATTCAGGCCCGCAAGAGACAGTAGATCTCCGACTCAAAATGGGCATTCCCAAAAGGGAAAATATATAGAATTAAAGCACCTCATATCTGTTGACGTTCTAGGTGCTTTTTTTTACATAAAAAATGTTTAATGTTGGGGAGCTGTCAAGTGAAGAAGGCATGTCAAGTGAAAAATCAGTTTTTACCCATTTACCCAACCTTAGACTTGAGTAACTGATCAATGGTTTCGGCACAATTGCAGTCACTAAACACTGATTCCCCTCTGTCCACATCACAAACATGAGTGGGACGTCCTCTACTACTTGCGGTTTGAAAAGGGTTTTATAAGTCTGAAAGGTTATTCTGTCTCATGAAAGGGCTTTTGTATATTGTGAAAAGCCCTTGGGCGGTCGCAGACCCCGTGATTTTCTAATCACAGGGTCTGTGGCTGCAAAAGGGCTTTGTACATCTGCCCCCAAATCTCTTACGAAATGAAGGCACTCAGGTTCTCCGCTACTCTTGACCCCATGATCACACCCTGCAACATGCTAAAAACTTGGGCATCCGAAGAACAGAAGCCCCGTCAGTGTACTTAAAAATATAAGGCTAAAAAAACAACATCTGCTAATCTCATATCAGATGGACACATGTACAGCAAACATGCCAAGATGTAACCTCTGTGGAACTTTATCTCGTGTCAGGTGGATGCATGTACAGCAAACATGCCAAGATGTAGCCTCTGTGAAACTATCTCGTGTCAGGTGGACGCATGTACAGCAAACCTGCCAAGATGTAGCCTCTGTGAAACTTTATCTCGTGTCAGGTGGACGCATGTACAGCAAACATGCCAAGATGTAGCCTCTGTGAAACTATCTCGTGTCAGGTGGACGCATGTACAGCAAACCTGCCAAGATGTAGCCTCTGTGAAACTATCTTGTGTCAGGTGGCACATGTACAGCAAACATGGCAAGATGTAACCTCTGTGAAACTTTTAGGAGAGGTTTCTCCAGCAACATGAAGAGCAAAGGTATCTTGGAAATAAAAAAACTGTGGTAGCAGGGAGTACGAAGCATGGCTGGTTGAGACAGCGAAGCACTGGTATCCTCTCGCTGACTGCACCGCACGCACTCATCGGTTCCAGTATGTGAAAGCCGCCTATGGAAAAGTGAAATCACCCACTTACTGCTGGGAATACAAAAGGGAGATATTCTCTAAAGCGATAGAACTCCTCTACACTCCCACACAAGCATGATCCAACTCCCAAGGAGCAGTTCAGGTAATGAAACCCAGTGTCCCAGAACCTAAACAGAAAACCTTTGTTTCATTGTCAAGGCAGCTCCAGGAAAAGAACATGCCCAAAGGCACCACGGCTTCCACCCTGCCACTGACACCATGAGAAACCTGCTGAAGCAAAGCAACTCTTGGCTCACCCATGCAGGAAGCCTGCAGCGAAGGGACCAGCCGAGATGCGATTCAACGATGCTGAACCGACTGTCAGAGATGGAGAATGACTTGTGGAATCGTGCAAGGAAGGACCATCAATTCTCTGACGTGTACATCACTGAAACCGCGTGGTGGATTCGCAGCTCGCTCACAAACGACAAAGCCCCAAACGGGACACCGAACGTATAAGAGGACCTCCTCACAAAGCATAATATCCAGAATTTAGCTGACAAGAAAAGACAAGCATTGGCAACACCAATAGGTCTCGCCCTTTGAGAACTACTGGATTTGTTACTGCTTGTTAGCCACACTCTACACCGATTTGCATACATTTCACTTCAAAACAAACACAGGAATACTCTCGATGCTAGCGACAGTCCTGTGGTGATTATTTTATTTTTCGTTTTTAAAGGGGTATCAGTAATCCCCTCCCCCCCCCCCAACTGCCCCTGGACATTTGCCATCTACAACTGCAGCACTGTTTAATTAGGAGCAGCAGTTAAAGTTACTTTAACTTTTGTTTTTGCTTCAGTTAATTTCTAGTTTTTTTTTCCCCATAAAGTAATATTTAGTTACCATAAGTAATCCAACCCCCACCATGCACAGGGTCGATTGTTAAACTTGATTGAAGTTAAAACATTACAAGAAACAAACTATATCAGTCTTGTGTTTGCAAATACAAAACAGATGAAGTTACTTATCCCTGTTAAACAAGGATTGACAACATCAGTAGTCCAGAGCTTTGTTTTGTGAGAAGCTTTACAACAGGTGTGTAACTTCCAGGTTTTTGCTTCTTTTTAGGTATGGCCTGAGGCAGAGGATGCGCTGTGGTTTGTGAGACATTTTGTTAGCTTAGAGCATTGCTTATGGTTGGTTGGCTTCATCATCACTCATTTCCTTGGTTCTTTTGTCAGCGTGTGGCAGCTTGATTTCCTCCTACTGTGTTTGTCCCTTCACTGGAGCATGGCCCAAGTACTTGTGTGCTTCCACTGATCATACTTGATAAATGATTTTCTTTTATTTGAAGCAGTCCCTTAGAGTGCATGTGTTTATAGGTAGTCTCCATCATGTGCTTCTCCCTCAATCGTATCGATCTCTTACCTGTGTTCTTTTGTCCCCCTCCATGTTGTTGCTTGTCCCCAACCGCTGTCCATATTGTTGCTTGCCCCCTGCCGCTGTCCATGTTGCTGCTTGTCCCCAGCCGCTGTCCATGTTGCTGCTTGTCCCCAGCCGCTGTCCATGTTGCTGCTTGCCCCAAACCCATTGTACATGTTGTTGCTTGTCCCCAGCCGCTATCCATGTTGTTGCTTGTCCCCAGCCGCTGTCCATGTTGCTGCTTGCCCCAAACCCATTGTACATGTTGTTGCTTGTCCCCAGCCGCTGTCCATGTTGCTGCTTGTCCCCAGCCGCTGTCCATGTTGCTTCTTGCCCCAAACCCATTGTACATGTTGTTGCTTGTCCCCAGCCGCTATCCATGTTGTTGCTTGCCCCAAACCCATTGTACGTGTTGTTGCTTGCCTCCCTCAGTGTTGCTGCTTGTCCCCTCACCCATCCTCTGTTGTGCTCCTTGTTGCTTGCCCTCACATCCACCCTTTGTCATAGTGCCCAGTCTTGTTGCTAACTCTCCACTCAGTCAGCCATTTGTAGAGCGCTTGGCTGAACCCCGGGGTGTATCTGGGCATGGGCGTGCGAGGTCTCTGTCGAAGAGCCAAGTCTTGAGTCTCTTTCTGAAGTCTGCCAGTAAAGGTACAGTTAGGAGGGGGAGGGGTAGGTCATTCCAGGCCTTGGCGGCGATGTAGGAAAACGAGCGGCCACCACTGCGGCAGATTCTGGGTGCGTGTGTGAGGGCCCGAGAGGAAGAGCGCAGGTGTCTGGTGGGTCAGTGGAAGTGTAGACAGTGGTGATGTAGTCCAGTCCTTGATCATATATGGCTTTGCTCACTCTCTGTTGTGCTCCATCTTGTTGCTTGCCCTCATCAACCCCGACTGTGCTCTGTGTTGTTGCTTCCACTCTTGTCCTGATCTGGGTTGTTGGTCCCCTCACCCCAATCCTTATTGATGCTTGAGCTCCGCTTCTGGTTTGTTCCCCCACTCTTCTCGCTCTGCATTGTTACTTGCCCCCACACTGCCCTGCTCAGAGTAGTTTGTCCCCCCCCCACCCTGCATTGTTGTCCCCCCCTTCTAGGTCTGCGCTGTTGCTTGCACCTTGACTATCTGGATCAACATTGTTGCATGAGTGCTGTATTTTTGCTTGCCCTCCACCGTCCCTCTCCCGATTGTTGCTTACCGCTTTCCTCCTACCTTCCTATCCCACTGTGTTGTTGCATGCCCCTTCTCTCTCACCATCTGTTCCTGCTTCATGTTGTTGCTTTCCCCTTCCCATTCTGTGTTGTTTTGCCCCTCCCGTCCCTCTCAATGTTGTTGCTTGCCTCCCTAGTCATTCTGTGTTGTTGCCCTCTCAAGTCCCTCTCAGTGTTGTTGCTTGCCCTTCCCATACCTCTCCGTGCTGTTGCTTGGCAACTTGTGTTCCTCTGTGTTGTTGCGTGACCCCTACAGTCCCACTCAGTGTTGTTGCTTGCCTTCCCAGTCCCTCCAAGTGTTGCTTGCCCCTTCCCGACCCTCTCCATGCTGTTGCTTGGCCACTCCTGTTCTTCTGTGTTGTAGCTTGCCCCCTCCGTTTTGCCTTCCCACTGAGTGTTGTTGCTTGCCCCCTCCAGTCCCGCTCAGTGTTGTTGCTTGCTCCCTCCAGTCCCGCTCAGTGTTGTTGCTTGCTCCCTCCACTCCTGCTGAGTGTTGTTGCTTGCCTCTTCCCATACCTCTCCATGCTGTTGCTTGCCCCTCCAGTCCCACTCAGTGTTGTTGCTTGCCCCCCTCCAGTCCCTCTCAGTGTTGTTGCTTGCCCCCCTCCAGTCCCTCTCAGTGTTGTTGCTTGCCCCCCTCCAGTCCCTCTCAGTGTTGTTGCTTGCCCCCCTCCAGTCCCTCTCAGTGTTGTTGCTTGCCCCCCTCCAGTCCCACTCAGTGTTGTTGCTTGCCCCCTCCAGTCCCACTCAGTGTTGTTGCTTGTTCCCTCCAGTCCCACTCAGTGTTGTTGCTTGTTCCCTCCAGTCCCACTCAGTGTTGTTGCTTGTTCCCTCCAGTCCCAATCAGTGTTGTTGCTTGTTCCCTCCAGTCCCACTCAGTGTTGTTGCCTGCCTCTTCCCATACCTCTCCATGCTGTTGCTTGCCCCTCCAGTCCCACTCAGTGTTGTTGCTTGCCCCTACCCAGTCCCTCTCAGTGTTGTTGCTTGCCCCTCCCCAGTCCCTCTGTGTTGTTGCTTGCCCCTCCCCAGTCCCTCTCAGTGTTGTTGCTTGCCCCCCTCCAGTCCCTCTGTGTTGTTGCTTGCCCCTCCTCCAGTCCCTCTGTGTTGTTGCTTGCCCCTCCTCCAGTCCCTCTCAGTGTTGTTGCTTGCCCCTCCTCCAGTCCCTCTCAGTGTTGTTGCTTGCCCCTCCTCCAGTCCCTCTCAGTGTTGTTGCTTGCCCCTCCTCCAGTCCCTCTCAGTGTTGTTGCTTGCCCCTCCTCCAGTCCCTCTCAGTGTTGTTGCTTGCCCCTCCTCCAGTCCCTCTCAGTGTTGTTGCTTGCCCCTCCTCCAGTCCCTCTCAGTGTTGTTGCTTGCCCCTCCTCCAGTCCCTCTCAGTGTTGTTGCTTGCCCCTCCTCCAGTCCCTCTCAGTGTTGTTGCTTGCCCCTCCTCCAGTCCCTCTCAGTGTTGTTACTTGATCCCTCCAGTCCCGCTCAGTATTGTTGCTTGATCCCTCCAGTCCCGCTCAGTATTGTTGCTTGCTCCCTCCAGTCCCGCTCAGTATTGTTGCTTGCTCCCTCCAGTCCCGCTCAGTATTGTTGCTTGCTCCCTCCAGTCCCGCTCAGTGTTGTTGCTTGCCCTTTCCGTACCTCTCCACGCTGTTGCTTTGCCACTCCTGTTCCTCTGTGTTGTTGTTTGCTCCCTCCAGTCCCGCTCAGTTTTGTTGCTTGCCCCCTCTAGTCTCGCTCAGTGTTGTTGCTTGCCCCCTCCAGTCCCGCTCAGTGTTGTTGCTTGCCCTTTCCGTACCTCTCCACGCTGTTGCTTTGCCACTCCTGTTCCTCTGTGTTGTTGTTTGCTCCCTCCAGTCCCACTCAGTTTTGTTGCTTGCCCTTTCTGTACCTCTCCATGCTGTTGCTTGGCTACTCCTGTTTCTCTGTGTTGTAGCTTACCCCCTTCCTTTCATCCTCCCACTCAGTTTTGTTGCTTGCCCCCTCCATTCCTGCTCAGTGTTGCAGCTTGCCGGCTCCTGTCCCACTCAGTTGTTGTTGCTTGCTACCTCCAGTCCCGCTCAGTTTTTGCTTGCCCTTTCCCTCCACCCTCTGTCCCTGCTAGCCTGCTCCCTCTCCCGTCCTCCCTTGCTGCTTGCCCCCTCCTGCCTATGTCCTAGTGTTGTCTCATTTTTCCCTTCCTGTCAACTTTCAGCTGTGCTGCTATACAACATGGCTAAAATGCACTGACAAAGCCAATAGCTCATCTGTGAGACCTATTTGCTTTATCAGTGCTTGTTCTCATCTATGAATCTTCACTGTGATTTTAGCACGCCATGACAGGTGCTTCTTTGGCGCTTTAAATATTTGACATAGTCTTTGTTTATTTCAGTGTCTCAAGTAAAAAAGAAACCAATAATATAGAGGCAACCCTACTTTTTATCTTGCAGACCTTTAACTTTTTATTTATTTTTTATATATTACCTTTCTATTTTGCTAGATTAAATGCCATTTCCTACTTTCTAAATTTGCTAGAAGCAGTATATTTATTGCTTGGTTTTATGTCAGTGACAAGCAGCTTATTGCATCAGAATGTGAAAAGTAGTTTTATTATGGTTTTCCTTCAGTTTGCTTCATTCTACATTTAAATTTAAAGTCAAACAAGGAGATGAGCATGGTGGTTAATTCATTTCCCACTCGCCTCACTACTCCGTACAGAAGAAGATCACCCGGGCAGTCTTTCTTCCTTTTTCTTGCCTACATTCATTATGAGCCTTTCAGACTGCAGACAAGCCCCTGAGGGAGCACGAGGTCTCCTCTGCTGTCCACTACACACTTCAGCAGCTACCAGATCCACAAGGTACGCGAGGTGCATCAGGCGGAGTGGGACAACTGCAACCTGCGAGTGGTAAGGTCTGTGGGAACTTTCCCTAAGAAAGTAATGTTTTCAAAGTGATGTATGCACAGTGAATGGGTGTCTAACATGTTATGCATCGGAAGAGACATTTGTTCCATTGCACTGGGAGGGTTAACTATGGAAGAGACCTGAATCAAGCCTCTCCGTGCACTGCACCTGCTCCCAAGGCCAGCCTTTCCAGACTGGGAGGATCCCACAAGCCTAGAACTCCTGTTTAGGACTGTCCAACTGTTCAACTCTTTGGAAATTCTTCCAAGATTTGAGTGAGTAGGACAGGGTCTCTCCCGCAGCACGAGGTAGAAGAGATAGCCTGGCTTGGACTGACGAGATAGTAAACAGAGAGTAAAGTATGTGTAAAGGAGGTAGAAAGGCTCCATGACACCATGATGCTGATGGTTTCATGAAATATTCCAGCCAAATGCTTGGGAATAAAATGTATCCAAGAAGTGATGTGTAGCAAACTCTTGATTAATCCAACAAGTACTCACCTAGTGAGACCATGCACAGTTCTTGAAAGTACAAATAAATAACAGAACAAAAGTTTCATTATAAAAGCATTTGCGCTTGGCTCTCTTCATCGTGCCGTACCTGAGCTGCCACAGGTTAGTAGTGATTTGTTAGTTGATTTGAGGTAGCCGGGTGAGTTTAGTGCATTGCTACAGGTGCTTGCCTCTGCATTCGGTTGAGGAGCACTCGGCGACGGCAAAGGACTGCAATACAGGCTTTTCCACCTACTCGCTAAAGAAGAGAGCAAAGAACAAGCATTTCATGTTAGATTCTGTTAGACACAGAAGAACAAGACAGGCAACAATCAGAGTACAGACACCGACTACACTCTTCAGCTGCACAAGGCACTCTACAGACCAGCTGTACAACTAAAGCCACAAAAGATTCACATTACTTAAGATTCATATTCACAAGCGGCGGTCCTAAAGCCAGTGCAAGGCTCAAGGAATATTAATAATTTGTTTATAGTTCAGTGAATAAGGATTTCTGTGGTAGAAAGGCAGGGTTTTAATCACATTAACATGTACAGAAGCCCAGAACCCATGACACTGACTACAACTTATTTGTAGAGCCCCAAAGGTGAGAGATTACACCTTCTAGGCACACAAACAAGGCAAGGCACTACCTGGAATCCACTGAAGACACCGAGCAATTGCCTTTTAACTATCAAAAGGCACTCATGAAGGCGGGCCAAAGGAACTGGATGGGCCTCTGCTATCTGTTACAAACAGCTGAGACCCAGGATGTTTTCAAAATGTCACAATGGTGATAAATCAAGAAACTCGACAACTGCAGCACCAGACAGTCCACCTCTGAGGGGAAGCAGCAGAGGCTGGGAAGACGTAGAAGGCTTGGACTGAAGGAGAACAATGTTCACATGATTAAAAGAACACAGTCTGCACCTCCACGGGCAAAGCCAAATCTGGTCTAGACAGACATGCTGCTCAGAAGGAAGAATAAACAAGTTAAGACTGCCTGGAATAAATGTTAAGTGGCTAAAACACCTTTATTTGGTCAATTTGTTCTATTTATTTAGGACATTTGTAAACATTCAGAATTTGCAGATATAAAAGCTGGGTGCGTACAGCAAAGGGGGGATATGTTATTTTTAATACTGGGTCATAATTAGATGAGTCTTTGCTCTTGGTTTCTTCACATATTGTTCCGTATCAAAACATGCATTTTAAAAACAAAGAATTGGCAAAGATAATAGGTTTTGTCTATGCGACATCGACTGGCTGTTATTGGCTTTGTCAATGTTTTTTTAGACATGTTGAACAGCAACGCGGGCTGCTCTGACACATGGCTCAAAGTGAAGAAAAAAAAGCACAATGACGTGGACAGCACAAGCGGAGTCATACTGCTTCTTTTCTGAAGGACGGGGTGGGCAAGACAAAGGGGGGTTGGCGGGCTAAGAGGGGAGTTGTTAATGAAAAAAGTGCTGAGAAGTGGCCAGTGCAGGCTGCGTTATAGCACTTTTTTTTTGTTCCTGACGTCCAGGGGTGGGGGGAAGAAAGAAGGACGCAGGAGGTGGTGGGAGGGATAGGGACAAGCAAGGAGGAGGCTGGAGAGACCAAGCAAGCAACAAGGTCGCATGGTAGAGAGAGAGAGAGAGAGAGGGGCAAGCAACAATGAAGCAAAAGTGGGTTGAAGGGATAGGGTCAAGCAAGGAGGAGGTTGGAGAGACCAAGCAAGCACCAAGATCGCGGGGGGAATGGAGAGAGACAGGGGCAAGCAACAATGAAGCAAAGGGGGGTGGGAGGGACTTTGATGAAGCAAGGGTGGGAGTGACGGAGAGTGGTAGAGAGGGCCTGCAAAGAGTGCTAGATTTAAAAAGTTAGTCTCAGGCGAAACCTAACAGGGATTGAGCGATCTGAGACTCCTTTTAGGTACAAAACTAATTTAATAAAGAGAAAAGTAATGCGTGAAGTCTAGAATCACCAGTGCTTGAGAGAACTGTTCAAAGTGCTCATACTGAAACTGTCCCCATTGGCATCAAGTACCTAGGGACACCCTTGGACAAACCCCATTGGGTGTCAGCAGGGTTGTTGTGACAAAGACTACATTAATCTGTGCCTGTAAAAGGTCTCTTTATGCTTCAGTTTTTATGTAAACACTTTTAAGGATATGATTACCTTCTCACATGTTTATAACTGATGCTCCTTGAAACAGCTGCTATGTGACCACTGCTTAAGTTTGTTGTTTACAACTACTTTATTCTGTGCTTATTTATGTTAAACAAAAAGTAATCAAATTAAACAATACCAAAAGCGAGAAGGAAATGATTCTCTTCGTAGAGAAGTCGGGGTTAGAAGACAAAGAGGGATAACAGAAAATGGAAAGGGCAGGATGCCTAAAATATTAAAATATGAGAAGTCTAGCAGAGCAGTAAATCAGGCGGGAGAAGAGTGAAAATACATGTTTGCAGCGAAGAACGCAAGGTTGCCGACTACAAATACGTTTGAGTTTCAATGAGTGTGAGACAGTATAGATGCAAACTGGCATTGGATCACAGAAGCTTGCAGTAAGGAGCTGACAGAGTGATAGAGGGTGAAATGTAAAAGTGGCAGAGGAAGGGGGAGGGCACAGGAATAAGTCATGCAGGAACTGAGGAAGGATTTGAGTGGCGTCAGCACAGACACGTAAAGAGTCTGAAGAAGAAATGAAAACAGTAAGTGGAACAGGGGAGATTCAGGTAAACAGAGTCTTGTGGGACCCCCTGAATAGGTTGACAGAGAGAGAGTAAAAGCAACGGGTGAAGCCATCCAAAGACCTGGACAGAACAGTGCGAGGTATTACCAGATATGAAAGTGCCTAAGTTGCATATGACAATCCAGAGAGACGAATCCTGCAGGACAACCACTGGCTGAGTCAACGCCTAGAGATGGTAACTGCCTCAAAGAAACGAGTGAAACGTGTCACATGGATTCAAGTCGACAGCTCGCCATGTCCCGAGGTTCTCCCAGGCCGCCTCTTGCCCGGGCCCAATATGTTGCCGACACCTTCTCTATCAAGTACAAGGGATCTTACGGAAAGACAAGTTGGACTCTGCCTTTTCTAAAGAAGTAGGGAGTGACTCTAGAGAAAACCCTGCTCTAGGCATGGAAGCTGCTTCACAGGTATCCTTTACACTGATGGAGGTGAAATGAGCTTCCCAAGAACTGATCATGAAAACATGACTGCCTCACACTACCACTACTGAATGTAGCAGCTACTGCTGGTCACGTGCATCCGTTAACCCACTCAAGAGGTGAGAGACAAACGCCAACAAACATGAGATTGTTAGACGCAGGCTTCGAAATGGGGAAACTAAAGGGCGTATTAGCGTAGAATAAAATAAAGATATAGGACATTCACATTTCTTACCTTAAGACAAGACATTTACGTTGTGCTAAATGTGACCTTCTAATGGGTGGTATCATTTCAAGCTCTGCTATTCTTATATTTGATTCCTATATCACACCACCCCTTTATCAGGCTTCTTGAGAACAGCGGGATCGCGTGGCCTAGATCCAACAGCAAAGGTGAAAGCGGTGTACTTTCCCTGGAGTCAAAACTGCAAACACTCTACTATGTAAGCTCTTCTGGTCCTCTAATATGCCCACAAACAGGGTCATACAGAGGGATAGTTCTGAAAACAGGTTGTAATGAAAGCTGGCGAGCGGGGGTGCATACATGGAGCCCCTGAGCCCACATAAAACATTCATCAGAGGACTGAAGACATGGAAGCCTGTGCAACATTTGCAGTATTGTTGACAGATTGGCTGCCTCAAAAAAGTGTGTTCTGCTGGAGTAATACCTTGTGGTTTCTTCGCGGCATACAGACAGATCGAACCAGTTAATGAAAAAGCTGCGAGTTGAGGGGCACTCTTGTGAAGGGGAAACCAGCACCTATGAATTAGAACTGTAATCTGTGGGGTAAACATTTGTCCCTCAAACAGAACCACCCCAAATCGTCTAATGCCAACAAACGTATGAGGCAAGTGCCAAGTATGGCAGGCCAAAGGTCGACGGTCATTCACTTACAGTTATGACTTTTCTTTGGCCTATATTCTAATGAAAGCCATTGATAATTTGCACCCTTGTCGCTCTGTACTAGGACGTGTTATCATAAGAAATTACTTCTCAGGTGGGCAGGACAATAGTGCTTTATCCACACAGTTTGAAGAGGAAGGTGATCACGAACTGCTAAGGCAGGAACATGAGGAAACTGAAGTCTACTTTACTCCATGGCTTGGCTGACTCCTACTGAATGGTGCTGGTTGCTGTGGGCAGCGGACATATCTTCAGCAATGCCGCTTCCCCCCCCCCCACTTGGCGGTACAGAAGCATGTATCTGATAGTCCAAAGCAGAGGACGTGCAGTCTGAGTGTCAACACAAAAGCACAAAGAGTACCAACACCACCAGTTCACTTATGGGGCAGCTGCAGATCACCGACTGTGCTAGTTCCACCGTCGGCGGATAAATATCAGCGAAGAGAAGGCGACCTTAGTCACAAGAGAGTGAAGGAAGGACACTGAGAATCTAGGCAGGGTATGAAACATCAGAATCGTGCTCTCTATAGAAGGAGGTCCTCCCAGGAACACTGAAGAGGGGTCGCCACAGAAGAGAGATTGGGCACCGCTGGATGAAACTATCTGGTCACATGGGAGCGAACCAGATATCCAAATGAGTTTTGCCAATGACTGGTGGCGGCCATCTGTGTTCTACAAGAACGGCAGACTTTAAAACCTCTCGTCTTTGGTGGCATCTTCCCCGCTAGGGTGTGATAAGAAATTAGAAAGAAGGAACCACTGATATCGGTAGGAGTTAACCTCCAGATCTGCGTCAAAGTTGTGGAAGAAAAGGATCTGAGAGTGGGCACGCGTGGCACATGCATGAGGATCAATGCCTTCACATTCAAGGCAGGACCGAGTAAACAGAAGCAGATGGCACGGCGATGATGCCACCTAAAAGCGCACAAAAGCTGTTTCAAGAGCTTCTAGATCCAACATAGCACCTGGGAAGAGTAAGATGAGGATTCTGTAGGTAAAAATATTCATCCAAAAAGCCCTGCAAACACTTTGCATCTTGACTGTATGGCCAGATTAGATTTCTGTCCATCTTTTACTAGGCAGAGGTTATAAAAAAGTCTACTTTAAGGGTACTTTATCATTTCTGTTAACGACAGCAAAACAGTGAATTGAGACGGCACAAAAAAGCAACTCAGTTTTCTGAAATGATCTAACCGAAATGTAATGAAAACCAAATACTTCTATCAGATTCATGACAGAGGTGCAAGGGTGCGTAAGAATCCTATCGCCTGAACACTGGACAAAGCGGCCTCCGCGTACCTTGGTCAATTCTGCTGATCAGATTGCGACACGCAGTCTCCGTCTCTGGACTGTGGTGATCCAGTACCTGCCGGCACCACTGCAAAGGGGTCTCTGGCTTCTGCTCAGCAGCACACGTCTTATGTGGTGAGACATACAGCCTTAAACGTGAGAGAGAGAAACAAAACTGAGAGCAAGCCGAATACCCTCAAATAACAAATATTTATGCAGACATGTTGTGTATTATTGAGACGATGCCAATCAGGCATTACCTACCCGGTTCTTCTCAGAAAGCTCCAACAACACTTAACATTCTTTAAGAACATGGGACAGAATTAAGTAAAACTTTCAATGACAACACGCTGCAAAGTTTTAACAGAAGACATACAAAGCTGAGCCAAGGACCTATCCAGTCTACAATCTTGTCCTTAACAGACCATTCAAAGTGAGAAAAACCTTCACACGCCAGACAATGTACATATATGTTGCCTAGTTGCGGTCGCCAGCAGGTAGTTATAGTTAGGGCGTAGTTTGCGTAGGAAAAGCATTTCTTGTTTTGCTAATAACTTTGGCACCGTCTGACGAATCTTCACATAATTTCCAAAACTAGTTTGCTATTCGCTTAAGCTGCTGTCTGGAACGTTGCCGGGTGATTTCATCAAGCAGGAGCTGAGAAAAAGTGGGTGGGGGTCCCAAACCGTGCTGAAAAGGATTACACAAACCACTGAACAGAATTACACCAAATATGGCGGAAAGCTAGATCATGGTCCAGGAAGAGTGTTTTTGTTAATTTGGTGTAAATCTGATGAATAGTTTTTGATATAATAGCGAAAAAAGATTTATGTATATCTAGAGACGTGGAACCACAACAGAGGATCCATGCTCCAACAGCAATGTCGTGATTTGCTGGCCGCAGAGAGGAAAGTTATGGTCACCATTCTGTGAATCGGGACATGGTGCCAGGGTGAGGGAGGCTGGGGGGATATTAAAGTGTAAATAGGATATAAAGGGTCAGGATAGAGGTATACTGACCTCATGAGACTGATGGAGGGCTCTCTGGTGATGGACCCCCTCTTATGGGCATGAAATTGCCCAAAAACGTTTTTGGGGAGTAGCACAGGGATCCGTCCCTGAATTTCGATGGTTCTGCATGTGTAAAACCTGAACCTAACTATAACGCCTCTGTAACCTTTGGGGTTTTTTTCCAGTGGGAAAAACAAATATCTCTATCTATATATCTATAATAATATATATATATATATATCTATAATATATATGTACATATATATTTTGGTTTTACATTTGGGCCATGAGAGCTTGGTAACTCTAAAAATCGCCCCACTTGGAATGGTGAGGGCTGCACTTTTCTGGCTTTGGGACGCTGCTATGTACAAAATCCACAAGACTTAAGACACATCTGAAAACTAAACATCTGGGTGAGTCCAGCGTGGTGTGCTTCACATGCACCGCACCATTTTCTGACCAACAATGCCCTGCAAACCTCCAACTTTGCTGGAAATCGCACATTTTTCCCACATTTTTGTGATGGAACCTTCCGGAATCTGCAGGAATCCACAAAATTCCTACCACCAAACATTGTCTCATCTATACCGATAAAAATTCAGCTGCATTTGTCAGCCTAAAAATGTTTTTTTTCAAACTGCCCTTTTGGACTTGCTTTGGTTCCCCCTCAATTTCGACATGTTTTTGGCTCTTCCCTGTCACAGGCTCTTGGGCCCACCTACACAAGTGAGGTATCATTTTTACTGGGACACTGAGGGGAATGTTGGGTGGTAGGAAATTTGTCCCGGTGCGGTGATCCCAAACAGAAATGTGGGAAAAAAGTTATTTTTGAGATAAATTTGAGGTTTGCTGAGGATTCTGGGTAAGAAAACATTGGGGGATCCACACAGGTCACACCTCCCTGGACTCCCCTGGGTGTCTAGTTTTCAGAAATGTCTGTGTTTGGTAGGTTTCCCTAGATGGCTGCTGAACCCAGGACAAAAAAAAAAAACGCAGGTGCCCCCCCCACCCCCAAAAATATTTGTATTTGATAGTTCTGATGTGTCCAGATAGTGTTTTGGGGCATTTCCTTTCGCAAGCACTACGCCGAACCACACAAGTGAGGTACCATTTTTATTGGGAGACTTGGGGAAGTGCTGGGTGGAAGGAAATTTGTGGCTCCTCTCAGATTCCAGAACTTTCTGTCACCGAAATGAGAGCAAAAAGTGTTTTTTGGCCACATTTTGAGGTTTGCAAAGGATTCTGGGTAACAGAACCTGGAGAGAGCCCCACAAATCACCCCATCTTGGATTACCCTAGGTGTCTAGTTTGCAAATATGCGCAGGTTTGGTAGGTTTCCCTAGGTGCCGGTTGAGCTAGAGGCCAAAATCTACAGCTAGGCAGTTTGCAAAAAAACATGTCAGATTTCAATGTAAAAATGTGATGTGTCCAAGTTGCGTTTCCTGTCGCGAGCATTAGGCCTGCCCACCAAGTGAGGTACCATTTCTATAGGGAGACTTGGGGGAACACAGAATAGCAAAACAAGTGTTATTGCCCCTTGTCTTTCTATACTTGTTTTCCTTCCAAATGTAAGATAGTGTGTAAAAAAAGACGTCTATGTGAGAAATGTCCTGTAATTCACTTGCTACCATAGGCACCCCGGAATTCAGAGATGTGCAAATAATTACTGCTTCTCAACACATTATCTTGTGCCCATTTTGGCAATACACAGGTTTTCTTGATACCTATTTTTCACTCTTTATATTTCAGCAAATTAACTGCTGTATACCCAGTATAGAATGAAAACCCATTGCAAGTTGAAACTCATTTATTGGCTCTGGGTACCTAGGGTTCTTGATGAACCTACAAGCCCTATATATCCCCGCAACCTGAGGAGTCCAGCAGACATAACGGTATATTGCTTTAAAAAATCTGACATTGCAGGAAAAAGTTACAGAGTAAAACGTGGAGAAAAATGGCTGTTTTTTTCACCTCAATTTCAATTTTTTTTATTTTATTTCAGCTGTTATTTTCTGTAGGAAACCCTTGTAGGATATACACAAATTACCCCTTGCTCAATTCAGAATTTTGTCTACTTTGCAGAACTGTTTAGCTTTCTGGGATCTAGTATTGGTTTCACACCCATTTCTGTCACTGACTGGAAGGAGGCTGAAAGCACAAACAAATCGTAAAAATGGGGTATGTCCCAGTAAAATGCCAAAATTCTGTTGAAAAATTGGGTTTTCTGATTCAAGTCTGCCTGTTCCTGAAAGATGGGAAGCTGGTGATTTTAGCACTGCAACCCCTTTGTTGATGCCATTTTCAGGGAAAAAGCCACAAGCATTCTTCTGCAGCCCTTTTTCCCCATTTTTTTTTTTAAACTCCATTTTCGCTAATTTCTCAGTCTCCTTCAGGGGAACCACCAAAAACTCTGGGTACCTCTAGAATCCCTAGGATGTTGGGAAAATGGACGCAAATTTGGCATGGGTAGCTTTTGTGGACAAAAAGTTATGCAGGCCTAAGCGCGCCCTGCCCCAAATAGCCAAAAAAAGGCCTGCCAGCGAAGGGGTTAATGTAAGCAGCCATTACTAACTTAAAAGGACCCATTTCATTTAATCACCACCACATACTATCCTCAACATGGACCACTCTGTTTACACGACTACCTGGATCTGTGTCCTCTAAACCTACTACCCAGCACTGGAGCATGGAGCCCATCTATGTTACAATAATTCAAAACCCTGGAACTCAATCCAGGGGTTTGGGATGCTACCTTACTTCTGGATGCCAAGCGAATGGGATTTGAGAATAATCCCTGCAGTCCTGGCTCAGACCCAGCATGTAACATTCTCTGAATGGCAGCTGCAGAGGGAATGAGAACAGGCAGACATTACCGAAGTGTTGATACTTGCCTGAATCCACTGACTGGAGTGATACTGTTAAGTTTGGATTAATCTTCGGGATCATCACAGGACAAAGTACTCAGTGATCATAATCAGTGTAATACAAGGTCACAATCGTTGATATTTCAAGCTTCACATAACTTCGAAGAGCGATATCTCCTTTGAAGTACCACCCAGAACGCGCTAGGGCGTTTCATCCTTCAGTGTTCGCTTACTAATTGCCTGTCTTTCCAAAGCTTTTTTTCATAAGTAAAATATTTGATGGAGTATCAGATAATGCTGTATCTGAGCACAAAGTCTTGGCTCATCATCTGCACATCTATTGAAGGTACAGGGGTATAAAAGGAGTACTTTATTACACAACGCAGAGTAATAGTTTTCCAGACGTTCACATAAATTCTTATTTGGTAAACTGATTCATATAAATTCCTGTCAAATATGCTGGGGTTCCTCAGCGTAGGAGTGCAGGTTTTCTTAGTATGACATGTAAAAAAAAACATTTGCAAAGCCAACAGGACTAACCTATGAGAGCTATTGTTGAGCCTGCACACTGATCTGCACCTGATCAAGTCCCAATGGTACACCAAGATGCCAGAGGTTGGCATACCCTGGTTTGAGCTCTGGTTGGGAGCCGGAGGATCACACCAGCACCTGCCGCCTCCTGCTAGGGGGAAGAGCAACTTACCTTTTGTGTTTACCGAGCAGGAGCAGCTCCGATCACTGGAAAAGACCAGCTGCGCATTTGACAGAGGCTGTGCTGTGTCCCTCGTGAGCACCCGACTGTGCCTTACAAGGTCCAAATTTGTGAGCGTCTGAGGAAAGGGCACTCGCTTTACTGCCGAACACTGCCATACCGCCGGAGTAAGACCGGGACAGGGCCTTTGAGGCCCTGAAGGACTTCCTTCAGCTGTGCCGCTCCACCACAGACACTTGACTAATTCCTAAAGAATCAGAAGGAGATCACTTGAGTACATCCTCGCAGGCTGCAATCTCAGGCCACCAGTGAATGGAGAATAACCCTGTACAGGTTACACGAAGGAGGACGGGACAAAGCCTGGCCTGATAACTACTAGAGACCCAAACTCAAGGGGGATTGTGTTGCTTTTGAATGTCTTATACCTTTGCATGTGTAGAGTTCGAAATAAAAACACTGTTTTTCTATAAAATCGAGAATTGGACTGGACATTGATTTACTGCTCGTATCGTTTGCACTTTGAGTTATGAGTCGTGCTCACTGACCTCTTTCTACATCCCTCCCGCCCCCTCCCCCACAAGGGAGTCTCGACTGCTCGACCACAGCTACTATAGAGAACTAAGTGCAGACGGGGTACTTGGCTCAGTTGAGCAGGATCCATAGTAGGTCTGGCCCTTGACATCAGGAGTAAAGGACATCAACCACCACAGTTGGGCCCAGTAGCCCCTTGACACCCTGTGGTCCTCTGAGAGGGGGTCTGAAAGAGTGATAGGAACCCTGTCTAGCTAGTCCTTAAAATGTCTGGTTGTATCACAACCATGACATCAGATCAAAGAAAGTGGGCTTTGAAGGTATGTTCATAATGACTGTGTAAGGTATTCATTTTAAGTCATATTCCCTTTGGCATAGGTGCCACTGAATGGACATGCACCAACACTTAATGTGCAGTTTGGATTTAATTTAAATAAACTTTAACAAGCACTGACAAAGCCAATAGGTCCAGCTTTAATTAGCCAACAAATCCAAACACAGCCAAAATAAAATGCCGTAGGCTTGTATTGCATACACAAATGCGGTTTATCACATTAAAGCCTGTCCATCTGGTTTTGACAATCCAGAGGAAAAAAAATCAGCAAAAAAAGGATTACTTAATAGAGGGCATATAGGAGATAAAAACTGAATGTGACAGACAGAAAATAGTCTCTCATGCGTGCTAATAGAAGCACTTAGCGAAAGGTAGAATGACAGATCAAACAGCCAATAGCAAGAGAGAGTGGCTCAACTCTAGGCTGAGCCCACTCTGTACCTGTTAAAAAAACTGGCAACAAACGATGTTGTGCAGAGAGCTGCTATGTCAAGCAAAAGAGTCCAGAGTTACAATGAGCTCTCTGGTTCATTCCATCGTTTTGCATCTTGTCTGTCGCTGAGGAGAATATTCTCTTTCAGAAGATTGAGCACACCTGTGTATTATCCCCCCCCCGAAAGGTGCCTACATTCACCATTCCTGTTCCCCAGGGAGGGCTCCACCCCACAGGCGTCACTGTCGTACATTGCACAGATGGAGGAAGCGTATTGTTACCACAAGGCTGCATGAAAAGCACCACAAACCAGCTGCCCCGAGCCTTCACGCCCCAGAACATACACAGAACACAATGAATATTTCATAAAGGAAAGCCAACCTCCATTTCCTTTTACTTGAAAGTAGGTCAGAAAGCCTTGTTAGCACAAAGTGGAACACATGCAATATTAAAGGCAAGGCCAGGACTCTGCAGCGGAAGCAGACACAGAGCCAGAACCAGATGCCTCAAGGTGAACATCTGTACAGAGTACTTCACTTCACACACACTTAGGACCAGAATACAACAGCAACATAGTGCCGGGCTGGAGAGAGCTCTGTGCGCATGTATGTTTGGCCAGAGATGGCCAGCCAAACATGCATGCGTATGTTTGGCCAGAGATGGCCAGCCAAACATACATGCGCATTGAGGGGGGAGTGCTATGCACTTCCCCCTCAGTGCTCGTCAGAGCCTGTGGCCCCTCCCCTTTTCAAGAAAACAATTATAAACACAGTTTTTTGCTGCTTTCTTGTAAAGGTTTTGCAGTTGCCGCTGCTGGCGGAGGCAGAGGATCCGCCACAGGGTAGGAGACACCATGCAGCAGGCATGTCACGTAGGAGACACCAGGCAGCAGGCTTGTCATGTAGGATAAGAGACACCAGGCACGTCATGTAGGATAGATCATGTAGCAGGCATGTCATGCAAGCTAACAGACTCTGTGCAGCAGGCATGTCATGTAAGGTAAGGTAAGGTAAGAGAAACCATGCAACAGGCACGTCATGTAGAATAGATCATGCCATAGGCACGTCATGTAGGATAGATCATGCTGCAGGCATGTCATGCAGGCTAACAGACATGTAGGGTGGGAGACAAAACGCAGCAGAAGATGTAGGGTGGTAGAGGGTGGCCGCACATCCAAGATGGTGCCTTTCAGCTGGTTCCCCTACTGAGATGACTGACGCTACCAAAACCTATGAAAGGATCCTAGGAAGGGCTCTAATGCAAGGAAGTTAGTCATGTGCGATATTTCTCTCAGGCTCGGGTAATCAGACAGATAATGTGTAACATTCTTTTTTTATTCTTATACAACAGTCAATACTAGTGCCTACCTGCAGGGTCAGGAAGTGATCATCCACAGAACAGAACCTCTGGGCCAATCTCCAAAGCCAGAGTTTGAGGACAGACCACTGGATCCACAGTTGAAAACCCAACCCCTGGATCTCATGCGCTCTGTAGTCAGTGACTGGGGTATGTACCAGTGAAAGAAGTCCTGTCAAAATGATGATCCCTTCACAAAGTAGCAAGGATCCTTCATGTGAAGCTCTGTCAATGCTGATTTTTGTGTGAATGTGCTGGGCGGTGAGGGGTCAGTTACCGGGGCTCACTGGCATGTACATGAGTTACACCCTCATAGGGCCTTCCTGTCCAGGAAAGTTAAATGTAGAAATCTCGTACTTTCTCTGATCAGAGGGGCATCGAAAGTAGACCTAAGCGATGGTGGTGTTTCTACTGTGGGCACACAAGGCACCCAGTACGTCAACAATGCCCAGGAACCTCCTCTGCTATCCAAGGGTGAAAGGTTTAAAGACCAACATCCAGCACATAAGAACTATGGAAGCTTGGCACAGTTGGCCCTCACCGTTAAAGACATCCCAATCTCAGTCATGAAAAATACACACACTTGCCTGGTTGGCAGCCTCCCTATTTGCTTATGCAAAGCTCTACACAAATCATCAAAAGCATAATTATCCAATTAAAATCTTACAGAATATATTGTGCGTTAACAGCCATTGGAACCAGTCCCAAGGAATTAAGCAGCCTTGCAAAAATTCAAGTGTTGGATCAAAGAGGCGATTCCAATTACTGGAAAGAACCGCTGAAGCGGGCGGTACTCAAGGGGCAGCAGTGCTGCAGAGGGAGATTACAGGAGGGGCAAGTGTCCTACTTTACAAAGATGAATCGTGAAATGAAGTGCCACAATCAAACAGACGTAAAGCCAATCGGTCTGCTGCTATGAAGTTACATTTATCATTGCAAGTACATGCCACAAAAATAAAAGAAACAAAAAAAAGAAAATCTGCTGCCGCTGAAATGTGACGGTCATGTGCTTGAAAAATAAAAATTAAATAAAAAAAAAATGTTAATAGAGCAGTAGCAGCGGCATGTGTTTCTTATCAGGTAGATGTACTTAAAAACGATGTATAACCAGTTTTATGTTTAATGGACATCACAGAAAAATATGATTTTTATTGACAAAGAAAAGGTACTACTGACTAATTTAATGGGAACACAGTTTAAATACACTAGCATTAAACAATCAAAACATTAAGAATAGAAAGAAAAAAATAAAGCATTGGCAAAATACAGGTTAGACCCACCAGGCTTAGCACTGAATAGCATTTTTTAGGCACATGTGCACTTATGATCTGGAGAAGCGCCGCCCTTCACGTTCCAGAGAGCCAATGGCTGAAGGGGGCTGACCCGCTGCCCTATTCTGTGATAGGTGGCAGAAAAATGAGGACAGCTAAACAGACGAATCGATGAAGAGGTGTAACCCAAAGCCCCACTATGCTTGCAGATATGCACACTTTTTTTATTTATGATTTTTTTCTATCACATGAGGCTCGCGAAACCTGTGAAGCGATCTATAGGCCAGACTTGAACATTCACGCCATTCGGTCTACACAAAGAGAGAAAGGTTTTTTTTTTTTTTTTTTTTTTCTCTCTCTCTCTCGCCTGAAATTCTAGAGAACACACACGGCGAAATGCACAGAGAGGTGTAAAGACGGCTGAAGATTGAAGTGTCAACTTTGAAAATTCCAGGGAAGAAATTCAACAATAAACGCACTTGTTCAGTGAATGTGGATAGAATACACAATGTTAATTAGTGCTAACACACTGCTATGGGCTTAGCCCATTCTGTACTTAATTTATAGCACTTCATGCACCACTTTTGCCACTTCAAAACAATGTAAAAAAAGATGTGATGTGATAACCTGATTTAATGGTAGTGACATAACCAACCTTGAAAGAATGGAGGACTGACCTGGTCTGAATTTTCAAGTAAGCACACTGGATAAATACAGCGGACAGCGACAACAGCAGAAATGCATCAAGGCACTACAAAAAGAATATTTGAGAGCTTGTTTTGTACATTGACAAAGGGAAAGGTATAGGCCGAAGGTAAATCTTGGTGGCCAGTGAGTGAATACAGGTAGGAAGAGACCACCTTCAGTCAACCCATCTCCACTATCCAGGCGTTAGGACTCGGCCCAAGTACACTTCATCCAATAAATGAAGCCCTTCAGGATGAGGGTAACCGCACTCGGGAACTGGTAATCTCAACTATGCTATATGGCTTGTGCAAACTGCCGGCAAACGTAGTCTGCTGGCACCAGGGACCACTAGCAGGCAACCGTCTGTCAATCTGACTTGTGCAGCGGCTACTGACAGTTTCTGCTCACGGCTCTGGAAAAAGGCCCTAGTGGTTGAGCCTACTGGACAGCACAGGCACTGTTTGTTGTGAGGCATATGGTGGCTTACACCAAGAACACAGGGGGGCTTCCAGCCCACCCATTGCTTACGACTGGTTGGCTTTCCCGCCCCTCATACTCCTGCTTCCGATTTGTGTTCCAGCTTGTCAATCTTGCGGTTGTCTCTCCCATAGAGCATTGCGACTGTCACCCAACTACTTGTCCCCATCGCCCTCTCTTGCGTTCATCCATGTGCTTCTCCCCATTGCCTCCGCACACCTTCCATGTTGCTTCCCCCCCCCCCCAACCAGTGTCCTTCTCTCTCCCTGTTGTTCCGTCCCAGCACCCAGACCCTTTGCGTTGCTTTTCTCCAAACCCTGTGTTGGTTCCTCGTTTCTCCCGCCTGCCCTTGTGATTCATTTATTTATTTTATTTACTTAAAGCATTTATAAAGCGCCCTGTCACCAACTGGCATACTGGTGGTGCTTTTGCCATCCCCCCTCCTTGGTTGCTTACGCCTGCCTCTCAACCTCCCCGAGTTGCTTCTGCAATCCTACCTACCTCGTTCTTTTGTTTCCTTTTCCTACCCTTCTACTGTCCCTTGGGCAGCTTTAAAAAAATGCTTTTGCACATCTTATTTTACTTTTAGTTAATGGTTCAACTTTATTTTTTTTTAAAGTGTTTGTGTCATTTTTTAGGTGTGGGCATGTGTGTGGCATGTACCTACAAACTGACACAGGTGCTGCATCCAAGACTCCCCCCCACCCCCCCTTTAAAAAAAAACAACAAAAAAAAACGTTAGCCATGCTGCCCAGCATCAGAGATGCTGGGCAGCATGGCTAAAATAAAAACCACTAGCAAACCAGCTGGTCACAAAGGCGAGACCTATTGGCTTTAGCAATGCTTGTTTTTCAAAATCGGCTTATCAGCCTCTGCTCAATGGACAAGCTTGGACCACTTGAGATCCTGCTACCTTTTGGGCATCAGAAAAAGGAGCTGCAGTGAAGCGCGAGGAAATAGTGGTCGGGCAGTGCACAGACCATCCACTCCAAATTAACTTTTTATGGTCGAGCGTGCAAGCACTCTGGCCCCTGTTGTAATCTCTCTGTGGGCTTTTAACTACATCTGTGAGTTTGGTTGGTTCGTGGGCTTTCCTTTTAAAATTCACTTGATTTCATTAGTGAAAGGCATGCATACGTCATGCCTTTTCCGGTTTTTAGTCCTCCTCAAGAGCACAGGTAAAGTACTGAAAATATACGAGGGTGTGTGTTTTCCACATGGCTTCTGACCTACACAGCGCGATCTCGCTTGGCAGTAGTCAAGGGCTTTGCATAACTTCGACAATGTTACATGGATAAATCCACTTTTGCCAGTTACACAGATAATTGCACTTTTGACGATACGTTTCACTGCAAGCGAACTTCGGTTTCCTTTTGTGTGGCTCCTTCACGCCCATGGTGGCTGTTGACTCACTTATAAGAAACTGTTTTACTTTTCATTTTCAGTTTATGTGGCAAGAAAAGTCCGGTTAGGAGACTACAAAGCGAATAGCTCTCACTCGAGCAAATGCGAGACCCGATGCAATGCAAATGCTTGTTTGCTTTTTGCTTCTAGGCTGTGTTGTAGCACAGGACCCAGGGCCTTTGCGCTTATAAAACAAATGATCTCCTCCCAGAGGACTATACGACTATCAGGAGCCCTCCTACTCTACTGCTTAGTAGCTGGGAGCTATGATGTGCTGACGTAGAGCAGCCGCCCTGGTCTGGTTCCTTCCCATGCACGTGCATGCTGTAGTGTGCCACCCTTCCCGTCACGTGCCTAATGTGGCACGCACATGCATGCCATGGCCTCACCACCCTGGCTACTTTACTGGCATGCTATGGCCAGCTACCCTTCTGCACATGTGCATGATGCCAGCCATCTGATGCCACCAACCACCCTGGCTACTCTACTAGCATGCTCTGGCCAGCCAGCGTTCTGGTCACGTGTCTGATGCCATCCGCGCTACTTCACTAGGACGTTCTGGCCAGTCACCCTTCTGCACGTGTCTGATGCCACCCACCACCCTGGCTATTTCACTGGCATGCTCTGGCCAACCACCCTTCTGGTCATTTTTCTGATGCCACCCTGGCTACGTTACTGGCAGGCTCTGGTCAGCCCCCCTTCTGGACATGTGTCTGATGCCACCCTGGCTACGTTACTGGCACGCTCTGGTCAGCCCCCCTTCTGGACATGTGTCTGATGCCACCCTGGCTAAGTTACTGGCACGCTCTGGTCAGCCCCCCTTCTGGACATGTGTCTGATGCCACCCTGGCTACGTTACTGACACGCTCTGGTCAGCCACCCTTCTGGACATGTGTCTGATTGCACCCACCACCCTGGCTACGTTACTGGCACGCTCTGGTCAGCCCCCCTTCTGGTCATGTGTCTGATGCCACCCTGGCTACGTTACTGGCACGCTCTGGCCAACCACCCTTCTGGTCATGTGTCTGATGCCACCCTGGCTACGTTACTGGCACGCTCTGGTCAGCCACCCTTCTGGACATGTGTCTGATGCCACCCTGGCTACGTTACTGGCACGCTCTGGTCAGCCCCCCTTCTGCACATGTGTCTGATGCCACCCTGGCTACGTCACTGGCACGCTCTGGTCAGCCCCCCTTCTGGACATGTGTCTGATGCCACCCTGGCTACGTTACTTGCACGCTGTGGTCAGCCCTCCTTCTGGACATGTGTCTGATGCCACCCTGGCTACGTTACTGGCACGCTCTGGCCAGCCACCCTTCTGGACATGTGTCTGATGCCACCCTGGCTACGTTACTGGCACGCTCTTGTCAGCCCCCCTTCTGGACATGTGTCTGATGCCACCCTGGCTACGTTACTGGCACGCTCTGCTCAGCCCCCCTTCTGGACATGTGTCTGATGCCACCCTGGCTACGTTACTGGCACGCTCTGCTCAGCCCCCCTTCTGGACATGTGTCTGATGCCACCCTGGCTACGTTACTGGCACGCTCTGGTCAGCCACCCTTCTGCACATGTGTCTGATGCCACCCTGGCTACGTTACTGGCACGCTCTGGTCATCCCTCCTTCTGGACATGTGTCTGATGCCACCCTGGCTACGTTACTGGCACGCTCTGGTCAGCCACCCTTCTGGACATGTGTCTGATGCCACCCTGGCTACGTTACTGGCACGCTCTGGTCAGCCACCCTTCTGGTCATGTGTCTGATGCCACCCTGGCTACGTTACTGGCACGCTCTGGTCAGCCCCCCTTCTGCACATGTGACTGATGCCACCCTGGCTACGTTACTGGCACGCTCTGGTCAGCCACCCTTCTGCACATGTGTCTGATGCCACCCTGGCTACGTTACTGGCACGCTCTGGTCAGCCCTCCTTCTGCACATGTGTCTGATGCCACCCTGGCTACGTTACTGGCACGCTCTGGTCAGCCCTCCTTCTGGACATGTGTCTGATGCCACCCTGGCTACGTTACTGGCACGCTCTGGTCAGCCCCCCTTCTGCACATGTCTCATATGCCACCCTGGCTACGTTACTGGCACGCTGTGGTCAGCCCTCCTTCTGGACATGTGTCTGATGCCACCCTGGCTACGTTACTGGCACGCTCTGGTCAGCCCCCCTTCTGCACATGTCTCATATGCCACCCTGGCTACGTTACTGGCACGCTGTGGTCAGCCACCCTTCTGGTCATGTGTCTGATGCCACCCTGGCTACGTTACTGGCACGCTCTGGTCAGCCCCCCTTCTGGACATGTGTCTGATGCCACCCTGGCTACGTTACTGGCACGCTCTGGTCAGCTCCCTTCTGGACATGTGTCTGATTGCACCCACCACCCTGGCTACGTTACTGGCACGCTCTGGTCAGCCCCCCTTCTGGTCACGACCCCCCCCCCAGCCCCCCCGCGTTCTGTATATCATTCTTGTTAGTCCTCGGGGCATTCCCCTCGGGTAATCATTTAAAAGTGAAAGTGCAAGATTAATAAAAATGATCGTCTGGCTCGTGTCACTTTTCCTTTGCAACGTGACGATCAACCCCGTTCGAACATTTTCGCAATATTTACACTGTGCCAACCAACCATCAGCACTGCATGAGTAAATAGCTCAAAAGCAGACATTAAAATGGAGCTGCGCGTTACCGGATGCTTCGGGGCCCTACACTGTCCGTGAAGGGGGGGTTGTTTCTGGGACTCAGCGAGGTTAATGGTGCCTCTGAGCTGAGTGTGTTGCACTTGCAGTGTTCCAATGAAGGTTGTGATTGCTGTTTACAAATGTTATTACTGTTGTGATCTCAGCAATGACTACTATTCTAGAATACCAGAGCTGAGGGGTTGGGGTCCGTTCTGGGTGCTGGTGGGTAATAGAAAGATGGGTGCACAGGGACAGACAGACAGTTGCCCCTGGCCTGCACTTGTGTGCCCACCCATCCAGGGTGCTCTGCTGCTGTGAGCTGTTACCACCTTTCAGGGAACCCCCGAGCTTTGGGTGGGTGCACAGAGACCGTCTGTGGGATGCTTGCGCTTAAGGGATCGAATCAATACCCAGCTACAACGTTTATTTGCGAGAGAGGAGTTTGGTCTAATTTTTTGTGTTGAAACCTGGCACTAGAGGGACAGACGACCTGCTCATTAACATCTTCTGGGCACAGGGTTGGTCTTTGAGGGGAGGGGGGGACGTCCATGCATCCACATAGTGCCAGCCTAGCCGGGTTGGCACCCTGCGGATTGGGGGGGGGGGGGGGGGGGGGATGGTACAGGTGGGGGGGGGGGTGCAGTGGTTGGGACAGTGCTTTCCTGGCAAAATAAAAAGGATCTGGGCAGTCCCAGGCTACCCTCCCTTCCTCACCACCATGCAAGCACAATACTTTCCACTCTCCCAGAGACCCTTGCTTTTTTTTTGCTCACGAGCTGGCAATCTCCTGCTCTACTACAAATTCCTCAAAATATCTTCACTTTTATTTTGCCTTCAGCCTCCATCCTCCCAAAACAGACATCTCTCAACATGAACACAAGGCCTTTGATCAGACAACAGCCAGTGAGAGATCTCTTTGTTCCAAACATCTCTTGGATCAGCTTCTCTGCAGACAGACTCCAAACAGGAAGGTGAGCTGACTGGGCCAGCTGGGCACGGTAGCCTGCATCTCCCGTGGGAGATCTGATGGAGATAACGGGCCATAAACCAAAGGGAGAGCACTTTTAGGGCTGGCGTGAGCAACAACCTTTGGTTTTACTAAAAGTCTGTAGATATGATGTTTGATTAGGGAGGCTTTAAGTGAGCTCTCTCCGTGCACTGAAGCCTTTCACATCTTTTTTCCACCCACCACATCATGCAGTATTGGCCAAACATCCATTTTGGCCACTGGATAATTTCACATCCACACACAAAGTAGCCCCATCAGAGACGGTAATGTATAGTTTTTGAGGGGAAAAAATGTTTTTGGTTTTAGACATTTTTTATTTTATTTTAATATTGCTGAGAGCCTGGAATGTTCCAACACCAATGTAACAAAAAAAAAAACACCTGGCTAAACAACCAGTGAAAAGGCAAAAAAGGCTGGCAGCCCAACAGCAGACCCACTGGCTTTGCCAAAGCTTATTTGCTCGGGACATTCCCAAGTGAACAGATCGGAGTCGTCCAGGACCCACTCAACAGCGCAGGGTCTTCACCCTTCTCCTGCACGTGAGAGAATTCACACTTTCCCTACCTCCCCCACCCATCGACAGTGAACCAGAAAACAAAACATTGGCTTAGCAAAGCTTGTTCTAAGCGCTATCTTCATGGACAGGAAACATACTGCTATGTGACAACTTTTTTACACTTTATTGTTCAAGTTCTCGGTCCTCCTCAAAATATCTCTTCTGCCTTCCTCCTCTGCATGACTTGTGGAGGGCCATGTCTGGTGATAAATCAGTATGCAAAGTCACGCAACAAAAAACCAACAAAGCGAGGTTAGCTGCTTCTCTATTCTCAATACCTCGTTCCATAATACTCTTTCCCTTTGTCACCCTACCTTGCTATATATACATCAACCCTCAGGTACAGCTCAGAAGATTAACATGCCTGGTGCAGCGATCTGTAAATCACCCCTGAGGACTGACTCCTTTTTCCTTCCGTCTGAGGTGTGTAAAATCAGCCCCATGCAGAGGAGTTATAATTACACCTTTTACTTAATGCTGCAAGAGAAAGCGATTAAAAAAAAAAAAAAAAAAAAAAAAAAAACAGCAAATCTGCTTTGCATAATGACGGTAATTTGTGGGATGACATATCCACCCTCACAGATCTCTGATGCTGTGCCCAGACCATGACTGTCAAGGTCCTTAGGACCCAAGAGTGGTCGACTGGGACGACTCAAAGAGCACACCACAAGGGGATGATGAAACCAACTCACAGCATGATGAAGGGACCTGCAGAGCTGATCACAGCTGCAAGGCGCGTCTATCTGGAACACTCCTCCATCCATCGAATCCGCGAGCTATTGCCTTTAATGAGTAACTGCAGTCCCCCATCTACTTCTTCACCAGTTAACCTTCCATTTCTGTCCACCCTCCTCAGTCCTTCACTCCACCTACAGAATTACCTAGCCTCGCACCACGAATAAAAGGCCTTTGATCCAGACAATAGTAGCCTAAAAGCCCTAAATAAGAGGTCACTTCCTGTCCAGACAACTCGTGCATCAGCTTGTCTGAAGAAAGCCTCCGGCCAGGAGAGGGAGTGGACTGAGCCTGCTCCGCTGAAGCGAACATCTCATGGGAGATGTGATGGAGCTAATGGAGACATAACCCAAGGTGAGCGCACTATGTTCACTGGCTTTACCATTTCCCGAGAGGGTACTCCACCACTCACCCACATCCGCTCAAAAGCACAAGGCACTCGCCTTCCCCCGCCCAGGAGAGGACATGCAGATCTGCCCACCTCCTTTAACCAATCAGCAGTACAACAAGAGAAGCCCCCGAAACACAATAACCACACCTGGGTGGTCATCTCACACAACATGGAAACACTCCCACATGGGATCAAAACAAAGAAATCCCCTACCTCACACCCTGCACTGTATAGTGTGCTATCCATGCAGGCAAGCGCTTCAACAACCCACATAGGAGTAGGAAGCGCTATGTACTGCTACAATGCGAGATATTTGCCAGTCTTACCTATGCTGCATAGCCCACCCTACTGTTAGATACACCACACACGACTACAATAGGCCTTCAGCGCATTCAGACTGAATACAGATGGTAAAGCCGCACTCGCTGTTTGAAGAGTTGCGTTCTTGGGATGCTGTTACCAGTACCCTGCAGACTTTAATGCCCAGTGCCACAGCTCTGCAGCTCGGGCAGGCTGCAGATAGAACACGATCACCCATGCAATGCTTGTCAATTGACTGGCTCTGAACGCTGGTCACTTAGGATGAAGGTAAATGGGGATAGTAACACCCAGTGCTCACTCAAGTGTCTGTTCTATGGACAATCAAAAGTTAGGCACTAGGGCTTGATCAGAAACGCTCCCATGTTTGCACAAGACAGATGCCATCACCCGTTGTAGACGACTCCGGTGAAGTAACAACATGCAGATGATAGCATAAATGTTTATTTCATTTCCTGCTTCAAAGTCCACCCTTGGAAAACAGGTGTCATCTATACTGATATTTTAACTACAGATAAAATAGGAAAAGGAAACCATATTAGGTTGCCCCCCCAGAAGCAGAATCAGATTTTAAAGGATTGGTCTTCAGCTCATTGTGGTTATGGCTCAAACTACCGAGCCACATATTGCTAAGTTCATCAGCTGAACAGGGTTCTACAGCCCAATCCTGACCAACAGCACCCTAGCTGTCCTAAGACTTAGGCCGACACACAGTTTTGCCAATGAACATCCACCTCCAGAAGGTCCTCGGACACAGGAGATGGAACACCGTACCGAGACCTACATCATTTGTTAACTCTGCTTCCATGGAGGCCTCTGATACTGCCTTTGTTTCTATCCGTTATTATAACAAACATCTGCTTCCCACAGGCGCCTACACACAAAGGAGAGACCCCATGATTCGCCATCCAATGCCGCACGTCTGTCTTTACCCGCTCATTCGTCCAGAGTTCTCCAACCACACAATACTGAGTAACATTCACCTCCGCTCCGCCCCAATATGCGCGCTGAATGCAGAAATACTAAGCGTGGCCAATGTCTTTAGAAGGACCTTCTTGTGAGCAGCATAAGATGCTCCATGTATTGTCAGACCAAGCACAACGCATCCTGCAAACCTTAGCACAAGTTACTGTAGGAACCAAGATTTGTTGTCAACACAGCACTTTTGCCACTACACAACATTCTAATTGAAGCAAATTATACAATTTGAAACGCACCAGTGGGCCATTGGAATAGGCTTGGACAACGTGGCATGTCAATATGAGAACGTCCAAAGATCTATGTATTGCCTTTCGTGCACCTGTAGAATTTGTTAGCTTTTTGTGAAAATATAATTGATTTAAAAGCCAACAATTATTTGCTGTTTAATTTCGAAAAGCAATGTTGTTAAATAACTCAAATGCATTTGCAGCTAGTGCTGTTCTGTGGGCCACTTACCAGCAGTCTTCATCTTCACTGCAGGTCTCCAGCTCCAACAAGTCCACTTCATCCAGGGATGTGTCTTCTAAATTGTTTCTTGGCCCCTCGCTGCCCTCAGTGAGCGTCAGCTCGCTTGTCCTAGCCCACTGTTCAAAGTCAGCCAAGTAAACCTCATCCACAAACTCAGAGCTGCTGGTCCTCTCCGGACTGGGCGCTCGGCCTTTCTTTGCATAGTGGCTCGACAGCTCTGTGTTATCGAGCAGCTTGGGGTTAGTCAAGCCCTCCTCATAGTGCGGTTGTGCATCCACAGCGGTCCGCACACAGCCAATGTTCTCCTTCTCGGTTCTATTGCTGGGCTTGCTGTGATGGTCCGGCATGATCTGCACCTCTCGCTTCTCAGTGATGGTGTTGAGGCTGTTGATGATCTCCATGCCCTGAAGCGGAGAGCTTTGGTTGTCCAGGTTGCTGCTGATGTGGCCTTGGGCATTTGGTCCAGTTTGGCGGACTTTGCCCCTGCTTCTTAGCTGCTGGTTTTGAATCTCAAGCCTTCGGACCAGCTGCTGCAGTTTTCTGACTTCCTCCAGCTCGGATCCTTCCTGGTCGGCAGTGTCAGTCTCTATGTCGGGGCCCAGAGAACTTGCTTCCTTCGAGCCTCGTACTAGGTCGGCGTCAACAGCATGGTCTGGCTGGATCACTGGGGAACCTCCCGGCACAACCATCTTTTTTTAGGGGCCACAATCCGTCTCACTGCAAGGCAACAACGTAGACACATGGTTAGTACTTTGACACAACCAGGAAAAAAACAACCAACAAACAACTAACATAGTTTGAAACAACAGGCATATATTGTACAGTGGTGATTAAAACACTGGCGCGGTGCTTCACAGAGGTGTACAACCACACACACACACACACACACACACACACAGCTCTACTATCACGAAACTAAAGAGAGAAAAGCTCACAATAAAGGGAATATATACATGGTTGCGATAAGGAAGGTGGACTTCTGCTAATACAACAACCATAATACAAGGATGAAAAACCAATGTTGAGTGGCAACATTATCAGGTGAAATGTACCTAATATTTAGGGCTACTCTCAGACGTTATGCAGCCTAAACGTTTTTGAACGAAACACTTCGGAAACAAGTTCAGAGTGAAGCTGCTGAAGCAAGATAAACTACAAGACTGTGGAACATGGATATTTGCAAACCATACTTTCGAGGGGTGGCCCCAGGATACAATCTGTCCTCAGCAACAGCCCTTCCAAGGTAAACCAAGAGCTCTCTTCGGATGCTGAACTGCCATGAGGCACACAGGTATTCAGCCAAGGAAGGAGGCAAAAAGGCAGCACTAGGTCTAAAAGAACAAACTAAAAACTCACGAGGCGTCACAAGCATTACAATGACATAAGTTACCTTTCCCAAACCTCGTCCACCCAAGTTTCGAGGAACCCCTAATGCCGCCTAAAACCATGGTTTACAGAAGAAAAACTGCATCAGCTCTTCTAATGCTCATTACATCAGAATCTGCATAATTCTGGGATGTTTATCAGTGAAATGTAGTCATGAAAAGCGATAATAGGTCCCTCTGAGGCACTAACTGAGCCAACTCTCCAGAGATGCTGCTGATCCGCAACATGTTTCCATGCCACAGACTTGACACTGTACTGGAGATGAATTTCCGAGAGGTGGAAACTGAGTCTTTAGATCTACCACGAAGAACCACGGTTTGCAATATCAAGAAGCCAATAGCTCACGCCTTTATAGTGTGTGTCTCGAGCTGTTGGCTTAGACAATGTAAAGCATTGCTTTTATAAAAAAATAAAAAATAAAGGGTAAAATAAAAAAAATACTGGAGGAAAAGCAAACATATCTTATATCTCAAACGTTTCACTCTGGAGAAAATATCTGAAAGAGTAAGGAGGTGTCAGAATGTAAACACTTCCAAGGCCTAATTTACTTTCCACAAGCTTCACCCATGTGCTCACCTGTGCTAGCCCAGAGGGCAGATTTTTTGGTCCCCAGAGCACAGTCTGATGAGTGCAGCAGGCGGGCCTTTGGCCAACGCCATGAAAATCTGTGTGTATTAAACCTTGTGCTTTCACACAATATGTGGAGTGCAGAAAATACAACAAAAACAACCCTTAAAGTCTGTTTTTCAACCATGCCCCAGCAAAATATCCTCGCTGCTCTGCTTTCACAGAAGAGCTAGGAGGTGTGGGGAGCAAATAAAGTGCGAAGCAATTTGATGGGCAAAATGTCACAAGAGGGAAAGAGCTAGTACACACATGCACTCATGAAGTTTTGAATGAAAACGAAAAAAGTAGTTCCTAAATGTGATCAGTGGAAGGATACAAGTCACCCCAATCAAAAGAGTCATAAAGGAGCTATTTGGGGCTCGTGGGGTTGGATGGTGAGGAAGGTAAGAACAACAAGGCAAGCCTTCAAATAACAATAAAGGCAAGCAAGTGTATGCAACTGGTGGACTCTAAGCCCACTGTAAGCCTACAACAGATCTAAAGTACCCTTGAAAGCGGCGAGCTGCGGAAAGAGACTGGGTAAGGGAAGCAGTCCTTGGGCCATGCTCCAGAGTAGGGACAAACACATGAAGAGGGGGTGAAGCCAGCATTTGCTGACCAAAGAGAAGCAAGGAAAGAGAGTAATATTGAAGCCAATTAATGGTAAGCAACTGACCGGTTTTAAGCCTCCTGTAAATAAACAAAATGTCTTGCAAACAGCAGCAGATACGCTGCCTCAAGCAAGACCTAAAGTATAGGGTTTGGGTAGGGGGTTTCAAAAGTAGGGCAAACTGTCAAAGAGGCAAAGTTGCCCACCATACATACTGAAGTGCAGAAAACAACAAACAGTGCCCCAAAACGTTTCAAGGCACTAGGGTGAAAGCAGGAGAGCATTTAAGGAGGAGGCGATGGTGTGTCCTGCCGGAGGGGAAACAGTCTTTAACATGCAGCCTATACCATGCAGGACCTTTACTACACAGTCTTTATCATGCAGGAAAGTACAGTGCCGTTAACAGTTTGCACCTTTACCATGCAGTACTTTTACCATACAGGTATTTTTATTTAAGTAAAAATGTTTACTTTTTTTTATTTATTTTTATTTTTTTAAGTGATGTTAGGGTCTAGGATGGGCACATGTAAAGGTGAGTTTACTGTTTGGGGTTGGGTAAAGGGAAGTAAGGATGACTGTAGGGTTTAGAAGTGTGTAGAGGTAAACGATAAGCGTAAAACAAACCTTTTTAAAACACCACATATTTGATGAATAAAACATTCTCTAAATTATAAAACTGGTAATCAACAGATATGTAAACATGACACAAAGGTACACAGTAGTTCTCAAAAATGCATTGTCTGACAATAGTCTTAAAGGAAGGAGCATGCTTATAGCTTCATAATCATTAAAAGCTTCAGTGCCCCAAAATGCATGTTTGTGAGTTACCAGCTTTATGATTTAGAGGACATTTAATTCATCATCAAACGTGCTGATTTTTCAAAAGGTTTATGTTTCCACACTTACGGCTCAGAAATACATTGTAGTGTGAAAATTACTCTATATTGTAAACTATTATTTGTTTGTACGCTTTGCAAAACAGTTTTACAATATAAAGTGATTTGCACAATACATAGTTCTCACCAACTGGTAATCAAGTTGTCTTGCAAGGGAGGGGAGGGTTTGAAGATCCACAATCCCAGTGCAAGAAGCGCGGAAGAGCACTAATAAATCTAATAAAGAAAATCAATCAGTATTTAGGCTATGCTCCAGAGGAGAGACCACACACAAAGGTAAACGGAAGCCGACCCGCTCACCAATGAGAAGCAAGAAAACAAAAAAGGACAACGAGGCCAACCAATGGTGAACAATGGGCAGTTCCAAAGCCCTTTTTTAGGATTTGTTTGAAGGAAAAAAAGATATTTGCAAGCGGCACCCTTCCGCAATCATTCAGAGGGCCTTATCAAAAGGTGTGTTCGAGTGTAGGAAAGAGCACACTCACAACTGCAAAGCAAGGGTCCACTGTGCATGCATAAAACGGGGTGATTCAAGAATGTGCACGTCATGTACACATGATCATCACCCGAAAACTGAGCACATGCAAATAAAAACTGTATCCGAAGTCAAGTTCACTCCACTGATGGAAAGTTATTCAAGACCTAAAAAGTTGTGTCTAAAGTAAGATGCCCCATTCTTATGTTCGGCAGAAACTGAGCTTCCTTTCAGAGCTATACTTTTTGAATAATAGCAACATTTTAATTAGATAAGTAACAGGAAGACAATTCTTTAGGTACTGTCGATGGATACTGTGGCAAATCCTCCTTTTCTCCATGGACACTCAGATATTTCACCTTTTTCCTGGACCCTGCTTTTACTGGCTATAGGAATCTGCACTTTCCCACTGTACACCAGTTGTAAAGGGCCTGCGCTTCCCCTACACATCATGCGCTCTACCCCGGAACTCCCTCTATGCCTTGTGTTAAGTACACTGTAAACGGTACTTTAAGTGCACCTACGGCATGGAAATGTAAAAGTCGTGTAGTCTGCAGTGGGTATTTACATCACAAACCTGTAATACAAATATACTTCTGTCAGAAGCCACACTGCTCTGGCTAGGCTGCAGTTTACATGCTCTGCAATAACACATGGCATGGGAGAATGTATTTTTTAACCAATTTGTATTGTTTTTATTCATAAATGATACAGACCATGTTACAGACATGGGAATATCATAACAATATCTACATCGGTGCATTCTGTCCCGCAGGTCTTAATTACCTAAACAATCTCTCTTTACCAGGACAGGAGACACTGATTCAGTATTTACTGTAATGACAAACAGTAATTTAAAAATGTAATGTACAATCAGACAAAATCCATATAGAGTGTGGTGTAAGTGGTTGTGCACCAGTTGTGAATGTCTAAGCTATCTGTCCAGACTCAGCAATGTATGCGTATGAGCAATTTCTCTTCCAATAGGAGGGTGAGGAGCACCCAATGAAATGTGTTAGCCCAGGCACCAAAGAGTGATGGAAGCGCATACAGTGACGGGGTAGGGAAAGAGCTCTCTGCACATGACCTTAGTACATCATGCAAGATGGAAGTTACACGCAGACCACCCGTCCAACATGGCATCCAGATGTTCTTCTGAGAAGACCTGCATCCATGCAGAAGCGTACCCCACTCTAGCGTAATAGGAATTCTGCGCAAGCCACTGATCTCCTTTCTGCGCAAGCCACTGATCTCCTTTCTACGCACAGCCACTGATCTCCTTTCTACGCACAGCCACTGATCTCCTTTCTACGCACAGCCACTGATCTCCTTTCTACGCACAGCCACTGATCTCCTTTCTACGCACAGCCACTGATCTCCTTTCTACGCACAGCCACTGATCTCCTTTCTACGCACAGCCACAGATCTCCTTTCTACGCACAGCCACAGATTCTGCTTCGCCCCACTTCAAGGTGGTTGAAAACCAGTGAGCTAAGCTAGGGAGACAACTATCTTTTTATTTCATGGCAATGGCCCTTCTGGTGATAAGTAAGGCCAAATCTATAAACCTGGTGACTGCATTACCCACCTTAGGTTGCCCAAACAAACCCAGGAGACCAATTTCCATGGTACATAGGTTCTCCCTCCCTGTAACAGTTGTCAGGTGTTCGTTACCACCGCCACAATAATTGCACTTCTGTCCAGAATATGTATGCCATATCAGCATTCTGGGAGCCGCATACAGAACAATTTGATGCACTGCCATATATTTGGTGCAAGCGTGCAGGTGTTATCTATACCCCCGTGTAATATGTTGTGCAGGACGTACTGAAATTTCACATTAAGGGACACTGTGCAGGTTTAAAAAAAAAAAAAAAAAGGACCCTATCCCATTCTTTCTATGTGTGGTCTCGACCAACATCATGTTCCCACTCTTGTCCAAGGGAATGGTCTAACGGTCTTGTGGCGTCTGGGCCATCGCACGTGTGAACCACCTGATTAAGAGATGCCCATTTCTCATTGAATGTATTGCATGGACCAGAGGGTGTACGCGAGGTTCTGTATCCATAATTTGCCAGATGCGCTGTAATTCAGCTAGTAAAGTCCCATAAACTAGGAATTGAGCCAGGGGCTGATTGTAATCCACGCGGAGTTGTTCAAAAGGCACCAGTGCGGCATCCAGAAATAATGTACATATAGTATCTACTCCCTCTGCTTATCAGAGCTCTAGTCCTTCCCTTCCAAGGATTTCTCTGAGAGTACAGTGTCTGCTGGGGGAGGAATCGAAGACTTCAGCATACGCAGTAGCCACAAGACTGTTAGAGTGGAGAGGAAGTTTCCCCGATGACAGTAATCTCTCGCGAATGAGCCTACCACCCTGATCGGGCGAGGGAACACCCATTTCGTGCAAGTGTCATCCCACCAACTAGCAAGACAGCCATTGCAGCTCTGCCGCCAAATAGTAGTGTTTGAAATTAGGAGACCCCGGCAGCTGAAGGCTCTAAAGTGCTACTCGCCACCTCCGCCGCCCGTTCCATAGAAAGGTACCCTTCAAACTATGGAGAGTGCGGAAGGTGGAGGATGGTGTGCTGAGCTGTAAATTATGGGAATAATAGAGAGTCAGGGAAGCATAATCATTTTGGTCAAGGAAACTCGTCCCTGCACTGTTAGTGGGAGTGTGCTCCAGAATGTCAGCTGCACTCACAGAGAGGTTATGGCACAGGAAAGATTGTCATCTATTAAGTCGTTAGAGCTATGATAAATCCAGATTCCAAGATATCCAAACGTGCAAAGCTCCCATTTCACCATGTGGGGTTACACCGTTAGATGGAGTTCACAGGAAACAGGCATTTCTTTGTCCAATTTATGCTTAGTCCTGAAGCGTCCCGAAACTCGGTCAAGGTTGCCTCGATTCTCCTCTATCCTTGTCTAATATCGCAGATGAGGACATCACAGGCATAGAGAGAGAGACTGTATGGAGTTCATCTCCTAACCTAATACCCCAATCTTCTCCATCCTGTCTCAGGCGCTGGGCCAGTGGCCCAAATGCTAGCAGGGCATCCCTGGTGCGTTACCCCAGCTGAATATCAGGTCTGAGTTGAGTTGGCCGATTCTAACTCAGCCTGTAGGAGCTGTATAAAACAATTGGCTAAGGCGCAGCAACCGCACCAGGAGTCTAAACTTTAAGCACACCGCAAACATTTAGGCCCAGTCTATTGTACCAAATGCGAGCTCTAAAGCAAGCACCAAGCAAGTAGCATATAGCCATTAGGTTGAGACCTGTTCCAGTGCTCTGTATAATCTGCCACATAGATACCAACGCTCACAACAACAAAGAGCTCTTCGGCATCATCAAAGAGCTCTCCAACCCCAGGCCTTGCTCCTAGGAACCCCCGCCATCACAGGAACTCTGCAACTCCCTCACCACTTACTTCCGTCAAAAGATCGAAGACATCCACAACAACTTCAACCCCCAGACCCACCAGCCAACCATAGACAGCCACGACCCCAACGCACCAAGCGACACCAACCTCCTATGCTCCTGGACCCACGTCAACAATGAAGACACCGTCAACACCATGGCCTCCATCCACTGCGCCTCCCCCTCAGACCCTTGCCCACACCATATCGTCAATAAAGCCAGTGACATCATCGCCCCCCCACCTCCGCGCCATCATCAACAGCTCCTTCGAGACTGCCCACGCCCTGTTGAAGAAACCTAAGGCGGACCCAGATGACCCCAAGAACTACCGGCCCATCTCCCTCCTCCCCTTCCCAGCAAGGGGTCATTGAGAAAATCGTGAAGAGCCAACTATCCCGCTTCCTGGAAAACAACAAAGCGCTCAATACCTCCCAATCAGGATTCCGCAAGAACCACAGCACTGAGACCGCACTCATCGCTGCTACAGATGACATCAGGACCATGCTCGACAAAGGCGAAACCGCAGCGCTCATCCTTCTGGACCTCTCCGCAGCCTTCGACACCGTTTGTCACCACACCCTTCGAACACGCCTCCACAATGCCGGGATCCACGGCAAGGTCCTCGACTGGTTCTCTTCGTTCCTCTCCAGCAGAACCCAGAGAGTCCGCCTTCCCGGTCCAAATCCTCCAAGACCATCTGTGGCGTCCCCCAGGGATCCTCCCTCAGCCAAACGCTTTTCAACATTTACATGGTCCGTCTCGCCAACACCGCACAAACTCACCGCATCAACATAGTATCCTACGCAGACGACACCCAGCTGATCATCTCCCTCACGAAAGGCGCTACAACCACCAAAAACCTCCACAATGGAGTTCACGCCATCGCCAACTGGATGGAATCAAGCCGCCTCAAGTTAAACACAGACAAAACAGAGATCCACAGCAGCAACCCCTCCGCCTGGAATGACTCCTGGTGGCCTACCTCCCTAGGAGCCGCACCCACCACTCAAGCACGGAACCTGGGAATCATCCTGGACTCAGCAGGTCAACGCAATCTCCTCTTCCTGCTACAACACGCTTCGCATGCTCCGCAAGATTTTCAAGTGGATTCCTGTCTAAACCAGAAAAACAGTCATCCACGCCCTGATCAGCAGCCGACTGGACTACGGAAACGCACTCTATGCAGGAACTACAGGCAAACTACAAACGAAAATGCAACGTATCCAAAACGCTTCCGCCCGCCTCATCTTCGACGTCCCACGCCGCGACCACATCTCTGCCCACCTCAGAGACCTACACTGGCTACCCGTATCAAAGAAGATCACCTTGAAACTCCTCACCCACGCACACAAAGCCCTCCACAACACAGGTCCGGCCTACCTCAACGACAGACTCACCTTCCATACCCCCACCCGCCATCTCCACTCCGCCAGCCTCGCCCTCGCCTCCGTCCTCACCGCACCACAGCCAGAGGAAGATCGTTCTCTCACCTCGCCACCAAGACCTGGAACTCCCTACCGCTCCACCTACACCAGACCCAGGACCTTTCGACATTCAGGAAACGCCTCAAGACATGGCTATTCGATCAGTAGCACCCCCCCCCCCCGGCGCCTTGAGACCCTGACGGGAACAGTTGGGGATGAAGCAGTTTTGATTGGTGTGCAACAGGCGGGGCATATGTTCCATGAGGCATCCAGCAATGATTTTGCTGACGATTTTGTAGTCCATGCCTAGCATGGACAAGGGACGATAGGATGTCACCTCGAGTGGGTGCTTATCCGGTTTCGGCAGCGAGACTATAACGGATTCACAAAGTGATGGTGGCAGTCTCCCTTCCTCCAGTGCTGATAGATCTCCAGCAGTTTGGGCACTAAAATATCTTCACATGCCTTATAAGATTCCATTGGGAGGCTGTCTAATCCAGGAGTTTTCCTGGTAGCTGATCCTCTAATGGATGTTCGGAGTTCCTGGTCTGTTGGGGGCAGTTGCAATTGTTCGCAAGCCAACTGATCTACCCCGGACAAGTCTACACTCTCCAGGAATGCCCATAGGCTGTTGGTACAGTCTACAACGGGTGGGTTGTGCAGTGTTCTATAATACAAGGTGAATGTATCATGGATGTCCGAATGACTAGTGACAATCTCAGACCATCGTATCAGAAGCAGCCAGGCCAGAAGTCGACCAGACTTGTTTCCCTCAGCATGCATTTTTGCTTGATAGGCGCGGAAATCAAAACACTGCAGTTGATCAACTAACTGAGCGTGTCTTCCCTGGCGCCCGCTAATGCTTGGTGGGTTTATGGGACTGTGCGAGATTCGGCTTCTAGCGTGCCAAGGGACAGCTTCAGGGAGGTCAATTCTCTGTGCATCTCAGTCTGAATCCCCACCACAGCATTAATACAGTGTCCACTGAAGGACCGCTTTAAGCGCCTCCCACTCTATGGGCCTAGACGTCGCCGTTCCCCATTCTCTGCCATGTATTTAGTCAGCATGCCCTCAGTCGAATCCTGAAATGTGTCGTTCTCCAACAACATCGGCTGAAATAGTCATGCTGGGACAGGGGGACGAAGGGCTCCCCAGTCAATATGCAACTACATGGAATTATGGTCTGAGAAAGTCCACCCAAGGTATTCCCCCGTCTTTAGCCCGGCATGTATAACTTGGAAGGCAGAGTATATAGTCCAATCTGACATACAGGTCATGGGGCAGGGAGTAATAGGACTAATCTTTTAAATCCAGGTATAGTGCGTGCCAGCTGGCCACTGGGTGAGCCCTGCCACTGTAGCCACGACGGGGCGGTCAGAAAGGGGAGGGGTGGGAGAGAGCAGTTCTGTTAATACATGTGGCACTGCAGCCAAGGTGCGTTGTTGTTGGTCATGTACCTGCGCAAAGGAGGGAGCCCCGCCCGCACCCTCGCGATTTTGTCATCTGACACTTTTTTGTTTCCCCTCCATGGTGGGTCGCTGTGACGGGGTGGTCGGGGCAGAGGATTCATAACGACACTGCTCCACCCAGTCCCAGGCATCAGTGGGCTCTGTCAAAAAGTAACTGGTTTGGTTAGCGATAACTTTCAATTTAGCTGGGGACAGGGAGCAGCTGTCTCAGATGTTTTTTGACTGCCAAAAAGGATGCCCTCCAACGCTGCACCTGTAGCGTGTAGTCCGTGAAGAGAAGAAGAAGATGTGCATTTATTGTATCGAATAGGGTCTGCAAAGTGTATTTCTCTCAGGATGGCTTCCTTGTCTCTGAAGCTTAGCAGGCGAATCACTACCGGCCTAGGGGCGAGCCTACTGGTGGCCAACAAGCCTGTATTCTGTGCGGCCGATCCACCTGGTAATGTGCAGATAGTGACACAGGGGCTATCACCTGGGCCAACCATTTTCTCAAAAAAAGGAGACTGGGTCCTGATCTTTCACCCCCCTCAAGGAAACCGACCACCCGGAGATTGTTGTTGTGGGAGCATCCTTTGCTCGTTCCTCCAACTTCCGGACCCTGGACATCAATGTGTGGACTTGGGTTTCTAGATCCCTGACTGTGGGTTGCAACTCCTGGAGGGTACTCTCCCATCGGGGTGACTCTTCCCGACAGCTTTTTATGGTCTTCACCCAACAGGTCCACCTCGATTGCTACCCGCATCAACTTGGGTGCGCAAGTCTTGTCTAGTGTCCGTGATGGCTGCTAAGATTTTATCCACTGGGGTGGGGGTGTGAGGGTGGAAGGGAGGGACGGTCGTCTCCACTCCTGCATTTCCCACACCGGGGACTGCGCCTCCTGATGACCCATGGATTGTGTCTTCTGCCCCCCTCTCTTACCCATGTTCCACCTTCTCAAGAAGATTTGCCCAATATGTGTGTGTGAGCTGAGTTAAAGAAGAGAAGGAGAACAATGAGGGGCTCCCCTCTCTGCTCACGTCAGGCTCAGCTCCATTTACCAGGACAGCATTCACAGGAGATAAGGGGAGTTCTAGTGCAAAATGTATTTGTAGTGTGCGCTTTGCAAATTACTCGGTAAATTCAATGGGTCATCTATCGCTGATCTCAGCGCTCTAGAACATTGCGCATTGAGCAAGGCTTTACATGGCAACAGTCCTCGACTTGGGAACCCCCCACTCTTCTCTGTCAAGACAGCAGGTGAGGAGAGGGCATGTGCAGTCATCAATCCTGGCCAACACGCTCCTTGAGGTTACTATCCTGGTTTGGGGCATCAATCCTCCACAGGGCTTGGTCGCCCCACTCACTGCTGCCGCTCCTGCCTGCCTTTGCCGCCTCCTGCCTGCAGATTCCTTCGCTCGCTGCTCCTGGGATTTCCCGCCGCTGCCTCCGTGCGGCCCCGCCCCCCTGTGATTCCATTCGCCGGACCGCTCCCGCCACCCAGCTGCTCCTCCCTCCCGGCTCCTTACTTAAGGGGACCGTAGGGGACCACAGAGTGTGACCACTCAGCCCTCCACAGGGCTTGGTCGCCCCACTCACTGCTGCCGCTCCTGCCTGCCTTTGCCGCCTCCTGCCTGCAGATTCCTTCGCTCGCTGCTCCTGGGATTTCCCGCCGCTGCCTCCCTGCGGCCCCGCCCCCCTGTGATTCCATTCGCCGGACCGCTCCCGCCACCCAGCTGCTCCTCCCTCCCGGCTCCTTACTTAAGGGGACCGTAGGGGACCACAGAGTGTGACCACTCAGCCCTCCACAGGGCTTGGTCGCCCCACTCACTGCTGCCGCTCCTGCCTGCCTTTGCCGCCTCCTGCCTGCAGATTCCTTCGCTCGCTGCTCCTGGGATTTCCCGCCGCTGCCTCCCTGCGGCCCCGCCCCCCTGTGATTCCATTCGCCGGACCGCTCCCGCCACCCAGCTGCTCCTCCCTCCCGGCTCCTTACTTATGACGCCCCCAGAGCGACCGCGCAGCGGACGCACGCAGCGGGAGCACCGACTGAGCGCCGAAGGTGCGCCAAAGGTAAGCCCGTCTGCGCCCGTCCGCGCCTGGACCGCGCCCAGCGCCAGACCCCCTGGTCCTCGCCCTCGCCAGCACACCCTGCACAGCTACGATGCCAGAACCCTCCACGCACTCAACGCCGGCCGAAACACCGCCTGCTACCGAGCCACCCCGAGACGCACCCACGGACCCTTCACCTGCCTGACCTGCCGCTTCACCAGCCTACGACCCAACACTGCACCTACTAAACCGAGCACCGGCAACAAACACCTGATGTGCATCCTGCTCAACACCCGCTCCGTTCACAGGCATGCCGTCGAACTCTGGAACCTCCTCGACTCGACAGCACCAGACATCGCCTTCCTGACGGAAACCTGGATGAACGCCTCCTCAGCACCCGACATCGCCATCGCCGTCCCAGAAGGCTACAAAATCACCAGGAGGGACCGCGTCAACCAGACAGGAGGAGGCATCGCTATCATCCACAAGAACACCATCCGCATCACGACCAACTCCGATGACACCTTCACCTCCGCCGAACACCTCCACTTCCAGATACACACCAACCCCAAGACCACGCTCAGAGGCACCCTCATCTACAGACCACCGGGACCACGCACACAGTTCAGCGAAGACATCACAGACTTCGTCAGCCCCCACGCCATCAATTCCACCGACTACATCCTCCTGGGGGACCTCAACTTCCACCTGGAGGACGACAAGGACCGCAACACCACTGCTCTACTGGACAACCTGGCCAACCTCGGACTCAAGCAACTGGTAACCACCCCTACCCACCACGCCGGCCACACGCTTGACCCAGTCTTCTCATCCAGCAAATATGTCACCTTCAGCCACTCCACCAATCTCCAGTGGACTGACCACAGCTGCGTCCACTTCAGCTTCAGTAAAACGACGACCCACCACCACCCTCAACAAACCCCCCGCAGGAGCTGGAACAAGATCACCGGCGACCAGCTCACCACCTTCCTCAGCCAGAACCCCCCCACCAGCTCAACGGACCCCAACGAAGCCGCCAACAACCTCACACAGTGGATCACCAACTGCGCAGACGCCCTCGCACCACTGAAGAAGAACCCCCCCCAGCAGACGCAGCAGCAAGAAAGCCTCCTGGTTCACCGACGAACTCATCACCTCCAAGAAGAACTGCCGCTCCCTGGAGAACACCTGGCGCACCAACCAGACCACAGACAACATGACGGCCCTCAAACACGCCACCCGCAAACACCACCAATTGATCCGCGCCACAAAGAAGACAGCCTTCAAGGAACGACTGGACAACAACACCCACAACAGCAAGGAACTCTTCAGCATCGATCTTGGACCTGGGTTGGAGCTGCCTTATTTTGTATCTGCCATCTTGTTGTGGCTAGCCATGTCTCCCCCCCACCCCCCAACCCCCAACATAGGAGAACACCCTGCCATGTATGACTATCCTATTTTATATATTCACAAGTCACTCTTGCAATTGCCTTGTAAACCCACAGGGCAGGGTGCCAATACATAAAAGTAGGGAACACTACATACTCAAGTTTGTGTGCCCTCACACTGGCGTGAATCCCATGTGAGGCCCATCACACTTCCAGAGCAGGAATATATATCTTTGGCTCTGGCTCAGAGGACTATGGCTTGTGACTGTGCCCAGGCAAAGACAATAAGTGTTAACTGCTGGTCACTTAGCAGAATTAGATATCTGGAAGTAGACCCTGCCTTTTGTTTGGAGGGCTTCTTCTAGTCATCCAAGGGCCCATCCTTGGCACCAGTCCACCGCAAGCTGTTCTATGCTGTTTGACTTTTGCCTCAAAACTTTAAAAATCGGTATCTCTGGTTCACCTTAACCTATTTTGATGATCTTGTCTTTTTGCTCATTGTTTTTTTCTAAATTGGTTCAGAAATGTTCTTGTGTTGTCTTCTTTACTTTGAAACTGTTTGCGCTGCTTGAACTTCACAAGAGCTTCTCTAGGGATTGCCTGCATGCCAAACCTAGCAGGGGTTGAGCAGAGATTTTCTCAGAACTGTGTTTTGACCTCATCAGAGTGGGTTAATTGAGATGGCAGGTGTGCCCAGCTCCCAAATTAATAACTCCATTTCCAACAGAGACATTTTGCAGTTATGTTGATGCGATCTTCTGCTCTATATTGGTATAGGTGTTGTGTCGGTGTTGAATAATATGTTCAGTACTGAGGGTTATACATAAGCAAGAGAGAACAGGGGCCCAAAAAATGGACACAGAAGCCAAGGCGAAGCACATTGTGAGGGAGGATGTCACTGTGGAGCCATCATTACAACGCTCCAATGAAGAAGGGACATTTTATATGAAATGTACATCAAGGGGAGACGGCAGTTTTTTTGTTCTAGAATAACAAATGTACCAGCTGAGAAAATATCCAGTACTTAAAAGATAATGCAGCCAATCATCAGAAGTGCGGACCACAATGCAGTAGAATATCTCACTTTAATATACACAAAAGAAAGGTTATTATAAAGTTTTACATTTAGTGCCACAGAGCAGATTATTTTTCGGCAGAACACGAGGCTGCAATTAAGAAAGAACAGAACTACAAAAATTTCTCAGCATGTGAACGGGGTCTGTGTTCACTAACTATTCTGGGTGCTCCTGCTCACGTACCCCCTCAGATGGAGTGTCCAAGGCCCCAGGGGGCATAGTGCTCTGGAGAAAGGCTGACTCCTGCTCAGGTGCCCAACAGATGAAGTGTCCAAGGCCTCGGAGGGATGGGGGGGCACAGGGCTGTGCAGGAGGTCTGACTCCTGCTCAGGTACCCTACAGATGAAGTGTCCGAGGCCTCGGAGGGCTGGGGGTCACAGGGCTCAGCAGGAAGGCTGACTCCTGCTCAGGTGCCCTACAGATGAAGTGTCCATGGCCTCGGAGGGATGGGGGGGCATAGTGCTCTGGAGAAAGGCTGACTCCTGCTCAGGTGCCCTACAGATGAAGTGTCCAAGGCCTCGGAGGGATGGGGGGGGCACAGGGCTGTGCAGGAGGTCTGACTCCTGCTCAGGTACCCTACAGATGAAGTGTCCGAGGCCTCGGAGGGCTGGGGGTCACAGGGCTCAGCAGGAAGGCTGACTCCTGCTCAGGTGCCCTACAGATGAAGTGTCCATGGCCTCGGAGGGATGGGGGGGCATAGTGCTCTGGAGAAAGGCTGACTCCTGCTCAGGTGCCCTACAGATGAAGTGTCCAAGGCCTCGGAGGGATGGGGGGGCACAGGGCTGTGCAGGAGGTCTGACTCCTGCTCAGGTACCCTACAGATGAAGTGTCCGAGGCCTCGGAGGGCTGGGGGTCACAGGGCTCAGCAGGAAGGCTGACTCCTGCTCAGGTGCCCTACAGATGAAGTGTCCATGGCCTCGGAGGGATGGGGGGGCATAGTGCTCTGGAGAAAGGCTGACTCCTGCTCAGGTGCCCTACAGATCAAGTATCCAAGGCCCCGAGCAGTGCTCCGCAGAAAGGCTGACTCCTGCTCAGGTACCCTACAGATGAAGTGTCCAAGGCCTCGGAGGGCTCGGGGAGGGCACAGGGCTCTGCAGGAAAGCTGACTCCTGCTCAGGTACCACTCAGATGAAGTGTCCAAGGCCTTGGAGGCCTCGGGGAGGGCACAGGGCTCTGCAGGAAGGCTGACTCCTGCTCAGGTACCCTACAGATGAAGTATCCAAGGCCTCTGAGGGCTGGGGGGGGCACAGGGCTGTGCAGGAGGTCTGACTCCTACTCAGGTACCCTAAAGATGAAGTGTCCGAGGCCTCTGAGGGCGGGGGCGGGGCACAGGGCTCCGCAGGAAGGCTGACTCCTGCTCAGGTACCCTACAGATGAAGTATCCAAGGCCTCTGAGGGCGGGGGGGGCACAGGGCTCCGCAGGAAGGCTGACTCCTGCTCAGGTACCCTACAGATGAAGTATCCAAGGCCTCTGAGGGCTGGGGGGGGGGGGGGGGGGGGCACAGGGCTGTGCAGGAGGTCTGACTCCTACTCAGGTACCCTAAAGATGAAGTGTCCGAGGCCTCTGAGGGCGGGGGCGGGGCACAGGGCTCCGCAGGAAGGCTGACTCCTGCTCAGGTACCCTACAGATGAAGTATCCAAGGCCTCTGAGGGCGGGGGGGGGGCACAGGGCTCCGCAGGAAGGCTGACTCCTGCTCAGGTACCCTACAGATGAAGTATCCAAGGCCTCTGAGGGCTGGGGGGGGGGGGGGCACAGGGCTGTGCAGGAGGTCTGACTCCTACTCAGGTACCCTAAAGATGAAGTGTCCGAGGCCTCTGAGGGCTGGGGGGGGGGGGGGGCACAGGGCTGTGCAGGAGGTCTGACTCCTACTCAGGTACCCTAAAGATGAAGTGTCCAAGGCCTCTGAGGGCGGGGGGGGGGGGGGAGGGGGAGGACACAGGGCTGTGCAGGAAGGCTGACTCCTGCTCAGGTACCACTCAGATGAAGTGTCAAAGGCTTCGGAGGGCTGGGGGGGGGGGCACAGGGCTCAGCAGGAAGGCTGGATCCTGCTCAGGTACCCTACAGATGAAGTGTCCAAGGCCTCGGAGGGCGGGGGGCACAGGGCTGTGCAGGAGGTCTGACTCCAGCTCAGTTACCCTACAGATGGAGGCCTCGGAGGGATGGGGGGGGCACAGGGCTGTGCAGGAGGTCTGACTCCTGCTCAGGTACACTACAGATGAAGTGTCCGAGGCCTCGGAGGGCTGGGGGGGGGGCACAGGGCTGTGCAGGAGGTCTGACTCCTGCTCAGGTACACTACAGATGAAGTGTCCGAGGCCTCGGAGTGATGGGGGGGGCACAGGGCTGTGAAGGAGGTCTGACTCCTGCTCAGGTACCCTACCGATGAAGTGTCCAAGGCCTCGGAGGGGTGGGGGACACAGGGCTGTGCAGGAGGGCTGATTCCTGCTCACGTGTTCCTCCACGTACCCCGCAGATGAATTGTCCACAGCACCGTGGGATGCCGGGGGACCAAGGCTCCACAGGAGTGCTGACTCTTGCCTACAGTCATCAAGCGCCTACAAGTCTACGCAAAACCAAACCCCTGCACTCCAACAGGGGAGCTGCAGAAGCACAGAGACTGTCACATCTGTACAAAGACACACAGCTCGGATGTTGTGTGTCCTCCTCGCCATGCGTCGATGCCAAAGAAATAAACACGACAAACCTGGAGGGAGAGGCCGTCGGATTCAAGGCGCTGTGCTGGTTCCACGGGGTCGGGCACGTGAACTTGGGGGGCCAGTGCAAGAAACTCAGGGCTATGGGAAGGGACAGCTGCAGGTCCCTGGAGCAGTGGCATTTAATCAGCAGCCTCCCTGGGCGCAGGAGGGTGCGGTTCAGCTGACAACAAACATTACACGTGTACAGAGACTGCTGGCAGAGAGGACTGACCGCAGCCTGCCCAGGCCACCTCCCAAGAGAGGTGCAGGTATATCTGTAGCGCCTCGAGGCTGGCCACTAAGTCATACAATATACTGATGCCGGACTGCACACTTTAACCTGGGAAACAATGGGGCATTCCACTTCATTTCTCACACCCACTGTGTACGTGTTTATCACCATCTTCTTGCAGGTCGACCGTGTTACAACTTAAACTTTCCTTGGGTGATGCTTTGTAAAGCGCCCAGATGCCCCTCCGGTCGGTCTAGGTAGCGCTATACAAAGACTTGAAAAATAAAGCAACAAGCTGCCAAGTTTCCCAAGTCCATGCGTGAATAATTAGTCTAGTCCAGGTTTTTTTTCTTCCTAGAATTCTGGGATTTGTAGTCCTAGTTTCGGACTGAGTTACATAAGACTACAAACCCCAGTTTTGTAAGGGAGTAAAGTATGGGACTGGCCTGACTGGTCACGCATGGACCTGGGAAACTTGACAGCTATGCAAGGTGACTCTGGTACAAGCTGGAGTAAGAACGTCTCTCACCAGGACCCCCAAGGGACCAGAAATGAGCAGTTCACTCAAACCCCGATTGAAGAGCAGAGCAGCAGTAACACTCATGGAAACCCAGGCCTCGCTCCTGGGCCCGGAGCACTCAATGCTTCTGGCATCTGTGGTGAGCTACAGCTTCCAAAGTACTGCTTGCCAGGGCAGGCCATGGTTACTAGGCACTATCCGTAGCGCCTTCTCTCATACACGGGTGCCCAGGGCAGGGCCTGCCACCATGGCAGCAGTGGAGATCACAAACTGGCCCCGGAAGTGTTCAGGGTGCCACCATCTGGTACCCCAAAGTTGAGACACTACTGAAACAGGCACACCTTATCCCCTACATCTCTGGAACGGCGAACCAGCAGACCAGGAATACTGGGGGCACCCCCATTAGGAGGACAATGCACCCCAAAATGAGCACATCTCATACATGTAAACTCACAGGCTGAGGTTTGAGGTGGGCAGCCAGTTCAGGACTCGGGGCAGCCAGGTCTTGCCGAAGTAATCCATGTATGGGGCTCTCCACTCAACAGCCCCTTCGCCCACCATCTTCTAAACCCACAAGGCCTGCAACCAATCACTGCTCTTCCTCAAGAGCTATGACAAAACTACACTTCAATGCATTCAAGTACAAACGTTCAAAAGCAAAGAGGAACATGAATCTTTAGCTAATTAAGAAAACAGCTACATTTTTAACGGTTTTCATGCTAGAAAGCATGGAGGTGTTAAAACTAAAGAGGCTCTTTACAGCAGATGCCAGTAACACCTGCCTTCCACAGGGGCATGATACATACATGGCAAGTGCCCTACATCTATCAAACCAGCGCTGTGCTTATCCACACCAGGCACAGATGCTGGCAATCAGCGAATACTGACCAGCCAATACTAGCCATCCTTAGTAGCCTGGCCCCACAGACCACTGAGACAACCGCGGAGCCCGCGCCAGCAGCCACCCAGGCAGTACCCAGGGCAGATTCTGCTGTAGGAGGACATGTTTGGTGCAGATGTAGCTAACCAACAGACCAAAAACAACAAGAAATTGTTCATCTTCTGACAGTCTGCAACCTCCCGTCCAGGACCTCAAAGATGTCTGACTGAAAAGCTAAAGAACTGGAAACTAAATAAGTAAATTCGCTTCCAAGACAGAAGATCAGCAAACACTGTATGTACACTCAGGTTTCTAAACCGAGAAACCAACACAGGTAATGTGAGAAGTGAGGCGTGAGATGCAGCATCGCTGAGCTCAACCTGGAGTGAAAACCTTCTCAACTATCAGTAACTCCGGACACCCGAACCACCTACCAAATGTCATTGAGCATGAGGATCCTGGAGGAAGCATATCACCTTCCACTACCAACCACTGACCAGTCCAGGACCTTGTCCTCTTCAGCACGAGGGGGAAGAGCAGGAATCCTTCCTTTCGAAGATGGCATCATTTTTCTGACTACACTGCAGGCGTTACAATCCTATATCCTTAGAGGACGAATACATCCATGGACTTCACTTACACCGTCTTCATTAAGAGGAATGAAGAGCCCTCGCAAGTCCAAATAATTAACAACAAAATCTCTCTAACTGTACAAATCCGTCTGGTGCGGCAAGTACTCCGTTCTGAACCTCATCGATGGCGACCACCACCCTGAATTCATATTTCTCTGTGCATCTTAGACTAGACAGGCTCACCTGCAAACCCGTTCATGAATCAAAGAGTAAAGGGGTAATACAAACCTGTTACGCTAACAGAAAAGGATTTCTGTCTCTGGTTAAATCTTAGGGGCATGACATACACTGAGTTTACTTCACAGCCATCATTTCTACATTTTCTAAGGTGCTCATCCTTTTACAAGTGTGGACAATTATAGTTACAGTCTAAAAAAAAAAAAAACACATCAATATAATAAAACACAGGATCATTACCAACATCACTCCTTCCTTACCTACTCTCCTCAGGAATAGTACCCCTTAGCTGGAAAGTTGTGATGGTCACCCAGCTACATAAAAAACCTCTGCACTTGATCCCAATAATTTGGCCAATTTTCGTTCTACTTCCCTCCAGCACTTATACACAAAGATTATGGAAGTACTAATTAACTAACAAACAATGATTTCCTGGAAGCACACTATCTTCGCCATGTTGAATCTGGGCTTTACAAAAGCCTTAGTATGTATACGGTCTTGGCCAAGGCTTCCCATGATAATCGACTCATCCTTGAAGACATAGCAGCACTTAACCTGTTAGATCTCTCGGCTGCTTTTGATACCATCTCATACTCCATCCCTCTAGAGCAGCTAGCCAATATAAGCATCTCAGGCACTATTCACAATTGGTTTGCCTCTGGTCTACAGGAACACAACCAAACACACTCACTGGACACTGTCTGCTCTTCTGCCATGCAAATTATCTCAGAGGTTCTGCAGCGACCAACCGGAACTCCAACACTGTCAATATGTTGTTCTACTAGCCAAACTTATTGACTCAGAGTTTCAAGTTCCATGCTCACAACACAACTCACTTTAAGGTTAGACACGAAAACTGAAGAAACATCTCAAAAGTGTTCCTCCTGCCTCAGAGACATCTGTATGGATGAACTATAACTCACTGACACTAAACGGTAACACAAGAAAAGCTGTTACTTTTCAGCAACCTGGTTCTATAGAAAAGTAACCGGAGGCCGGAAAGCCTGGGAACTCTTCTCTCACCATTTGAAGATGCCAGGAATGTAGGGAATACCTTTGATTCCAGAGTTGCCTTTCAAGAACATACTAAGACTATTCCTGCTGCCCGTTTCCCTCTTCTCAGTATTATCAGACAGGTTCTCCTCTTTCTTCCGTCTTTATCTAGGAAAGCCTGATACAAGCACTGGTAATATCAACACTCGATTACTGCAATCCCTTGTTAGGTGGTCTTCCAAATACCGCTTACAATGAGTGCAAGTCGTACAAAATGCAGCGGCACGCACAGCCTTAGGCCTCAACAGAAGTTGCACATTTCATCACATCTCTACAATCTTCACTGCCTACCGACTGCTAGAAGAAGCCAGTTTAAGACTTTATGCCTAGGCCAACAAGCTAATTACCTGAGAGGACAAGGGACCTAGTTCACGCTCTAGCTCTCAATTTCTGCTGGTGACACCCCAGTTGGGAGTACGATCCCCGTCATTCACTACATCTAGAGCATGGAACGCCATCCCTATCTCTCTATACAGGCCCTATTCAATCTAGGCAAGCTCAGAAAACTATTAAAAACCCATATGTTTGATGTTACAATTTAATCAGTGTAATTAAAGTTCTGCTCCTCCTGTAGCTGCAAAACCATCTGTTATCCACAGTGATGGGTACGTCTTTTGAGGTATCTGTGTGCTTTACAAAGTCTCCATTCATTCACCCACACCAGCAAGTAACATCCCCCAACCCAAATACAGAAGCAAAAATCTGTTCGCAACTAACTAGAAACGCAAATATTAAAAACTGAAACCACAAGCACCAAAAAATAACTTCAAATAAGCCTTCTGTAACAGAGAGCAATTTGTACTCCACCAATATATCACAGAACACATTTGATATCACAATTGTACACAATTTGCTGTGAAATCTAATTTGCACAGTGTAAAAATTAGAAAGTATCACAAATAATAGCGAATGTATCAGGCAAGATACAAGAGATTCCGAACATGATAGCCAGAAAAGTCACAAACTCAAGTATGAAGGACCACATTCGCCCATCCATCAAAGATGTACACCGGCTACTAGGTGGCCAGGAGAACCTCATACAATGCACGCCGCACCACATGAGATGATCCGTGGAGATGGACATACCTTCATGCAGTCCAAACTCAAACTGGAAAGTTGCATGAGAAATATCAGGCTCCAATCCCCTTTTTGTGTACACATACTACAATAGTTCATTCAGTTAGGATATACCTGCGCTAGCACAAGTTCCCAAAGAGAATAAGTATCAGTGTCAGGCGCCTAGGCCCCGGCGTTGTTCCCAATGCCATGATTCCACTGCTTCTCAATCTACAAGTCCGGTCAGGTGTGGACATGGTTGGCACAAACTATCCCTTGCGGGCCCTTCTCGGCCGCTCCTACATTCTGCTGCATCAAGTCTGGCGCACATATCGGCGCCTTCTGAAGTCACTGAAACTCACAACTTCAAAGGCTACACGCCTACCAACAGCCTCTTCAAATCTTACACAATAAACGGTGTAATTACTCAACGATCAGAGAGGTGCTGCGGGGCCTCTGCCAAGGGACTACAATACACTACAGTTACATTAACCACCAGCATAACTTGCATCAGGGTGTAGGGTGCAGAAGGCAGGATAGACAAACTGAAGAAGAGTCCACCTAGACTTTTAGAAAAACCTTGAGGCGACTCTGTGAAACTTTACCTGGTGTTAAATCGTGTTCCTATTGCTGGATACCATGTTTATAAATACAAATGTATCTACACAGGAATCCATGTCCATCATTTTTTAGGGCGGACACAGCAAATAAACACAAGACAATCTGTAAATTCACCACAAATTCACAACATCCGGCAGCTCAGTTCCTCGCTCACTTCCTATCCAGCCACCGACAAATGCATGCAGAGGTTGTTGCCAAAACCAAGAATACTGCGGGCTTATTTCTGGTGTGAAGCGCCCAGCAAGTATCCCTGTCGCTGCAGACGTCACTTCGAGACTGACAACTATTCATTCATTCTTCCCAGGCAAAAGCTGAGTTTATTCTTTATCTGATGCTTCATAATCACCAGAAGCTGTTCATCTCCGCTCAATACTTTTGAATGTCAGATCAGTCCATCAGCAGACGTGAATACTGTAGGAGGCTGGACTGGCTTGTAGTGAGTACCAAGGGGTACTTGCACCTTGCACCAGGCCCAGTTATCCCTTATTAGTGTATAGGGTGTCTAGCAGCTTAGGCTGATGGATAATGGTAGCTTAGCAGAGCAGCTTAGGCTGAACTAGGAGACGTGTGAAGCTACTACAGTACCACTTAGTGTCATATGCACAATATCATAAGAAAACACAATACACAGTTATACTAAAAATAAAGGTACTTTATTTTTATGACAATATGCCAAAGTATCTACGAGTGTACCCTCAGTGAGAGGATAGGAAATATACACAAGATATATATACACAATAGCAAAAATATGCAGTATAGTCTTAGAAAACAGTGCAAACAATGTATAGCTACAATAGGATGCAATGGGGACACATAGGGATAGGGGCAACACAAACCATATACTCCAGAAGTGGAATGCGAACCACGAATGGACCCCAAACCTATGTGACCTTGTAGAGGGTCGCTGGGACTATTAGAAAATAGTGTGGGTTAGAAAAATAGCCCACCCCAAGACCCTGAAAAGTGAGTGCAAAGTGCACTAAAGTTCCCCAAAGGACAAATAAGTCGTGATAGGGGAATAAGGCAGGAAAGACACAAACCAACAATGCAACAACGCTGGATTTCCAATCTGGGGTACCTGTGGAACAAGGGGACCAAGTCCAAAAGTCACAAGCAAGTCAGAGATGGGCAGATGCCCAGGAAATACCAGCTGCGGGTGCAAAGAAGCTTCTACTGGACAGAAGAAGCTGCGGTTTCTGCAGGAACGCAAAGGGCTAGAGACTTCCCCTTTGGAGGACGGATCCCTCTCGCCTTGTAGAGTCGTGCAGAAGTGTTTTCCCGCCGAAAGAACGCCAACAAGCCTTGCTAGCTGCAAATCGTGCGGTTAGCGTTTTTGGACGCTGCTGTGGCCCAGGTGGGACCAGGAGGTCGCAAATTGGACCAGGAGGTAGAGGGGACGTCGAGCAAGACAAGGAGCCCTCTTAGCAGCAGGTAGCACCCGGAGAAGTGCCAGAAACAGGCACTACGAGGATGCGTAAAACAGTGCTCACCCGAAGTCGCACAAAGGAGTCCCACGTCGTGCAATGCAGGTTAGAGTGCCGTGGACCCAGGCTTGGCTGTGCACAAAGGATTTCCGCCGGAAGTGCACAGGGGCCGGAGTAGCTGCAAAAGTCGCGGTTCCCAGCAATGCAGTCTAGCGAGGTGAGGCAAGGACTTACCTCCACCAAACTTGGACTGAAGAGTCACTGGACTGTGGGAGTCACTTGGACAGAGTTGCTGGATTCGAGGGACCTCGCTCGTCGTGCTGAGAGGAGACCCAAGGGACCGGTAATGCAGCTTTTTGGTGCCTGCGGTTGCAGGGGGAAGATTCCGTCGACCCACGGGAGATTTCTTCGGAGCTTCTAGTGCAGAGAGGAGGCAGACTACCCCCACAGCATGCACCACCAGGAAAACAGTCGAGAAGGCGGCAGGATCAGCGTTACAGAGTTGCAGTAGTCGTCTTTGCTACTATGTTGCAGTTTTGCAGGCTTCCAGCGCGGTCAGCAGTCGATTCCTTGGCAGAAGGTGAAGAGAGAGATGCAGAGGAACTCGGATGAGCTCTTGCATTCGTTATCTAAGGAATCCCAAGAGACAGAGACCCTAAATAGCCAGAAAAGAGGGTTTGGCTACCTAGGAGAGAGGATAGGCTAGCAACACCTGAAGGAGCCTATCACAAGGAGTCTCTGACGTCACCTGGTGGCACTGGCCACTCAGAGCAGCCCAGTGTGCCAGCAGCACCTCTGTTTCCAAGATGGCAGAGGTCTGGAGCACACTGGAGGAGCTCTGGGCACCTCCCAGGGGAGATACAGGTCAGGGGAGTGGTCACTCCCCTTTCCTTTGTCCAGTTTCGCGCCAGAGCAGGGCTAAGGGGTCCCCTGAACCGGTGTAGACTGGCTTATGCAGAATTGGGCACATCTGTGCCCAAGAAAGCATTGCCAGAGGCTGGGGGAGGCTACTCCTCCCCTGCCTTCACACCATTTTCCAAAGGGAGAGGGTTTAACACCCTCTCTCAGAGGAAGTCCTTTGTTCTGCCATCCTGGGCCAGGCCTGGCTGGACCCCAGGAGGGCAGATGCCTGTCTGAGGGGTTGGCAGCAGCAGCAGCAGCTGCAGTGAAACCCCGGGAAAGGCAGTTTGGCAGTACCAGGGTCTGTGCTACAGACCACTGGGATCATGGGATTGTGCCAACTATGCCAGGATGGTATAGAGGGGGCAATTCCATGATCATAGACATATTACATGGCCATATTCGGAGTTACCATTGTGAAGCTACATATAGGTAGTGACCTATATGTAGTGCACGCGTGTAATGGTGTCCCCGCACTCACAAAGTCCGGGGAATTGGCCCTGAACAATGTGGGGGGCACCTTGGCTAGTGCCAGGGTGCCCACACACTAAGTAACTTAGCACCCAACCTTTACTAGGTAAAGGTTAGACATATAGGTGACTTATAAGTTACTTAAGTGCAGTGAAAAATGGCTGTGAAATAACGTGGATGTTATTTCACTCAGGCTGCAGTGGCAGGCCTGTGTAAGATTTGTCAGAGCTCCCTATGGGTGGCAAAAGAATTGCTGCAGCCCATAGGGATCTCCTGGAACCCCAATACCCTGGGTACCTCAGTACCATATACTAGGGAATTATAAGGGTGTTCCAGTAAGCCAATGTAAATTGGTAAAATTGGTCACTAGCCTGTCAGTGACAATTTGAAAGAAATGAGAGAGCATAACCACTGAGGTTCTGGTTAGCAGAGCCTCAGTGAGACAGTTAGGCATCACACAGGGAACACATACCTATCGGTCACAAACTTATGAGCACTGGGGTCCTGACTAGCAGGGTCCCAGTGACACATAACAAACATACTGAAAACATAGGGTTTTCACTATGAGCACTGGGCCCTGGCTGGCAGGATCCCAGTGAGACAGTGAAAACACCCTGACATACACTCACAAACAGGCCTAAAGTGGGGGTAACAAGGCTAGAAAGAGGCTACTTTCTCACAAATACGATCTATACTGAACATAATAATCTTAGCCCATACATGCTCTGAACTGAAATAATTCACCCTGCAGATCACAAGCGGTCCATCATTACTGGACCCTAACCAACCTCCAACCGCTTCAGTTCCTGGAGTGACTGTCTTACATTAAAAATGGTGCACATGGCAGTCATTGCAAACACTCAGCTGTGTGGTCGCTTTCCAACAGAAGGTTAAGTACTGAAAGAGAAAATATTAAAAAAATGTTTTTCCTGTTACTAAAATCACAATAGCGCCGGTGCTACTCCTACGATCTTCAATGTTTTAGTCTAACGGTAGTCAGCTGGATTCAACCTGGAGGTAAACTTAATTCATGAAACCAAAAACATTTAATAAGGCTTTTCATCTGCCTAAAAAATTAACTTTTATTTTGTACATTGACCAATAAGTTACTAGTTAAACGATACTGCTCAAGTTATTGCTATACTACAACCACGGTCTGGTCACGCACAAGTGTGTTGTATAGTTCTATCAATTAATTCATGAGAAATCCTCAGACTGAACAAGAAAGTTCTGCTAGTTCTCCTCCAAGACTGAAAATCAATACACGGTATAGCTACGGAACCAAGAGGAACATATACTTCAATGGAGGTTTTAAAGTGTTCTTAGACTATACGCTGTAAAACTGCTCAAAATATCGGGCAAGGAAAATATATATGTAGGTTACAAATAAGAACCTTTTAATGTCCTAAAATTCAACTATGTATTTTTAGTCATTCAGAGTTCCTTGAATTCAACAAAATGTTAAATCGTTGGCTCCATTTACCCTAGTGGACCTTTCTCGAGATAGCCAGAGTCTGATTCCAATATAAACATCCGCTCTGCATACCGCTCCATCAGTCCACTAGTTAAAGAGCATCGTGTCCAAAAGAGAATTAATCAACCATCTTTCCTGAGCTGATCATCCGCAGCAACAACCCCGGTTCCTGCACCCTCAGCTAGCTCTTCAACAAATGTCACAAGAAATCTAAGAACTGCAGCCAACGGCCTGTATCAACAGCAAGTGAGACCCATGGTCACCCAACAAAGAGAATTAATCAACCACCTATCCTGAGCTGATCACCTGCAGCAACAACCTGTCTCCTGCCTCTATCTTCAGTTAGCTCTCTTCAACAAATGTCCACAAAAAATCTAAGAACTGCAGCCAACGGCCTGTATCAACAGCAAGCGAGACCCACTGTCACCCAGCAAAGAGAATTAATCAACCAGCTATCCTGAGATGATCACCCACAGCAACAACCTGTCTCCTGCCTCTATCTTCAGCTAGCTCTCTTCAACAAATGTCCACAAAAAATCTAAGAACTGCAGCCAACGGCCTGTATCAACAGCAAGCGAGACCCACTGTCACCCAGCAAAAAGACATGCTCACACCAACATCGAGACACCCATTAGCACTGCCACAACAATTAGCAGGTGTAACAATATCTACTCCTTCCCTCTTTCGCCAACATTAGAAACAAAGTGACCACGGCCCATGCAACAAATACCTGACTAGCATCTTAAAAGTAGACCAAGTTTGCCAGCTTGTAATTAAGCCTTAAAAGGAACCCTGCATACACACCACTGCAAGAGGGGCATCGTAATGCAACCCCAACAAGACGTAAAAACAAGGACGTTGGCCGTATTCCTCCCTTTTAGCACCCTCACACTGCAGCTGAAGGCACCACTTCTTCACATTCCTGAAAAGAACAAACATATCATGCCTCAACACAGGCTAAAGCCCAAAGAAAACAAAATAGTGCTTTCACAAAATAGAAAATAAAACCAACAATCCTTTGTTGCCACCAGTACAAGCTAAGTCTGTTCGCTTTCCCTGACTGATCATCAGGACATCAACGGGCAGGGGGATGGTGGAACATAAGCAAAACCAACTGATGCCTGGAGGAGGAATAATGACATCTGACAACTGAAGTCATGGGGCAGAGGGAGAGGTTGAGGGGATCAAGACAAGGTAACCTATAAAAATGCCACACAAAGCTTAAATGTGGAGTACTTGCTCAAAGTGACCAACTCAGACTTTTCAATGTAACACTAAACAGCGCCCTGTGGCAAGACTTGGCTAGCAGTAATCAGTTCCTCGACCCATTCACAGCGGTTATACTCCCATCACAAGAACAAGCCAATGGCTCTTTTCCGGTAGGAAGAGTGTTTGCTAATAATTGGGTGGCTGTGTGTGTCTCTCGCTGTTCTAGAGAGAAATCCAAAATTAGGCAACATCTTTAGTTACAACAACGGAAGGATATCCTGAAGGGTGTGTTGATAAGGATAATTAAGTTTTATAATGTAAGTAGTGAGCTTAAAGTGAGTACTTAGTATGTTACACAGTAGGGCTTGTGAACAAAACAAAGCTGTAAACCCAACAACATGTTATCATAACAGCAAAGTATTTTTTTTTTTAATGAGCGTACCAGGGTAACTGTATGGATTAGCCTGTCATAAAAACTGTGCTGTCCTTTAAAAGGAAGCACTTATGAAAGAAAAACGTGCATATCAACCGTTAAAATGTCATTGTGCCAGCAAAGTAAATACATAAAAGAACAGGCATTGGCCATCGATTACAAGCTACACATCATGTCACATTTGCCGACCAATTCAGGGCAAACACTGCATTGCCCAAGATATCCGACAGGACACCTGAACAAAAAAGCAAAATATACCAGTTGTCCGACAACTTCCTTCCCACACAACACAGCTACTCTTACTATCCACTGCACCGATGTGTAACTGTTACATTAATTCATGACGACTCTTGACAGTTATCTGAAATCAATGTATTTTTGTGCTATTGGCTCTACTTTCTTTTTCCTTTGTTGGAGTAAGTGAAACAACCTTTCCATCCCACACTCCTCCCTTCCCCATCAGCACAGCTGCTGTACTCCTGCCTGAACCAGCACAGCCTTTCTGGCGGCCACGAGTGGAAGTGCCTGCTCCCAGGGAAGTGGAGGAAACCACTCCTCTGGTGTCTGACGTCAGCTGGAGAAGCTCCCTGGCACTGGGGAGGGCACAAAGGTGGTGGGCAAGTCTGGAAACACCACTGTGACTTTACACGCGCTTCAACAAAAACGTCAAAATATTTCTCATTTTAGTACTGCTAACATTTTCTTTCCGTTTCATCACACTGCATTTGTCAATATATAGAGCTACAACATACACCACAGCAGCGTCACAACTCACTTTCTGTTTCAAAAGGGCAGAGGAAAGAGACTTGATGGCTGGTGCTAATATTGCACACCTTTCCCAACGAACTACGATGGTGAACGACTCGTGTGACTAAAATGTAGGGTGAAGCCAAACAATGTTATTTTTAGGCCACAGCCGTCTGGTTTGTTAAAGAGATCTTGGTGCTTTCAGAAAACTGATCTAGGAATGCGTTCTGCTCATCGATTACCATTAGCTTTGTGGTTTGTAACTCACACTTTCTGGCTTTCCACTTGCTGGCTTTGTTTGCTTTAGGGTCTCAAGGTTGTTTGTCCCTCCCCTTGCCTAAACCGTGTTTTACGTATCCTTCCACAAACTCCTTTCTGTTAACAGACCTTTAAATCTTGTTCTTATCTTGTCACATTTGCTGTGCATTCAAAGACCGAGGTCAAAAGTCAGGTGCTGTCTTCCAAGGGCACTTGTTTACCAGTTCTTTCTCTGATTTCAAAGTGAGAGGATTTATGTGACAATCCTTCTGGATACTGGGATTTGTTATTTCTGAAGTGTGATGGAAACATACTTCAATATGATTAAACTAGACCATGCAATTTCCGCACATTTTCGTCTGTGCACTATATAGTTTTACTAGTAAAACTGTCTGTGCGCATGTAATAGTCATTTCAATTGAAAATGTGTTGTCTGTAATGGCAGTGTGCTACGACGCCATGAATACTCCACTCTATGCCATTCCACACCACTGAACACCTCTGCAATTCTACACCAATTCACTTTACTCTGCAACACTCAACTATGCCCCTGCATTCTACGCCAATCATCTGTACACCACTCCAATCTACTTTGCATCACTGTACTCTATGCCACTGCACTCTACTCTATGCCACTCCACTGTCTGCTATGCTACATGACTCCACACTATGCCACTCCACTCTTCGCCATTCCATTCCACACCACAATACTCCACGCCATTCTTCCCTATGCCACTAACTTTTAGCCATGCTGAACAGCAGCCACGCTGGTGAACAACATGGGGAAAGCAAATAGGCAAGACCTATTGGCATTGACAGTGCTTGTTTAAAGAACATACATCGATACACAAAGTAAAAAAGTGGCCAAGTTAGGATAAGCTTCATACTTTGTGTCTTAGAAGGATTCAGAGGCCTGAGAAACAAAAATGTGTTGCTGCTGGAAGTTCCAACATTTTAATCTGCATTAGCAAGGAAACAATCCTCTCAGGGGTGGAAATGGCTGCATAGAACTCTTTATTCCACAAACCTTTGCTTGATGTATCCCTGATTGCCAGTTAATTGTTTTGTGCTGTCTATACACCTTCCTCAGCCCTGACTGCTTTATATAAATAACTAGTAAGAGTAAGCTATATATATCAACACGCATCAAGTATTAGAGGCAGGCATTTACAAAGGGGCTATTCGATATGTGTGACCCGGCTATTAAAAAAAAAAAAAAAAAAAAAAAACTGTGTCAGGCCAAGGAGGAAACAATTTTTGACAAAAGCAATTAAAAATCCTTCCTGCAGGGCAAAAATTTTTTTTTAAAGGGTTGTTTTTGCATGCAATGCATGTATGAAAAACGAATTAAATGTGTTGACACAGTGTAATTTTCATATATGAAATAGTCTCTTGTGCATTGCAGTGGAGGTTAAAGAACATACAAACGCAGCCAATAGGAAGAAAGTGAGGATAAAACTCTTTGGGTTAGTTCAGGATGTGACTGACCATGTTTTAAGACATTGGACGAAGGATCCTAAGCCACTGTCCTTGAAGAAGGCATAGAATACAATATGTTTGCCATGTATGGTGCATGAGCAAGAACCATTACATATTAAAACTAAACAAGGAAAGCATGTTTATGCAATCAGTAACATCACACCAGTTACCACACACTCTGCAGCGAGGACGTGTTTTTTCGAGAACGAAACAACATTTATTCAAGAAGAGAAGCAGGATAGCATAATTGGATAACCCTCCTTGGCTAACAAATGTAACCATGTAAGTGTGAGACTTCAGGAACCTGCAGAAGACATCATCAGGGCTCTGCAGACTGGAGCAAACATGCACTCAACAGCACTGCACGTGAGGACTTTTGGTATTATTTCAAGTAGTTGAATCCTCACTCCTCAGCCAAGGATGCATCAAAGCACAAGTCAAATTAAAATTAGAAAGCGTGCGTGACATCTTGGTTTAGAATTAATGAAAATGAGGCTGGAAAAACAGTCCAAAGTTAAATAAATGTCCACAGGAGGGAATCACCCTCAAAATCTTTGAAACAACAATTAAAAGGTATCCATCCAACCTTGGAAACTGCTTGTAGGGTCTTAAAAAGATGCTGTTTCTGTAATCCAGATGAAAAGAAGACAGGAAGACTGGGGTGTTAACTTGCCCCACAAACATGAGATCATACAAAGCGCAGTCTCACTGGGGCGCTTACTAAGAATCTGACACAAATCAGAGGCTGATGCAGACCTCCCAGAACAAGTGTTACAATGTGTTAGAAAAACAATACCAGATGCAGCACTAGCTAATCTCTTTCCATCACCAGTTGAATTCTACAGAACTGTGCCCGCAATCCAGCTGTGCTCTCACAGTGTTCATCAGTGATTCCATGCTCAAGTGTCTGCACAGGGTTAGATCCAACCACATCTACGTTTCGTACATTAACGATTCTAGGACCAGAACATGACAGAGGACAAGTGTAAGATCCAACCACATCTATGCTTTGGATATTGACGACTCTAGGACCATAACACGGCAAAGGACAAGTGTCCAGAAAAGGGTAAGATCCAACCACATCTATGGTTTCATGCATTAACGACTCTAGCACCAGAACAAGTCAGAGGACAAGTATCCAGACATAGGTAAGATCCAACCACATCTAGGTTTCGTATATTAACGACTCTAGGACCAGAACAAGACAAAGGACAAGTGTCCAGACAAGGATTGGATCCAACCACATCTATGTTTGGTGTATAAAAGACTCTAGGACCAGAACAAGACAAAGGACAAGTGTCCAGACAAGGGTCAGATCCAACCACATCTATGTTTGGTGTATAAAAGACTATAGGACCAGAACAAGACAGAGGATAAGTGTCCAGGCAAGGATTACATTCAACCACATATATGTTTCATATATTAACGACTCGAGGACCAGAACACAACAGTGGAGAGGAGAAAATAATTGTGTCCAACAAGGGACGGATCAATGACTCCAGGAACAGAGACTACAAACAAGAGAAAAATCCATTCACTCAGTGTGCTTTGTGGATCTAAGTTAGAAGCTTAGAAGTTGGGGATAATCCCAATGGGTTCAAACAGTAAGCATCACGGACTCAAGGCCAATGGCTGAAAGAGTAAGAGAAAACATTCAACCACACCAGGAAGTGAAGCTAGACTGGGGCAAAAACAACAGTGGCCACAAAACATGCTTATTTTGATATTACATGTTCCAGCCGCAGGGGTCGCATTACCCAAAAAGATGGTCAAGCTGGTCGAACCTAGCAGCAAACAAAGCTCTCACTTCTCTGGATATCCTCTCAGGTGATTAGTGCGCTGTACAAATCAACATATTAGATGTTCGACACACCTACAGGTCAAATTTTAGAATTCCTCCAGGCCCAGTTTAGCCTTAAACCTTTCCAAATTAACAAGCTGAGCACAAATAGATTCAATTAAATAAACAATGATACTCAACTGATGCACAACATGATATTAAACAATATATTGAAAGAAATTATTTTTAACCACCATCCAGTTAGCCATTGACTCCATTTCACTTCTGTCTATGGTATTTTCCACTCTGCTAAATATGTCCTTTCTATTAATCCAAACAAGCCTTCTAGACAGTACATTATGAAGTCTGGAGGGATCATTACCAACCTCCTCGTGTAGCAATGGTGTTAACACACTTATGTCTCTGGCAGTAGTTGTGAGAAGGTAGCCTCTTTCTAGCCTTGTTACCCCCCACTTTTGGCCTGTTTGTGAGTGTATGTCAGGGTGTTTGTCACTGTTTTCACTGTCTCACTGGGATCCTGATAGCCAGGCCTCAGTGATCATAGTGAAAACACTATGTTTTCAGTATGTTTGTTATGTGTCACTGGGATCCTGCTGGTCAGGACCCCAGTGCTCATAGGTTTGTGGCCTATATGTATGTGTCACTGGGACCCTGTCACACAGGGCCCCAGTGCTCATAGGTGTGCAAGTATATGTTCCCTGTGTGGTGCCTAACTGTCTCACTGATGCTCTGCTAACCAGAACCTCAGTGGTTATGCTCTCTCATTACTTTCAAATTGTCACTAACAGGCTAGTGACCAATTTTACCAATTTACATTGGCTTACTGGAACACCCTTATAATTCCCTAGTATATGGTACTGAGGTACCCAGGGTATTGGGGTTCCAGGAGATCCCTATGGGCTGCAGCATTTCTTTTGCCACCCATAGGGAGCTCTGACAATTATTACACAGGCCTGCCACTACAGCCTGAGTGAAATAACGTCCACGATATTTCACAGCCATTTTACACTGCACTTAAGTAACTTATAAGTCACCTATATGTCTAACCTTTACCTGGTAAAGGTTAGGTGCAAAGTTACTTAGTGTGAGGGCACCCTGGCACTAGCCAAGGTGCCCCCACATTGTTCAGAGCCAATTCCCTGAACTTTGTGAGTGCGGGGACACCATTACACGCGTGCACTACATATAGGTCACTACCTATATGTAGCTTCACCATGGTAACTCCGAATATGGCCATGTAACATGTCTATGATCATGGAATTGCCCCCTCTATACCATCCTGGCATAGTTGGCACAATCCCATGATCCCAGTGGTCTGTAGCACAGACCCTGGTACTGCCAAACTGCCCTTCCTGGGGTTTCACTGCAGCTGCTGCCAACCCCTCAGACAGGCATCTGCCCTCCTGGGGTCCAGCCAGGCCTGGCCCAGGATGGCAGAACAAAGAACTTCCTCTGAGAGAGGGTGTGACACCCTCTCCCTTTGGAAAATGGTGTGAAGGCAGGGGAGGAGTAGCCTCCCCCAGCCTCTGGAAATGCTTTGTTGGGCACAGATGTGCCCAATTCTGCATAAGCCAGTCTACACCGGTTCAGGGACCCCTTAGCCCCTGCTCTGGCGCGAAACTGGACAAAGGAAAGGGGAGTGACCACTCCCCTGACCTGCACCTCCCCTGGGAGGTGTCCAGAGCTCCTCCAGTGTGCTCCAGACCTCTGCCATCTTGGAAACAGAGGTGCTGCTGGCACACTGGACTGCTCTGAGTGGCCAGTGCCACCAGGTGACGTCAGAGACTCCTGCTGATAGGCTCCTTCAGGTGTTAGTAGCCTTTCCTCTCTCCTAGGTAGCCAAACCCTCTTTTCTGGCTATTTAGGGTCTCTGTCTCTGGGGAAACTTTAGATAACGAATGCATGAGCTCAGCCGAGTTCCTCTGCATCTCCCTCTTCACCTTCTGATAAGGAAACGACCGCTGACCGCGCTGGAAGCCTGCAAACCTGCAACATAGTAGCAAAGACGACTACTGCAACTCTGTAACGCTGATCCTGCCGCCTTCTCGACTGTTTTCCTGCTTGTGCATGCTGTGGGGGTAGCCTGCCTCCTCTCTGCACCAGAAGCTCCGAAGAAATCTCCCGTGGGTCGACGGAATCTTCCCCCTGCAACCGCAGGCACCAAAAAGCTGCATTACCGGTCCCTTGGGTCTCCTCTCAGCACGACGAGCGAGGTCCCTCGAATCCAGCGACACTGTCCAAGTGACCCCCACAGTCCAGTGACTCTTCAGCCCAAGTTTGGTGGAGGTAAGTCCTTGCCTCACCTCGCTGGGCTGCATTGCTGGGAACCGCGACTTTGCAGCTACTCCGGCCCCTGTGCACTTCCGGCGGAAATCCTTTGTGCACAGCCAAGCCTGGGTCCACGGCACTCTAACCTGCATTGCACGACTTTCTAAGTTGGTCTCCGGCGACGTGGGACTCCTTTGTGCATTTTCGGCGAGCACCGTTTCACGCATCCTCGTAGTGCCTGTTTCTGGCACTTCTCCGGGTGCTACCTGCTTCAGTGAGGGCTCTTTGTCTTGCTCGACGTCCCCTCTCTCTTCAGGTCCAATTTGCGACCTCCTGGTCCCTCCTGGGCCCCAGCAGCGTCCAAAAACGCCAAACGCACGATTTGCGTGTAGCAAGGCTTGTTGGCGTCCTTCCGGCGGGAAAACACTTCTGCACGACTCTCCAAGGCGAGAGGGATCCGTCCATCAAAGGGGAAGTCTCTAGCCCTTTTCGTTCCTGCAGAAACCTCAGCTTCTTCTGTCCAGTCGAAGCTTCTTTGCACCCGCAGCTGGCATTTCCTGGGCATCTGCCCATCTCCGACTTGCTTGTGACTTTTGGACTTGGTCCCCTTGTTCCACAGGTACCCTAGATTGGAAATCCACAGTTGTTGCATTGCTGGTTTGTGTCTTTCCTGCATTATTCCTCTAACACGACTATTTTGTCCTTAGGGGAACTTTAGTGCACTTTGCACTCACTTTTCAGGGTCTTGGGGAGGGTTATTTTTCTAACTCTCACTATTTTCTAATAGTCCCAGCGACCCTCTACAAGGTCACATAGGTTTGGGGTCCATTCGTGGTTCGCATTCCACTTCTGGAGTATATGGTTTGTGTTGCCCCTATCCCTATGTTTCCCCATTGCATCCTATTGTAACTATACATTGTTTGCACTGTTTTCTAAGACTATACTGCATATTTTTGCTATTGTGTATATATATCTTGTGTATATTTCCTATCCTCTCACTGAGGGTACACTCTAAGATACTTTGGCATATTGTCATAAAAATAAAGTACCTTTATTTTTAGTATAACTGTGTATTGTGTTTTCTTATGATATTGTGCATATGACACTAAGTGGTACTGTAGTAGCTTCACACGTCTCCTAGTTCAGCCTAAGCTGCTCTGCTAAGCTACCATTATCTATCAGCCTAAGCTGCTAGACACCCTATACACTAATAAGGGATAACTGGGCCTGGTGCAAGGTGCAAGTACCCCTTGGTACTCACTACAAGCCAGTCCAGCCTCCTACAGTAGTCCCTTGTTGGTAGGGCTGGATGGAAGAAGAACCAGGCCAAGGAACAATAGTTAATTAGCATTTGCAATGCAATAGGTCTCTCATATTTCGAACAAGTTAATTGTCATATTTTGACCACAGCGCTCATGAGCAAACACAAAAGAAAACATGAGTGGAAACTGAGAAAAGACGACTTGGCAAAATAAAATAAAGTGAGCTTTAAAAAATAAAACTTTGCAATTTTGTTTGTCTTGCTGGGCATGTTTTTGCCAGTCACAAGCTTTCTGTTTGCGGGTACTGGAAGTTAGAACAATATAGTACCTCGATCACGTCAGGAGCAGCGGACGGACACCAATTAGAATGAATTAATCAGTGCTTGATCCATGCTCCACACAGAAAAACTGAAGTGATGCCAGGCATGCCTTGACGAATTACTAGGCTGTAAAGAAGAGTGCCATGCAAACCAACAAATGGTGAGCGACAGGCGGGCTCCAGGCCCTGTACTGAACACAACAGCGTCTTGCAAGCGAGACGCATGGGCTAGCGCATTCACACGCAGGCTCGGCCCTAAAAGCTGTATGTCTAGCATATTTGCAATAAACTCTACTGGTAGTAATCAGGCAGCACTCCTCATGGAAAACTTGAGGCAGTTGGTAATTTTTACAGTACTCTGGGTTAATAGGATCAAGCGCCCCTAAATAGGATTTTAGGGTATCTTTGAAGGGGCCATCAGTATTATCCAGAAAGGAACAAGCACTTGCAAATTCCCCCAACCTGTTCACAATGTTAAGGTTTTTTTTAGGACAATATCCTTCTGTGGGCTCCCTAATCCAATGTGGTTTACAACGGCGTTGTTGATGTTCACTGGAGTTGGTTTCAGTTACGGGGAGTGGCCTGGAGGTGCTGCTTAACAGTGATGGATTTCACTCGAGCTGTAAGTGAGAAAGGGTGGGCTAGAGGTCCAGCACATGGGCTGTGTCTACACACAACACAGCTCAGGGAGGGTAGAGTTCAGTCTCACTTACATCCACCATGTCCATCACAGACCCACGGATCCAGGGGGCTTTGCGGCACCTGTCTGTGATCCGAGACCCCAAGATACATCCGCTTCATCAGGTGAGCAAGGGCAGCGACTGGGTATGTTTTGAAAACTATTTAAAGAACAGATATAGCCAGCTCCTTTGTTTGTCAGTAAAATAAGGACCGGAAAGAGGAGAAAAGCATAACCAAGCGAACACAATTGCTCTTTTACTCCGAGATATGCATGAGACGTTAGAAAACAGAAGCAAATGTGAATAAAACAGTGTTCAGCTCATGGGTCCTTTGTCGAGCGCGTAACTCAAGTAACTAAACCCCAGGTCTAGCAGCATTTACTAAATTTTAAAGGCCTTGGCACCTTCACTTTAACGGACGGTAAATTGTTAATTTTAAAGCACATCATTGGGTTTCCCCATGACCACAGCCCCTGCCGCTGCTCTGCTCCCCCCAAATCACACACCTTGGCCACAACCCTAGTCCAAACTGCTACAAAAATTCAGCCCACGATAACCCTTTAAGCCAGCCCCCACCCCCTCACCCTAGGGTCAGCCCACCCAGTCCCAGCCCACAAGGGCCCCAGGAGCCAGTCCACATACCCCTACCCTATGGTCAGCCCACAAGGGCCCTTGGGACCAGTCCCCCCCAACCTCACCCTAGGGTCAGATGAGCTATTCCCAGCCCACAAGGGCCCTTGGGCCCAGTCCTCATACCCCTACCCTAGGGTCAGCCCACCCAGTCCCAACCCACAAGGGCCCCAGGAGCCAGTCCACATACCCCTACTCTAGGGTCAGCCCACAAGGGCCCTTGGGACCAGTCCCCCCCAACCTCACCCTAGGGTCAGATGAGCTATTCCCAGCCCACAAGGGCCCTTGGGCCCAGTCCTCATACCCCTACCCTAGGGTCAGCCCACCCAGTCCCAACCCACAAGGGCCCCAGGAGCCAGTCCACATACCCCTACCCTAGGGTCAGCCCACAAGGGCCCTTGGGCCCAGTCCCCCCCAACCTCACCCTAGGGTCAGATGAGCTATTCCCAGCCCACAAGGGCCCTTGGGCCCAGTCCTCATACCCCTACCCTAGGGTCAGCCCACCCAGTCCCAACCCACAAGGGCCCCAGGAGCCAGTCCACATACCCCTACCCTAGGGTCAGCCCACAAGGGCCCTTGGGACCAGTCCCCCCCAACCTCACCCTAGGGTCAGATGAGCTATTCCCAGCCCACAAGGGCCCTTGGGCCCAGTCCTCATACCCCTACCCTAGGGTCAGCCCACCCAGTCCCAACCCACAAGGGCCCCAGGAGCCAGTCCACATACCCCTACCCTAGGGTCAGCCCACAAGGGCCCTTGGGACCAGTCCCCCCCACCCTCACCCTAGGGTCAGATGAGCTATTCCCAGCCCACAAGGGCCCTTGGGCCCAGTCCTCATACCCCTACCCTAGGGTCAGCCCACCCAGTCCCAACCCACAAGGGCCCCAGGAGCCAGTCCACATACCCCTACCCTAGGGTCAGCCCACAAGGGCCCTTGGGACCAGTCCCCCCCAACCTCACCCTAGGGTCAGATGAGCTATTCCCAGCCCACAAGGGCCCTTGGGCCCAGTCCTCATACCCCTACCCTAGGGTCAGCCCACCCAGTCCCAACCCACAAGGGCCCCAGGAGCCAGTCCACATACCCCTACTCTAGGGTCAGCCCACAAGGGCCCTTGGGACCAGTCCCCCCCAACCTCACCCTAGGGTCAGATGAGCTATTCCCAGCCCACAAGGGCCCTTGGGCCCAGTCCTCATACCCCTACCCTAGGGTCAGCCCACCCAGTCCCAACCCACAAGGGCCCCAGGAGCCAGTCCACATACCCCTACCCTAGGGTCAGCCCACAAGGGCCCTTGGGCCCAGTCCCCCCCAACCTCACCCTAGGGTCAGATGAGCTATTCCCAGCCCACAAGGGCCCTTGGGCCCAGTCCTCATACCCCTACCCTAGGGTCAGCCCACCCAGTCCCAACCCACAAGGGCCCCAGGAGCCAGTCCACATACCCCTACCCTAGGGTCAGCCCACAAGGGCCCTTGGGACCAGTCCCCCCCAACCTCACCCTAGGGTCAGATGAGCTATTCCCAGCCCACAAGGGCCCTTGGGCCCAGTCCTCATACCCCTACCCTAGGGTCAGCCCACCCAGTCCCAACCCACAAGGGCCCCAGGAGCCAGTCCACATACCCCTACCCTAGGGTCAGCCCACAAGGGCCCTTGGGACCAGTCCCCCCCACCCTCACCCTAGGGTCAGATGAGCTATTCCCAGCCCACAAGGGCCCTTGGGCCCAGTCCTCATACCCCTACCCTAGGGTCAGCCCACCCAGTCCCAACCCACAAGGGCCCCAGGAGCCAGTCCACATACCCCTACCCTAGGGTCAGCCCACAAGGGCCCTTGGGACCAGTCCCCCCCAACCTCACCCTAGGGTCAGATGAGCTATTCCCAGCCCACAAGGGCCCTTGGGCCCAGTCCTCATACCCCTACCCTAGGGTCAGCCCACCCAGTCCCAACCCACAAGGGCCCCAGGAGCCAGTCCACATACCCCTACCCTAGGGTCAGCCCACAAGGGCCCTTGGGACCAGTCCCCCCCAACCTCACCCTAGGGTCAGATGAGCTATTCCCAGCCCACAAGGGCCCTTGGGCCCAGTCCTCATACCCCTACCCTAGGGTCAGCCCACCCAGTCCCAACCCACAAGGGCCCCAGGAGCCAGTCCACATACCCCTACCCTAGGGTCAGCCCACAAGGGCCCTTGGGACCAGTCCCCCCCAACCTCACCCTAGGGTCAGATGAGCTATTCCCAGCCCACAAGGGCCCTTGGGCCCAGTCCTCATACCCCTACCCTAGGGTCAGCCCACCCAGTCCCAACCCACAAGGGCCCCAGGAGCCAGTCCACATACCCCTACCCTAGGGTCAGCCCACAAGGGCCCTTGGGACCAGTCCCCCCCACCCTCACCCTAGGGTCAGATGAGCTATTCCCAGCCCACAAGGGCTCTTGGGCCCAGTCCTCATACCCCTACCCTAGGGTCAGCCCACCCAGTCCCAACCCACAAGGGCCCCAGGAGCCAGTCCACATACCCCTACCCTAGGGTCAGCCCACAAGGGCCCTTGGGACCAGTCCCCCCCAACCTCACCCTAGGGTCAGATGAGCTATTCCCAGCCCACAAGGGCCCTTGGGCCCAGTCCTCATACCCCTACCCTAGGGTCAGCCCACCCAGTCCCAACCCACAAGGGCCCCAGGAGCCAGTCCACATACCCCTACTCTAGGGTCAGCCCACAAGGGCCCTTGGGACCAGTCCCCCCCAACCTCACCCTAGGGTCAGATGAGCTATTCCCAGCCCACAAGGGCCCTTGGGCCCAGTCCTCATACCCCTACCCTAGGGTCAGCCCACCCAGTCCCAACCCACAAGGGCCCCAGGAGCCAGTCCACATACCCCTACCCTAGGGTCAGCCCACAAGGGCCCTTGGGCCCAGTCCCCCCCAACCTCACCCTAGGGTCAGATGAGCTATTCCCAGCCCACAAGGGCCCTTGGGCCCAGTCCTCATAGCCCTACCCTAGGGTCAGCCCACCCAGTCCCAACCCACAAGGGCCCCAGGAGCCAGTCCACATACCCCTACCCTAGGGTCAGCCCACAAGGGCCCTTGGGACCAGTCCCCCCCAACCTCACCCTAGGGTCAGATGAGCTATTCCCAGCCCACAAGGGCCCTTGGGCCCAGTCCTCATACCCCTACCCTAGGGTCAGCCCACCCAGTCCCAACCCACAAGGGCCCCAGGAGCCAGTCCACATACCCCTACCCTAGGGTCAGCCCACAAGGGCCCTTGGGACCAGTCCCCCCCACCCTCACCCTAGGGTCAGATGAGCTATTCCCAGCCCACAAGGGCCCTTGGGCCCAGTCCTCATACCCCTACCCTAGGGTCAGCCCACCCAGTCCCAACCCACAAGGGCCCCAGGAGCCAGTCCACATACCCCTACCCTAGGGTCAGCCCACAAGGGCCCTTGGGACCAGTCCCCCCCACCCTCACCCTAGGGTCAGATGAGCTATTCCCAGCCCACAAGGGCCCTTGGGCCCAGTCCTCATACCCCTACCCTAGGGTCAGCCCACCCAGTCCCAACCCACAAGGGCCCCAGGAGCCAGTCCACATACCCCTACCCTAGGGTCAGCCCACAAGGGCCCTTGGGACCAGTCCCCCCCACCCTCACCCTAGGGTCAGATGAGCTATTCCCAGTCCACAAGGGCCCTTGGGCCCAGTCCTCATACCCCTACCCTAGGGTCAGCCCACCCAGTCCCAACCCACAAGGGCCCCAGGAGCCAGTCCACATACCCCTACCCTAGGGTCAGCCCACAAGGGCCCTTGGGACCAGTCCCCCCCAACCTCACCCTAGGGTCAGATGAGCTATTCCCAGCCCACAAGGGCCCTTGGGCCCAGTCCTCATACCCCTACCCTAGGGTCAGCCCACCCAGTCCCAACCCACAAGGGCCCCAGGAGCCAGTCCACATACCCCTACCCTAGGGTCAGCCCACAAGGGCCCTTGGGACCAGTCCCCCCCACCCTCACCCTAGGGTCAGATGAGCTATTCCCAGCCCACAAGGGCCCTTGGGCCCAGTCCTCATAGCCCTACCCTAGGGTCAGCCCACCCAGTCCCAACCCACAAGGGCCCCAGGAGCCAGTCCACATACCCCTACCCTAGGGTCAGCCCACAAGGGCCCTTGGGACCAGTCCCCCCCAACCTCACCCTAGGGTCAGATGAGCTATTCCCAGCCCACAAGGGCCCTTGGGCCCAGTCCTCATACCCCTACCCTAGGGTCAGCCCACCCAGTCCCAACCCACAAGGGCCCCAGGAGCCAGTCCACATACCCCTACCCTAGGGTCAGCCCACAAGGGCCCTTGGGACCAGTCCCCCCCAACCTCACCCTAGGGTCAGATGAGCTATTCCCAGCCCACAAGGGCCCTTGGGCCCAGTCCTCATACCCCTACCCTAGGGTCAGCCCACCCAGTCCCAACCCACAAGGGCCCCAGGAGCCAGTCCACATACCCCTACCCTAGGGTCAGCCCACAAGGGCCCTTGGGACCAGTCCCCCCCAACCTCACCCTAGGGTCAGATGAGCTATTCCCAGCCCACAAGGGCCCTTGGGCCCAGTCCTCATACCCCTACCCTAGGGTCAGCCCACCCAGTCCCAACCCACAAGGGCCCCAGGAGCCAGTCCACATACCCCTACCCTAGGGTCAGCCCACAAGGGCCCTTGGGACCAGTCCCCCCCACCCTCACCCTAGGGTCAGATGAGCTATTCCCAGCCCACAAGGGCTCTTGGGCCCAGTCCTCATACCCCTACCCTAGGGTCAGCCCACCCAGTCCCAACCCACAAGGGCCCCAGGAGCCAGTCCACATACCCCTACCCTAGGGTCAGCCCACAAGGGCCCTTGGGACCAGTCCCCCCCAACCTCACCCTAGGGTCAGATGAGCTATTCCCAGCCCACAAGGGCCCTTGGGCCCAGTCCTCATACCCCTACCCTAGGGTCAGCCCACCCAGTCCCAACCCACAAGGGCCCCAGGAGCCAGTCCACATACCCCTACTCTAGGGTCAGCCCACAAGGGCCCTTGGGACCAGTCCCCCCCAACCTCACCCTAGGGTCAGATGAGCTATTCCCAGCCCACAAGGGCCCTTGGGCCCAGTCCTCATACCCCTACCCTAGGGTCAGCCCACCCAGTCCCAACCCACAAGGGCCCCAGGAGCCAGTCCACATACCCCTACCCTAGGGTCAGCCCACAAGGGCCCTTGGGACCAGTCCCCCCCAACCTCACCCTAGGGTCAGATGAGCTATTCCCAGCCCACAAGGGCCCTTGGGCCCAGTCCTCATACCCCTACCCTAGGGTCAGCCCACCCAGTCCCAACCCACAAGGGCCCCAGGAGCCAGTCCTCATACCCCTACCCTAGGGTCAGCCCACAAGGGCCCTTGGGACCAGTCCCCCCCACCCTCACCCTAGGGTCAGACAAACCTGGCTCTTGACACCGCCCCCACCTAGTGCCCACGGTGTCACCCCCAGGGGTGGGGTCAGAGGTGACCCCCGACCTCCTGTTCCGTCCCCAGCAGCACCCCCGGGGGGTGGGGGTAAAGGCCCCCTCCTGCCTGCTGTGGCATCACGCCCCGCTATAAGCTGGGGCACCCCCTCTCACGGAGCAGCGGGGACTGATCCGACCTCCATGGCCCCCCTGAACTCCCTCACCCCGGGGGGGGGGGGGTAACGGTCCGCGCCCACGGACAACCCTGCCCCTCCGTGGCTCAGCTCTCGGGTGGGGGGGTGTCCCTATCACCCCGCACCCCCCGGGTCCGGTACCTGTCACGGGCGCATCCCGCAGCGCCCCTGCATCCTCCGCTGTGGTACCCGAGCGGCCGCGCATGCGCAGAGCCTCGGCGCAGACAATACACACCCACCGCCAGCGGAGGGACGCGCCGCGGCGACAGAGAGGAAGGACAACCGACCGAGGAGCGACAGGGAGGAAGGACAATCCACACGAAGAGGCAGGACTGTCCCTTCCCGGGGCCCGTCCCGGCGCTGCTTACCGCGCGGCCATCTTGGAACTGCGCTCGAGCCGCTGCCCGCGGGGAGCACGGAAGGACACAAGAAAAACATCCTCCACTTTACACTAGTGACACGCTTCCTCTTTTCAGTTGTTTTACATACCGATGTCCGTTCTCTTTATCTCTTGATTGACGGTTAGTTTATATATGAACGCTTTTCTGTTACGCCCCACTATAACCCGTTTAGAAACGTCTATTGTGCATGATTAGTGGAACTTATGTCTTCAACAAGTGAGCATTTCTTTTCGTCCTTCCAACTTATTATGTTATCTTCTCTTGGCTTCCCAAAGTGCCATACTGGAAAAGTACGGCTGCACATTTTAACACCTTAATTGTGCATTTGGATATGGACGTTTCTACATAAACCATCTGCTAATTTGGAAACCCGAATGTTCCGTGTCTCCCCCTGCTTAGTGCAGCTGCACACCACCGATGTGGTGGGACCCCGCTTGCGTTGAGCGCGGATACTACCATTCCAAGATGGCCGCCGCGCGAGCCGCTCTCCCCTTTGTGCTCGCGCGCCGAGTGCGGCAACTCTAGCCTCAGGATGAAAGAACAAACCTTGGCAAAGTCAACAGGTCTTTCCTTACCAAGCAGCGGTGATAGTTCTATTGTAATTGTAATTATATGGTGCCTACTACCCTTGACAACTCAAGCGCTTTATGGTGGGTAGTATGCCACTTTGCAACCCAAATTTACGGGTTATTTCTGTGGTTCTAATTTATTGTTGGTCATTTTAATCAGTTGTGCTCTCAGGAAAGTGTTTGTCCCATGCATCTCCTTACTTTGTGGTAGATTAAGGTAAAGGTAGTTATGTTGCATCATTAACTTGAACTCATACAAATGAATATGGTTGTATTTTTTTAAAATTCATGTCATGGTAGGAATCTGTCCAAAAAAATAAAACTATGAAAAACAAAGAAAACACACAGCTGCTTAAATTTGGGGGCCACATGCTCGCAAATAATTAAATACATGAAAAATAAATTAGTCATTGCTGTAGTGTCTGCTAGTTTTTTCAGTAACATACATTCGAGGCACAGTTGTCATACCTTTAATGCAGCATTTAATTTTCATAGGTTTCTGGTATTTTACGCATTCGCGCCTTCGCAAGCGCAGAGGAAGTATCACACTATGCTCAGGAGACGATGCATACACCAGGTCACTACAGTTCCAGGTGCTCTGGCTGGTGCACGAGAGCAATAGTTGAGAGGTGAGAAAGGAGGAGAGATGGCCTGCGGCCGGCGTGGCGGAAGAAAATGTGGGAGGGAGGTCAACAGCAGGACGTTTCTGCCCAGGAGATCCAGTTTTCATGGAGGAGGTGTTAATGCTAGTATGATGATAACAGTTGTGTCTTATGCTCGCGTCAGGTTCCAGGTCTGTGAGCAACTCCGGGCCTTGCTGTTCATCAGATGGCAGTAGTTCGCTGGATTTACCTTGAAACTCTTGAAAGTAGGAAGAGTTGACCATTTCTACTGGCTATAACTGGTATCCGGTTCCCACAAAAAGTAGGGCTGTGTATTAGGATAACCGAAACCTCAGGATGTAGGGACTGAGTCCCCCTACACCTGCAGGAAATGTTGCCCTCAATCCCAGCTAGCTCACAGTGCCTCATCTGAACACCTAACCTTAACAGCGTAGCCGGCAACCTCGAACATGACCACTCTGATTCCCAAGGAAATCGTGGAAACAAATCTAGCCTTGAACAGAGTGTACAGATTACATGACACAACAGGCTTTCTGGAAATAAACAGCATGTACAGTGCATTCTCAGAACTTTATTGTGCAAGCATAAAAACATGTAAAATATAATTGCTGAAAACAATGTGTAACTAAACCAAGTTGGACCCAAAAATACCTTACAACATAACCATTGTGTCTTTGATATAAGTGACAACATTTAGATGTGAGTTGTGGTTTTAGTAAACCCTTTGACTGTTGCAGTCTCATGCTTGTACCATATTGCCCTGATGTAAGTGTGAGGATCTTGCGCATCAAAATCTGTCAGCATACTTTCTTATGTAGTCCTTTATCATGGCATCAACAGATCAAGTTTCACAAGACACGTTGTTATTAGATCATGCCAAATGGTAAGGTATCTTGGTTTGTCTTTGCCAGCCAAACATCAGTTCAGCAGGTGACACACTAGTGGTGCTATGTGGTGTGCCCCAGTACCTATACAGAATTTGAAACAGTGTTTTAGACATGAAGTTACTTGTAAGCCTTGCAATCCTTGCAATCTATAGACATTTCTTAAGCATGGCCATAGCCCTTACTGCCACACCGTTTGCTTGTGGCCACAGAAAGGCTATCTTTTGGTTTTCAAACCCAAGAGCGTGGCAAAAGCCCTGCATTCCTTTCAGTTCCAGCAGGCAGTTGTCTGATTTGATGACTGAAGGAAAACCAAAACAGGAGAACACTTTTTTTCAGAGCGGATATGACCACCTCTGAAGTGGTGCTGGGCACTGCTATCACTTACAGAAATCTGCAATATTTATCTATTACTACCAGCAGATGGTGAACTGTGGCAATAGACCCAAAGAAATCAATGGATATTCTGTCCCATACATGTGTTAGTAATGTGGACATTTGCTATGGCTCGAGTGCTACATTCCTGCTCAGTGTGCGGTAAATATAGCATTCACCTAGCATTCTCCACAAGGGCTTCCTAAGCCTGCAATCATTCTCTCTCGCTTCAGGCTTCTAAGGTGCTTTGCTGCTACTACCCCTCCAATCTTCATCAACTAGTTCTACTACCTGATTTTGAAGTGCATCTGCAATAATGAGGTGAGTGCCTTTGACAATGAATCGTGATGGATGGAGCAATTAAGATCTATCAAACGACTGCGTCTGTGCAGCATTTGGCCACATTCTCAGTACCTCAGCCGCAGGTTATCATTGAGCTTCAAGGCTGCTTGCAGAGTAAGATCATTGATCAACGCTTGGATTAACACTCCTTTGCTGAGGGCACAGGCTTTAGCCCGTTTGATTACTTATCAGGTATTCCTCATCCACAGGTGGCCTGGTTTTGTCATTTGCCTATGTAAATCGGGAAACCTGAAGGGTTCTTGTATTGGCTTGGCTTCTGAATAATTTTGAAGTTATAGTCCGAGATTGTGCCTCAGGATCTAGAGAGCAACTACCCAAAGTTCCCTACTTCATTTTTTGCACAATTTATGCAGCGGTGTAAGCCTGAAGGATAATTTTCTTGTGACATATATATATTACCTACTGGCAGTCGCCAGTAGGTAGTTATATTTACGACCTAGTTTCCATTGAATACGTGTTTTTTGTCTTGCCTGTATCTTTGGCGTCAGTTGATGAATCTTCACAACATTTTCCCCAAAAAAACTCAATATTCACTTCAGCATCTGTCTACAAAGTTTCAAGGTGCTCTGTCAAGCAGAGGCTGATAAAAAGAGGGTGGGGGGACCCAAAACATGTTCTCCCCGTGTTATTTTCCATTGGGGTTTTTAAACACAATAGCTGGGACGGATTTGCACCAAATCTGTCAGAAAGCTTGCTCTTGGTCCAGAAAGCAACCTTTTTTGTGGTTTGGTGTAAATCCGGGCAGTCGTTTTCTAGTTATTAAATGAAAACCACATTTGTATATATATAGGGACACAGATCCTCCTTGGATCCTCCTCGGATCCTCAGTGGATTCAGAGGAAACGCAAGGCCCTGATTGGCTGGCCGCAACCTGACAGAAAAGTTGTAGCTGCCATTTTGTTTCCTGCATTTCCTGGGTAGGGGGGTGGGGTCAGTGTAAAAAGCATATAAGGGTTCAGGATACATGTATCCTGACCCCATCGGACACATGAAGGGGTCCCTTGGGGGCCCCTCGTAGGCAAAAAATTGCCCGTTTTCTTTTTTCCTTGGATCCTGGGGAAATGCAAGGCCCTGATTGGCTGGCCGCAACCTCACTGAAATATTAACTTGTGATTTTAAAAAAACATAGAAATTCACAGAGTAAACCAAAGGTTCCATGGAAGTTATAGTTAGGTTGACGTTTTATACTTATGAAGAAACTAAAACTTGTGCCGGATAGTAACTTTGGACAACAAGTTATAGTTTATTAACAGAAGTATAACCATAAGTATAACTATAACTGCAGAATTTCTATGGTTTGTACGGGTAAAACATCAACCTAACTATAACGCCCCTGTAACTTTTGTTTTTCTCAGTGGAAAGGAACAAAAAAAATATATATATATATGTGTGTGTGTGTGTGTGTGTGAATGTTAGGACCTAGTTTCCATTGAAAAAGCTTTTTTATTTTCACTTGGCTATACCTGTGGCAGCATTTGGTGAATTTTTATGACATTTTTCAAAAAAGTGTGCCCAAGGTTCATGTTGTACATCAGGGCTCGAAAAATCTACTCGACCACTTGAGGTGGAGCTATTTTTAGATTTCACACGTGGCGAGTGGAACAAGAACAGGTGTTCTGTATAGTCAGAAACTGAATTAGCAATTAGGATGCCTTTAAATCTTATTCTTGTCACATTTGCTCTGTGTTCAGAGACAGAGGTCAAAAGTCAGTTTGTCTTCTTGCAATGCAAATACTTTTCCTTGTGACTGCAGAGTTCCAGGATTTTGTAAGGTGAACTGTCTCACCTATATGAAATGAAAGGCTTTTGGTATCAGGTTCTTCCCAACACACAACAGTTATATAATTAAGTCAACTTTACAAACATTTCAAAATATATTTCAGTAGCTGTGAAAGACCATTTTTTGTTCTTCCGTGTGATGAAATTATTTTTTTAATAGGATGAAAAAAAGACATAACACTTTACTTGGTGACGTGCAAATGATGAATGTTTTCTGAAACCCAATTTTCATAGATTATTATTAATACATTATATACTTTTATCAGTAAAGCTGTAAGTTAGTAGGAAGTTTTTTTTGGACATTTCTTGGAAATTTAAATGACAGTGCGCTACCACATCATACTTTAGCAATATATTTATTAAAACCGAGTGTTTAAACATAAACTGAGAAACACTCCTGCCCTAATGGCAAAGCTATTAGTAAACTAAGAGGCAAGTCATGCATGGATCATGTGTACCCTAAATGTGGGCTAGATTTATTATACAGGAAACAAACGTTTAGTGTATTTAATCATACACAAGAGGATTTTTTTACAGCAGAAATGCTGAACTCATATATTTGAAGGTGCACTCATATGTGACGATGAAGAAAAAGGTGACTGTAAATTACAATATTTGCCTAGGATCACACAATTTGAGACCCGTTTCCGGGTCAATTATATTACAGTTAGGTCGAGTAGATTATTCAAGCTACTCGACCTGCCGATCCAGTAATATTTTTATGATTTTTCGAGGCCTGTATATGGAAAGTTTTTGGGTGATCCGTCAAGCAGGGGCTGAGAAAAAGAGGGGGAGTAAAAAAAAGTGTGTTTCCCATTTTAATTCCCATAGGGATTTTGAACAAGACACGTATGTGTATATATATATATATATATATATATATATATATATATATATATATATATACATACATATATATATATTTTAATATGTTACGTCCTAACTATAACTAACTACTGGCGACTGCTAGTAAGATATATATATATTATATATATATATATATATATATATATATATATATATATATATATATATATATATATATATGTTATTTTATTTATTTAACATTATTTCCTAAGGCATACTACTTTAAGTCAAAGCATCCATTATTTTCCATTGGGGTTGCAGTAGCTGTGAATGCCCATGTGTACTTTTAGACTTAATCCAAGGCTGGGCTGGGATACATTTACCACAGGTTTGACCTAGAGAGTTTCTGTGCTCATTATACCCTCAAATTTGCCACAGTGACCGAGAAACCTCATGAAACATGGGTTATTGTTCAACTGGATACAGGACTGCTAGTCTGCATTTGATGTGATTCACACCAAGATCACAACTCAGGAGAATTTGACCTACTGTTTCCTTCCTCACACACTGAAGTAATATTTGATGTCAGCTCAGAGGGCCCATGAGACATTCTAGCACCAACAGAACTTGACCCTGGGGCACAACGCTGGAAGTTCTGGAGAGCAGCTCCTTTATATGGAATACTCTGCAACACCACCAGCACTCTTACACTGCTCACCTCAAATGTCAGTTTTTTAGCAGAGTTTTAAGCATAGGATTAGAACAGTGCAATCCACGGCGAGCCGCACTTCTACAATCGCAGCATATCAATGACCCAGGTTCATGTAAACTGTTTTGCATTTTAAAAGGAGCACAGGTCAATCCTTAGCCACAATGCTAACCTTTAGTCTGAATCCATCCAGTATGTGAGTCAGTATCCGCTTTTCTCTAATCCACAATGCACACTTATCTAGTACCTGCTTAGTAAAGATTTTTGGAATGGTATCAATAAGGCTGATGAGACAATAGTTCCCTGGTAATTCACCCCAGCCCTTTTTGTGAATAGGTATTATTTTAGCACTGGTTAGAAATGGGGTCTCCTTTGGGCAGAGGTATGCACCCTTGTCCAAGTATGGACCACAATCCTAGTCAGGGGGGCGTCGCTGGATCCAGATCCAGTCAGTCAAGATGTGATGAGTTCGCAGTGTCGCAATGACCCTGCGTGATGTCAGCAGTGTCGCTGCAACATCGGACTTTGATTGCAGGCTGCGTTCATTGTGTGCAGCGATGTCCACAGAATGTGGCGCAGGCCCACTAATAGCATTTAATTTACAGGCCCTGGGCACATGTAGTGCACATTACTAGGGATTTATAAGTAAGTTAAATATGCCCAGTGGGTATGAGCCAATGTTACAATTTTTCAGGGAGCGAGAACATGCACTTAAGCACTGGTTAACAGGTGTACAGTGTCCAGAGTCCTAAAGCCAACAAAAATGAGGTCAGAAAAAGAAGAAGATGAACACAAAAAGTTTGGGTTGACCCTTCAGAGAGGCCATTTTCCAACAGCACTCTTACAAGAATCTGGCACCGGTGTACAATCCCCAATGGCATTAGGACGTTTATTGATATAATGGCCCGATCAAAGGTTCAGAGCAAAGTAGATCACACAGAATCTTATCCAATCATTTGACCTTCCCTGTTTTTTGAGCACGTATTGATATACTGGCATACAAACTCGGACCGCAACTGTCAAGTTACATTTGTCATTGTAGCTCATCTCTAGGTGATCAGGGCAATAATAAGCTAGAGAAGGATCGGAACAGAGTGCAGCAAAACGTTGAATCTATTTGTCCGGTGGAATGTAAACCTCTGGTTTCCCGATTACATTACACCCTTTGTTAGACTTGGCATCCTTGGCGTGGTCTCCCCTAACTTTTTGTGCTGTTTCCCAGGTTGGTGATGTGTGCCGGACTCCGGTTTTGCTGTTTTTTATACTCTGGGCACTTTACCACTGCTATCCAGTGCTAAAGTGCAAGTTCTCCTATGTAAAATGTATGTGTAATTGGATTTCCTTGAGTGGCACATTTGATTTACTAGTAAGTCCCTAGTACAGTGCACTAGAGGTGCCCAGGGCCTGTAAATCAAATGCTACTAGTGGGCCTGCAGCACTGGTTGTGCCACCCACATTAGTAGCCCTGTAAACATGGCTCAGACCTGCCACTGCAGTGTCTGTGTGTGCAGTTTTAAACTGCCAATTCGACTGGGCAAGTTTATCCCCTTGCCAGGCCTAAACCTTCCCTTTTCTTACATGTAAGGCACCCCTAATGTAGGCCCTAGGTACCCTATGGGCAGGGTGCAGTGTATGTTAAAGGTGGGACATGTACTTATGTGTTTTACATGTCCTGACAGTGAAATACTGCCAAATTTGTTTTTCACAGTTGCTAGGCCTATCCCTCTCATAGGTTACCTTGGGGGCTGCCTTCAAATGTTATTAAAGCGCAGATTCCCTTTGGGAGCAGATAGACATGTGGAGTTTGGGTTCTCTGAACTCACAATTTAAAAATACATCTTATATTGAAGTTGGTTTTTAGATTTTGTGTTTGAAAATGCCACTCTGTGATTCTGCCTGTTTGTGGATTCCCTGTCTGGGTCAGTTTGAGAGCTGGGCTGTTTGCACCTCTCTCTAAACCGTGACACAAAAGGAGCTGGGGTGTAGCCTGCATATCCTTATTGAGCCATCTGTGCTGGGAGGGAGGGGAGGAGTGGTCACTCACACCTGAAAGGGCTATGCCTGCCATCACAATGCAGGCCCCAACCCCCTGGTGTGTGTCTGGGGCCTGGCCTGGGCAGGGCAGGATCTTACAAACAAGAGAGACTTTCTTTTCCTATTTCAAAGGCAGAAATGGGTAAACGAAGAGCCCCCAAATACCCAGAAAATTAGATCACTTCTGGAATCAAGAGGAACCTCTGCCAAGGAGAAGAGCTGAAGGAGAAGTGCTGCCCCTGCTTGTGGCTGTGCTTTGTTGGGTTATCCTGCAGTTGCTGCTTCTGCCTGTGAAAGGGGACAAAGACTGGACTTTGTTGTGCATTCCTTCTTGAGAAGAATCTCCAAAGGCTTGAACTGAGCTTGCCTCCTGTTTTGAAGTTTCAGGGCCATCAAAGACTTCCTCTGCCAGCACCTACACCCTCTGCTGAGACTCCTGCCCTGCCATGTGGTGCCCTATCTAGTCCCATGGCCCTTGAAAGGTGAAGTTGGCAGGACAAGGACCGAAATCCACGCAAAGACCTCTGTGCGGGGAAACTTTCAATGCACCCTGATTAACGACACGCTGCCAGCCTCGTGGCTAAAATTGATGCTCCACCTGCATCACGGCTGGGAGATAGACGCAACACGGTTAGAGAAACGACACGCAACACCTGCAGTGGCTGCTGTTAACGACGCCACAAGCCCCCACACAGCGCGGTTTCTTGACACCGCGGGACCGGATTTCAACGCAACATCACTGGGTGCGGAAAATCAACGCAAAGCCTACCCTGACTGGAGTGATGGTCCTTGTTTGGACAGGGGTTAACCTGACTGCCAACCAAAGATCCCAGTTGTAACACCCTTCATATGCTGTGATATTCCAGAAGGCCCTCTATCGTTGAAATAAGTTGCTTCTAATAGATCATTCCATAATCTGTTTTCACACTTTGCTGTTCTAATCTTTTGAATTTTCTTGTATAAAGCCCTTGCCTCGATTCTTTTTCCCATTATCTCTCTTTTTAATTGCAGTAGTGAACACGTTGTTTGCCACCCTACATCGTGAAACCACCCTTTTGATTTGAGGCTAGATGAACTAATTTAGTTTTAAAAAAAAATATTTCAAAAAAGCAAATAGTTTGATATTTATCTCAGACATCAATATGTCAGCGCTGTCTACATGACTACATGAGATTAGGACTGGAATCAAGGACTTCATAATGCCAGAATGAGCCTGTAGAGAAGAAATAATGTCCAAGGAGGATCTGGCCTGGCAGTTCGGGCTGGATTCTTCTCATAGGGGAGCAGGGTCAAGACTGACTGGCATACAGCTGGGTCCAAACAGGGTGGCGTGGTAAGCGAAAAACAATGGATTTAACCCACATCTGTGACTGTAGTTAAATGTTTGACAATGTTCAGCATTCTGTCCATCATCTTTTTGTGTTGCTATATTCTCCTAAGTAGAAAGGCCCAGACGTGGGTTCCTTGCTCGCTGTGCCACTGGATTCAAGCTAGCCTGGCTGATGAGGGGCAATACCCTGAAACCGGTCCCAGGATGCTTGTTTCCGGTCCAGGGAGAGCCTAGCCTGGCAGTTTAGGCTGGACTATTCCAATGGGTAGCAGGGTCACGACTGACTGGCATATGGCTGGGTCCAAACTGGGATGGCATCCTGAGCAAAAAAAAGATGGATTTTACCCAGATCTGTGACTTGGGTTGAATGTTTGACAATGTTCAGCATTCCGCCCATCATCTTTTTGTGTTGCTATAGCTGTGCTAACATCACAGATAGGACTCTTTAACTTGTTGATGAATGGGCAATATGTTTCAATCTATGGGGTTGACTTCATTTAAACGGAATATCCGAACCTGCAGGAGGAGGAGTTCTTTGACCAAGCAAAATTAGCCCCTGTACTCATTATACCTCAGTATAATCCCACCATTGACATGGGATGTTGTGTCCCTTCACGTAGGTAATGTTAGAGTGGATGATTGAATGACAATGTTGAAGATTATGAACGGATTACTTTCGTTTTTTAGCAAAGTTGGATCTTTGTAAATATATGGAGGCCTAAGCAATGAATGCATCTCCTTGTGGATGTGCCTGGGTTTATTCCTAGTCACTCCTAGAAGAATCTGTCACCTGATTGCTTTCTCTGCACATTGTTTCTCTTCACGAAGGGGGCGTTCGTACCTGGATGTATTGTAAGTGCAGTTCCTGTGATGTTGTATAACCCCACCATGGCCCTTACCTGATTCCCTGTTGTGTTTTGAAGATGGTCACCTTTCATCTCATGAAGGCTTTTTGAGTTCTTCTTGGATTCCAGTTAATGAAAAAAGGGAGAGAGTCGTTTTGTTATTCCGCGTCTCTGTGAGGCATGACAGGTCTGGGCAAGAAACGCATCAGGGACTTTTATTTTTCACAGAAGCAACCCTTCGCTCCAGTGGGTTTGCAGAGAATTGCAGAGTGGTCTGCCATGACTTTGCATTCCTCTCAGCATTACATTTGTGATGGAGTCTCCCTCCATGTCAGCAGAAGCACTTTTTTCATAAATACCCCATTAAAGTGGCAAGGAACTAAAGATATGGCAGACAGTCTGCGATGGAGCGGGTAGAGGTGGAGTCCTTGCTGCCCCGGAAGGCTGGCAGCCCACCCACAGTGTTCTAAATCTTTGGGAGGTAGAGCTTCCTGCTGACACACAGCTTGAGGTACATCTGGAACAATGGGCAAGTCCTGAGTCATTTCCAAGAGTCTGGAAGTTGATATAGGGATAGCCCATGAGGTCAGGGAGCATGTATCAACATTGAGTCCCCCTTGCATGCCCCATCATGGCAAAGATGTAAGCATGAGAGTGCTCTCAGGTAACCATGGCCCAGTGTGTGCAGTGTTAATGACATGAAGGGTGTGGCACCCTACAGTGTGCATGGCCCTCTGTTTTAAATGTACATGGGTTGTGGCCTGCAGCTGGCGCTTGTTTTGATGACATAAGGGTTGTGGCATGCCGCCAGTATATCCCGCTCATTTATTTAAAAAATACTTGGGATCATATTTACGAGCCCCTTGCGCCACAGTTGCATCACTTTTTGTGATGCAACAGCAGCGCACACCTTGAAATCATATCTATGAGGTCGCACAGAGCCTCTCTATGTGGCTTTAAATGGCCTCATAAATATGGCGTAGGGCAAGGCAGTGCAAATTGCTGCGTTGCCTCACTCTGTGCAAGGGAGGCTCTCTATGGGTATTGCAGTGGGTGTTCCCACGCAAGCCCCATGGATTTTAATGCATCTCCAGATTTTAAAGTCCTTATAAAACTAGGGATATGCCATAACCATACACCTCCCGAATGGAGGTGCAACAAAGAGACATATCTTTATTTCTCCTTATTTTTTCCTCTTTCTATGTTGCTGCATTCTGCAGCACACATAGAAAGAGGAAAAAGCCTATTAGGATTGTTTTTGTGCAGAAATATGTCCCTTCCTGCACAAAAACAATCCTGCATGCAACGCAGACACCCTTGCACCATGGTGCAAGGGTCCCTGCAGTGTGGTCAGGCAGCCAAAACGCCACCAACGCAGTGGGAAAGGACATGAATGCACCATATGCCATAGATATGGCACATTCCTGATCTTTAGTTTTGACTCAGGGCAGCGCAGCAAGGTGATGCTCTGCTCCAAAACCCCATAAGTATAGGCCTTGTGTTGTGGCCTGCTGTTAGTGTTTATGGGGCTCAGTTTCAGTGACAGGAGCATGACACTTGTTGGCAGTCTGTGCAGCTCTTGGTTCTAGACACATATGGGTTGTGGCCGGATGCTGGTGTTTGTGGGACAGGAGAATTGTGACCTGTTGCCAGAGCCGGCTGCATTCAGTTTCTGAGAGCAGAGTTCTGGACTGCTGCTACTGTATGCTGCCCTGTAGTTGTAATGAAAGGGAGGAGCATACCTGCTGCACTCACAGTGCCTGGAGCCTTTAGCTATAATGACATTAATACCACTGGCATTTTTCCCAGCTAGCCCTGAACAGGAACGTACTTTGCATTTTAGAATAGCTCCTATGACACATAGGCCGTCATTACAACATTGGCGGTAACTACCACCTATTCCCACGGCGACAGCCACCAGCATACCGCCGACGTGGCTACCAGCCATCTACGCCGACGGTATACTGCCAGAATGCTGGCGGAACACCGCCGACGGTCATGGCGGCGGACGGCGGGAAGGCGGCACTGCTCACAGCAGCTCCGCCACGCCAGAAAAACACCGCTGACCGTATCATGACCAATGATACGGCCTGGCGGTGTTTTGCTGGCGGACGCTGCTGCTGACAGCAGCACCGCGGACTGTCTCCAGCCAGAGGACCCCCTGCAACCAGGTAAGTGGGGTTCTCCGACAGGAAAGGGGGGTGAGGGGTGTTGTGTGTATGTGGGGTGTGTGTGTGTATGTTTTGGAATGTGTGCATGCAGGTGTGAGTCACGTATGCGTGCGTGAATGAGTGAATGTGAGTGTTGTGTGTTGTGAATGCATGTGTGTGACAAGGTATGTTGGTGTGTGTTGCGGCGTGTTGATGTATGTGTGCATGCATGGGTGGTGGGTATGCGTGTGTATATGGGTGCGCGTGCCAGTGTGTATATGTGCAGGGGGCAGCAGAGGGAGGGGGAGGGTGGGTGAGGACTCTGGGGAGGGGGAGGGGTGCAGGGGAGAACCCGATCAGTGCCAGGGAAGGGATTCCCTGGCACTGATAGTGCCTACCGCTATGGTTTTCGCGCAGTAAGTTTGGCACGAAAACCATGGCTGTAGGCCGGGTCATAATAGCGAGGGTGGGATTGTGACAGCTACCGGGCTGGTGACCGAAGTCTCCAGCCCAGCGGCCGTTACCACCCCTGCGGTTGGTGTGTTAAAGTGGCGGTCTTTGATGGCGGTTACCGCCAGGGACAATATCCCTTTTTTTATTTTTTTTACCACTGGCCTGTTGGCGGTATTAATGCCACTTTAACACCGACCGCCAGGGTTGTAATGAGGGCCATCGTTTCATGGGGTCACATTTGGAGATGAGCGAGGCGAATAATCTGTCTCTCCTTTTCACTCTTTGTAGAACTGGGGATTTTCAGAAGGAATCCAGGAAAGCTGCCCAGGGGCATTGGGTACTGAAGAAAGATGTTATAGTTTGACTAACATTGCGGGTACATCGAGGCGGAGCAGGAGGTGTTTAGAGCAAAACCTATTGTGTATTCAAACCTCAAACTGCATCTGCTCCAGGGGCTGGCACAGGTGGACGTTAGGCCATACGTGGCTTCAAGGTGACAAGACTCACTCCAAGACGTCAGGTGTACCAAAAACGTAGATCACGGAGCAGGGCAACACAAAGATTCCATAAACGGTAGATACCTGTTGTAGGTGCCAGGGTGAGATTTGTGGTGAAGGACAAGATACAGGTTTTTTTGGCCAACCTGGGAAATTCCTGCAAGTTCAAGAAGCTTGGGGTGCCTGCAAAGAGGAACTGTGCTTCTTGGTAAAGTTTGGGGTGCAGTTCTGGGCCACGTATAAGTGGAAGATGTTCAGCACGTCAATACTTCTGTCAACTTCGCTGCTGGTGTCATGCGGTTTAGCAATTCTGTACTTACCACGCCTTCCCTCACAGAATCCAGCTGACCCGCAACGGAGTATCTTCTCAGTCAATTCACTTAGCTAGAGTCAGAGTCTGTGGACAAATACTCAGCCCAAGCAGTCCATGCACACCACTCTGTCCCGGTAACCCACACAGTCCACGTACCCACGCAAACCACGGAGTCAACGCAGTCTACACAGTCCACGTATCCACGCAAACCACAGAGTCAACGTGGTCCACACAGTCCACGTACCCACGCAAACCATGGAGTCAACATAGTCTACACAGTCCACATACCCACGCAAACCACAGAATCAACGTAGTCTACACAGTCCACGTACCTACGCAAACCATTAAGTCAATGTAGTCCACACAGTCCATGTACCCACGCTTGGAGTCAACGTAGTCCACACAGTCCACATACCCACGCAAACCATGGAGTCAACGTAGTCCACACAATCCATGTACCCACGCAAACCATGGAGTCAAAGTAGTCTACACAGTCCACGTACCCACGCAAACCATGGAGTAAACGTAGTCCACACAGTCTATGTACCCACGCAAACCACGGAGTCAACGTAGTCCACACAGTCCATGTACCCACGCAAACCACGGAGTCAACGTAGTCCACACAGTCCATGTACCCACGCAAACCACGGAGTCAACGTAGTCCACACAGTCCATGTACCCACGCAAACCACGGAGTCAACGTAGTCCACACAGTCCACGTACCCACGCAAACCACAGAGTCAACGTAGTCCACACAGTCCACGTACCCACGCGAACCACGGAGTCAACGTAGTCCACACAGTCCACATAGCCACGCAAACCACAGAGTCAATGTAGTCTCCACAATCTATGTACCCACGCAAATCATGGAGTCAACGTAGTCTACACAGTCCACATACCCACGCAAACCACGGAATCAACGTAGTCTCCACAGTCCATGTACCCATGCAAACCACGGAGTCAACGTAGTCTGCACAGTCCACATACCCACGCAAACCATGGAGTCAACGTAGTCTACACAGTCCATGTACCCATGCAAACCACAGAGTCAACGTAGTCCACACAGTCCATGTACCCATGCAAACCACGTAGTCAACGTAGTCTCCACAATCTATGTACCCACGCAAATCATGGAGTCAACGTAGTCTATACAGTCCATGTACCCACGCAAACCATGGAGTCAACGTAGTCTACACAGTCCATGTACCCACGCAAACCACGGAGTCAACGTAGTCCACACAGTCCACGTACCCACGCAAACCACGGAGTCAATGTAGTCTCCACAATCTATGTACCCACGCAAACCACGGAGTCAACGTAGTCCACACAGTCCACGTACCCACGCAAACCACAGAGTCAATGTAGTCTCCACAATCTATGTACTCACGCAAACCATGGAGTCAACGTAGTCCACACAGCCCATATACCCACGCAAGTGTAGACTGCTGCTACTGTATGCTGCCCTGTAGTTGTAAAGAAAGGGAGGAGCATACCTGCTGCACTCACAGTGCCTGGAGCCTTTAGCTATAATGACATTAATACCACTGGCATTTTTCCCAGCTAGCCCTGAACAGGAACGTACTTTGCATTTTAGAATAGCTCCTATGACACATAGGCCGTCATTACAACATTGGCGGTAACTACCACCTATTCCCACGGCGACAGCCACCAGCATACCGCCGACGTGGCTACCAGCCATCTACGCCGACGGTATACTGCCAGAATGCTGGCGGAACACCGCCGACGGTCATGGCGGCGGACGGCGGGAAGGCGGCACTGCTCACAGCAGCTCCGCCACGCCAGAAAAACACCGCTGACCGTATCATGACCAATGATACGGCCTGGCGGTGTTTTGCTGGCGGACGCTGCTGCTGACAGCAGCACCGCGGACTGTCTCCAGCCAGAGGACCCCCTGCAACCAGGTAAGTGGGGTTCTCCGACAGGAAAGGGGGGTGAGGGGTGTTGTGTGTATGTGGGGTGTGTGTGTGTATGTTTTGGAATGTGTGCATGCAGGTGTGAGTCACGTATGCGTGCGTGAATGAGTGAATGTGAGTGTTGTGTGTTGTGAATGCATGTGTGTGACAAGGTATGTTGGTGTGTGTTGCGGCGTGTTGATGTATGTGTGCATGCATGGGTGGTGGGTATGCGTGTGTATATGGGTGCGCGTGCCAGTGTGTATATGTGCAGGGGGCAGCAGAGGGAGGGGGAGGGTGGGTGAGGACTCTGGGGAGGGGGAGGGGTGCAGGGGAGAACCCGATCAGTGCCAGGGAAGGGATTCCCTGGCACTGATAGTGCCTACCGCTATGGTTTTCGCGCCGTAAGTTTGGCACGAAAACCATGGCTGTAGGCCGGGTCATAATAGCGAGGGTGGGATTGTGACAGCTACCGGGCTGGTGACCGAAGTCTCCAGCCCAGCGGCCGTTACCACCCCTGCGGTTGGTGTGTTAAAGTGGCGGTCTTTGATGGCGGTTACCGCCAGGGACAATATCCCTTTTTTTATTTTTTTTACCACTGGCCTGTTGGCGGTATTAATGCCACTTTAACACCGACCGCCAGGGTTGTAATGAGGGCCATCGTTTCATGGGGTCACATTTGGAGATGAGCGAGGCGAATAATCTGTCTCTCCTTTTCACTCTTTGTAGAACTGGGGATTTTCAGAAGGAATCCAGGAAAGCTGCCCAGGGGCATTGGGTACTGAAGAAAGATGTTATAGTTTGACTAACATTGCGGGTACATCGAGGCGGAGCAGGAGGTGTTTACAGCAAAACCTATTGTGTATTCAAACCTCAAACTGCATCTGCTCCAGGGGCTGGCACAGGTGGACGTTAGGCCATACGTGGCTTCAAGGTGACAAGACTCACTCCAAGACGTCAGGTGTACCAAAAACGTAGATCACGGAGCAGGGCAACACAAAGATTCCATAAACGGTAGATACCTGTTGTAGGTGCCAGGGTGAGATTTGTGGTGAAGGACAAGATACAGGTTTTTTTGGCCAACCTGGGAAATTCCTGCAAGTTCAAGAAGCTTGGGGTGCCTGCAAAGAGGAACTGTGCTTCTTGGTAAAGTTTGGGGTGCAGTTCTGGGCCACGTATAAGTGGAAGATGTTCAGCACGTCAATACTTCTGTCAACTTCGCTGCTGGTGTCATGCGGTTTAGCAATTCTGTACTTACCACGCCTTCCCTCACAGAATCCAGCTGACCCGCAACGGAGTATCTTCTCAGTCAATTCACTTAGCTAGAGTCAGAGTCTGTGGACAAATACTCAGCCCAAGCAGTCCATGCACACCACTCTGTCCCGGTAACCCACACAGTCCACGTACCCACGCAAACCACGGAGTCAACGCAGTCTACACAGTCCACGTATCCACGCAAACCACAGAGTCAACGTGGTCCACACAGTCCACGTACCCACGCAAACCATGGAGTCAACATAGTCTACACAGTCCACATACCCACGCAAACCACAGAATCAACGTAGTCTACACAGTCCACGTACCTACGCAAACCATTAAGTCAATGTAGTCCACACAGTCCATGTACCCACGCTTGGAGTCAACGTAGTCCACACAGTCCACGTACCCACGCAAACCATGGAGTCAACGTAGTCCACACAATCCATGTACCCACGCAAACCATGGAGTCAAAGTAGTCTACACAGTCCACGTACCCACGCAAACCATGGAGTAAACGTAGTCCACACAGTCTATGTACCCACGCAAACCACGGAGTCAACGTAGTCCACACAGTCCATGTACCCACGCAAACCACGGAGTCAACGTAGTCCACACAGTCCATGTACCCACGCAAACCACGGAGTCAACGTAGTCCACACAGTCCATGTACCCACGCAAACCACGGAGTCAACGTAGTCCACACAGTCCACGTACCCACGCAAACCACAGAGTCAACGTAGTCCACACAGTCCACGTACCCACGCGAACCACGGAGTCAACGTAGTCCACACAGTCCACATAGCCACGCAAACCACAGAGTCAATGTAGTCTCCACAATCTATGTACCCACGCAAATCATGGAGTCAACGTAGTCTACACAGTCCACATACCCACGCAAACCACGGAATCAACGTAGTCTCCACAGTCCATGTACCCATGCAAACCACGGAGTCAACGTAGTCTGCACAGTCCATGTACCCATGCAAACCACAGAGTCAACGTAGTCCACACAGTCCATGTACCCATGCAAACCACGTAGTCAACGTAGTCTCCACAATCTATGTACCCACGCAAATCATGGAGTCAACGTAGTCTATACAGTCCATGTACCCACGCAAACCATGGAGTCAACGTAGTCTACACAGTCCATGTACCCACGCAAACCACGGAGTCAACGTAGTCCACACAGTCCACGTACCCACGCAAACCACGGAGTCAATGTAGTCTCCACAATCTATGTACCCACGCAAACCACGGAGTCAACGTAGTCCACACAGTCCACGTACCCACGCAAACCACAGAGTCAATGTAGTCTCCACAATCTATGTACCCACGCAAACCATGGAGTCAACGTAGTCCACACAGCCCATATACCCACGCAAACCACGGAGTCAACGTAGTCCACACAGCCCATGTACCCACGCAAACCACGAAGTCAACGTAGTCCACACAGTCCATGTACCCATGCAAACCATGGAGTCAACGTAGTCCACACAGTCCATGTACCCACGCAAACCACGGAGTCAACGTAGTCCACACAGTCCATGTACCCACGCAAACCACGGAGTCAACGTAGTTCACACAGCCCATGTACCCACGCAAACCATGAAGTCAACGTTGTCCACACAGCCCATGTACCCACGCAAACCACGGAGTCAACGTAGTCCACACAGTCCATGTACCCACGCAAACCATGGAGTCAACGTAGTCCACACAGCCCATGTACCCACACAAACCATGAAGTCAACGTAGTCTCCACAATCTATGTACCCACGCAAACCATGGAGTCAACGTAGTCCACACAGTCCATGTACCCACGCAAACCATAGAGTCAACGTAGTCCACACAGTCCATGTACCCACGCAAACCATGGAGTCAACGTAGTCAACACAGCCCATGTACCCACGCAAACCATGGAGTCAACGTAGTCCACACAGCCCATGTACCCACGCAAACCACGGAGTCAACGTAGTCTACACAGTCCATGTACCCACGCAAACCATGGAGTCAACGTACTATCCACAGTCCATGTACCCACGCAAACCACGGAGTCAACGTAGTCCACACAGTCCATGTACCCACACAAACCACGGAGTCAACGTAGTCCTCACAGTCCATGTACCCATGCAAACCACGGAGTCAACGTAGTCTACACAGTCCACGTACTCATGCAAACCATGAAGTCAATGTAGTCTACACAGTCCACGTACCTACGCAAACCATGAAGTCAACGTAGTCCACACAGTCCATGTAACCACGCATGGAGTCAACGTAGTCCACACAGTCCACGTACCCACGCAAACCATGGAGTCAACGTAGTCCACACAGTCCATGTACCCACGCAAACCATGGAGTCAAAGTAGTCTACACAGTCCACGTACCCACGCAAACCATGGAGTCAACGTAGTCCACATAGTCCATGTACCCACGCAAACCACGGAGTCAACGTAGTCCACACAGTCCATGTACCCACGCAAACCACGGAGTCAACGTAGTCCACACAGTCCATGTACCCACGCAAACCACGGAGTCAACGTAGTCCACACAGTCCATATACCCACGCAAACCACGGAGTCAACGTAGTCCACACAGTCCACGTACCCACACAAACCATGGAGTCAACGTAGTCCACACAGTCCACGTACCCACGCAAACCACGGAGTCAATGTAGTCTCCACAATCTATGTACCCACGCAAATCATGGAGTCAACGTAGTCTACACAGTCCACATACCCACGCAAGCCACGGAATCAACGTAGTCTCCACAGTCCATGTACCCACGCAAACCACGGAGTCAACGTAGTCTACACAGTCCACATACCCACGCAAACCATGGAGTCAACGTAATCTATACAGTCCATGTACCCACGCAAACCACGGAGTCAACGTAGTCCACACAGTCCATGTACCCACGCAAACCACGGAGTCAACGTAGTCCACACAGTCCATGTACCCACGCAAACCATGGAGTCAACGTAGTCCACACAGCCCATGTACCCACACAAACCATGAAGTCAACGTAGTCTCCACAATCTATGTACCCACGCAAACCATGGAGTCAACGTAGTCCACACAGCCCATGTACCCACACAAACCATGAAGTCAACGTAGTCTCCACAATGTATGTACCCACGCAAACCATGGAGTCAACGTAGTCCACACAGTCCATGTACCCACGCAAACCATGGAGTCAACGTAGTCCACACAGTCCATGTACCCACGCAAACCATGGCGTCAACGTACTATCCACAGTCCATGTACACACGCAAACCATGGAGTCAACGTAGTCTACACAGTCCATGTACCCACGCAAACCATGAAGTCAACGTAGTCTACACAGTCCATGTACCCACACAAACCATGAAGTCAATGTAGTCCACACAGTCCACGTACCCACGCAAACCATGAAGTCAATGTAGTCTACACAGTCCACGTACCTACGCAAACCATGAAGTCAACATAGTCTACACAGTCCATGTACCCACGCAAACCACGGAGTCAACGTAGTCCACACAGTCCATGTACCCACACAAACCACGGAGTCAACGTAGTCCACACAGTCCATGTACCTATGCAAACCATGGAGTCAACGTAGTCCACACAGTCCATGTACCCACGCAAACCATGGAGTCAACGTAGTCCACACAGTCCATGTACCCACGCAAACCACGGAGTCAACGTAGTCTACACAGTCCATGTACCCACGCAAACCACAGAGTTCACGTAGTCCACGTACCCACGCAAACCATGAAGTCAACGTAGTCTAAACAGTCCATGTACCCACGCAAACCATGGGGTCAACGTAGTCCACACAGTCCACGTACCCACGCAAACCATGGAGTCAACGTAGTCCACACAGTCCATGTACCCACGCAAACCATGGAATCAACTTAGTCCACACAGTCCATGTACCCATGCAAACCACGGAATCAACGTAGTCTCCACAGTGCATGTACCCACGCAAACCACGGAGTCAACGTAGTCTACACAGTCCACATACCCACGCAAACCATGGAGTCAACGTAGTCCACACAGTCCATGTACCCATGCAAACCACGGAGTCAACGTAGTCTCCACAATCTATGTACCCATGCAAACCATGGAGTCAACGTAGTCTACACAGTCCATGTACCCACGCAAACCATGGAGTCAACGTAGTCCACACAGCCCATATACCCATGCAAACCATGGAGTCAACGTAGTCCACACAGTCCATGTACCCATGCAAACCACGGAGTCAACGTAGTCCACACAGTCCATGTACCCACGCAAACCATAGAGTCAACGTAGTCCACACAGCCCATGTACCCACGCAAACCACGAAGTCAACGTAGTCCACACAGCCCATGTACCCACGCAAACCACGGAGTCAACGTAGTCCACACAGTCCATGTACCCACGCAAACCATGAAGTCAATGTAGTCTCCACAATCTATGTACCCATGCAAACCATGGAGTCAACGTAGTCCACACAGTCCATGTACCCACGCAAACCATGAAGTCAACGTAGTCCACACAGTCCACGTACCTGCGCAAACCACGGAGTCAACGTAGTCCACACAGTCCAGGCAGCCTATGAAGTTCACACTGCCCACGCAGTCCATGCAGACCCCTATTCCCGTGAAGCTTCGTAGCCCATGCAGCCCACCCAACATAATGAAGAAAGCTGTACCAACACCAAGCCAGTTCTTACTTACATATAATACTTTAATAATATATTTTAGCATTGCACATGTTAATGAAGGGAACACAACACCAAGGTATGGCTATAAAAATCAGACAGTTACAAGAAAACCAAGGAACATGTACCCAAGCAACAGAAAATGCAACATATGGGAACTGAATAATACACATTTTGGGGGAGTATAACATTAGGAAGATAGTCACAGCCTTGTTTTGCATTCAAACTCTATGGGGTACAGTGTGGGATTGGTAGTTTGCTTGTGTACCTGAGACAAACATACTGGAGATTCACCCGGCCCCTTCACAAGCACCAGGGCAATATATCTAACGAAACCCTCCACCTGAAGGGTGTTTCTTGTTCATCGTGTTCTGTTCGTGGGCTGAACCTGGAGACAAGACATCACCCACTTGGTCATGGGATGTGTACATTTAGCCACTGAACAGGCTGGATTTTACTGCAGGCACAAGGCCTCGTGGCCAACAAGTTCTCTTGGCCAAGGGGTCTGGAGAATTTGTTCTCCATCTCTTTCAGTACAACAAGAAGTCACGCTTTCCTCTCCAGATATTACACTCTTGTTACATGTTAATCTCCCTGCTTCATCTGGCCCATCATGTCTCCAATATTTTGGACTCCTTGGACTGCAGCTTGTACACTCAGGCGAACAGTTTCTTGGGTCAGCCCAAGCACATTTCACATTCTATGTAGTGTTAGCACAGACGCAGGACGAAAGAGGATTTTAGAGCAGATATTCAAAAGCCATAGTGGGCATAACACTCGCTGGAACATATAAACTGATGTGAATGTCAGACGCTAGTTTTTTGTGGTAATATATTGAAGCGAATGGCACGTAGGGTACACAAGTGACTGAAGATGGACAGAGCCAATCCCATGTGCAAAGGATAACAGACTGAGACATGGAATGCGGTGCAACACGAGGTCCGGTATACAGTGCATTGGAAGACGAACATGCAATTAAAGTGAAACAAGGTATAGTTTTATTACCACCCCATTTACATACAGAATGCAACAATAATGTAGTATGAAATGGAACCTAGGTATACAGGGATGCAATCCATACACGTCTTTATAATGCAATGGAATAAAATGTAGTGTACACACTGCAAGGTCACTTGGGATGTACAATGTAATGGAAGATGAGCCGCTAAATACAATGTAATGGAAGGAGAGCTCGTGTGTGTAATGGAAGTCCATCTGTGATATACTGTGTAATGGAAGAAGAACCGCTGAATACAATGTAATGGAAGGAGAGCTCGTGTGTGTAATGGAAGTCCATCTGTGATATACTGTGTAATGGAAGATGAACCACTGAATACAATGTAATGGAAGGAGAGCTTGTGTGTGTAATGGAAGTCCATCTGTGATATACTGTGTAATGGAAGATGAACCGCTGAATACAATGTAATGGAAGGAGAGCTCATGTGTGTAATGGAAGTCCATCTGTGATATACTGTGTAATGGAAGATGAACAATGTAATAGCAGGAAAGCTCGTGTATGTAATAGAAGGTAAACTATGTAATGGAAGATGAACCGCTGAATACAATGTAATGGAAGGAGAGCTCATGTATGTAATAGAAGGTAAACTGGGATAAAGTATGTAATGGAAGATGAACCGCTGAATACAATGTAATGGCAGGAACGCTCATGTATGTAATAGAAGGTAAACTGGGGTAAACTATGTAATGGAAGATGAACCGCTGAATACAATGTAATGGCAGGAAAGCTCATGTATGTAATAAAAGGTAAACTGGGGTAAACTATGTAATGGAAGATGAACCGCTGAATACAATGTAATGGCAGGAAAGCTCATGTATGTAATAAAAGGTAAACTGGGGTAAACTATGTAATGGAAGGTGAACCGCTGAATAAAGGTAATGGTAGGAAAGTTCATGTATGTAATAGAAGGTAACGTGGGATATACTATGTAATGGGAGGTAAGCAAGTGAATGCTCTTCAGTGGAACAAGAGCTCATATATACAACAGAAGGTGACCTGGACATACTGTGTAATGGAAGGCGAGTCAGTCTGTACAGTGGAAGGTGAGCTGCTGCATGCAGTGCAATGGAAGTTAATGCTAGTTTAGAAAATAAAAGGTGAACTGGAATATGCTAAGTAACTCTGGCTGACTGACTGAATACAATGCAATGAGAGGTGAACTGAAAAACACTCCACAATGAAAGGTGAGTCAGTCTATGCAGTGATGGAATGGAAGGTGTCCTACTGCACACAACGCAATGAAAGACACACTTGTATGAAATAAGAAAGGCGGCCTGGGCTATCCTAGGTAATAGAAGGTGAGCCACTGTATCGCGTGTAATGGAAGCTGAGCATGTGTGTACACTGGAAGGTGACCCGTGGCGCACTGCATAATGGACATGGGCTTTTAATGCAAAGAATGTCAAGTCCTGGGAATAACATGTGGACGTCTAGTACATTGGAAGACCACAGAACTGACAACCAAGGAAACAATGACGAGTTTATAATGTACAATGGAAGTGAAACAGGTGCAACATTCAATGTAACTCAAGCGGGATCACAGCGTTCAATGGAAGACAAACGGGCACAACATACGATAGAAGACCAACAGGGTTATATTGTATAATGGGAACAGAACGAGCATGCAATGGAAGACAGACGGGCACAACATACGATAGAAGACCAACAGGGTTATATTGTGTAATGGGAACGGAACGAGCATGCAATGGAAGACAGAGGTATTGCATTCAGTGCTGCGGTGGTTCCTCCATTAGAGTGGAGGAGCGTCGCCCAACCTGCTGCCAGAGCACAGAACGTGAAATGATAGAACATTTTCTTATTATCAGGTTATTTTTAAGTGCAGCCGACCCGAACCAAGAGTCGGGGCAGGGCTTTGCTGCCTGGCAGCAGGGAGTAATGGTGGCTAGCCCTCCCGTTCAAAGTACACATGGTACTTTGGCTGTCTGTCTTGCGACGGCTAGCCAGACATGCGCACTTTAAACCTCTCCAAGTTGAGCTGCCTTAGACAGGGGGAGGAGAGCAGGCACAGGGCTCCAGTGCCTGTAGGAGCGCTGAGACCGCCTGCTCCAACCAATCCTGGTGCTTCTCTCAGCAGCGTCTGGATTGGTTAAAGGAGTTGGCTCGGAGGCCCCTCGCTGCCCTGCAGCCATGGACTGCGGGAACCGGAAAGGAGTAGGTAAGCACATTATTTCTTTCTAATTTAAGCTTTTATTTTTTTTTGCCCACTGACAGGCAGTGTGAGAAACTCGCACTGCCTTTAGCCTCAACTTCAGAACTCTCAATAGTTCCTCTTACAAACATTGTTTATAATGGGCCTCGATTGAAAGCTTTGGGGTTGCGTCTAAGGGTATTCCTGGTTTCTCACAGTGCCTGTAAGTGGATCGAAATATTCACCCAATCGCCCCAGCACTTTCAAATACAAGCAGCCGCCACTGGTTTAAAGGAGGATAAAAACAGTTATGGTGTGCAATGGAGATGGGTACCGTATGCAATGGAAGACAAACAGGGTTACAGTGTATGATGGAAACAGTATGCAGTGGAAGACAAATAGGGTTATAGTTTATGATAGTATGCAATGGAAGGCAAACAGGGTTATAGTGTATGATGGAAACAGGGACAGTATGCAGTGGAAGATAAACAGGGTTATAGTGTATGATGGAAACAGGGACAGTATGCAATGGAAGATAAACAGGGTCATAGTGTATGATAGTATGCAATGGAAGACAAACAGGGCTATAGTGAATGATGAAACAGGGACAGTATGCAGTGGAAGACAAACAGGGTTTTAGTGTGTGATGGAAGCAGGGACAGTATGCAATGGAAGACAAACAGGGTTATAGTGTATGATAGAAACAGGGACAGTATGCAATGGAAGACAAACAGGGTTATAGTGAATGATGAAACAGGGACAGTATGCAGTGGAAGACAAACAGGGTTTTAGTGTGTGATGGAAGCAGGGACAGTATGCAATGGAAGACAAACAGGGTTATAGTGTATGATAGAAACAGGGACAGTATGCCATGGAAGACAAACAGGGTTATAGTGTATAATAGAAACAGGGACAGTATGCAATGGAAGACAAACAGGGTTATAGTGTATGATGATGATACGTACAACCCAGATAAACACTGCTATGTCAAATAATGGAAGCCAAGAAAGGAATGTTTAATGCAACTGGAGGTGAACAGGTGACCATGCAATGGAAGAAAAACATTCGATCCATTTTCGAATGCAAGACCAACAGAAGCCTAGCGTGCAATGAAAGATAAAGATGAAGATGTCAGATTAATATGCTATTTAGGGCAATCAGGTGTAGCTAGAATGGAGGACAACTAGCATTTGAACATGCAATAACAAATAAACATGTTTTTACCATGCAGTGGGAGACAAGCATGTTTATATCGAAGACAGGAATACATGCAGCTCAGGTATAGTAAGTGGAAGATGTACACGACTATTGAAGACAGACAAAGTTATATAACCCAATGGATGCAACACTGGCTTGTATCATGCAATGAACGCCAAAGAGGCTTGAGCATGCAAAGAAAGACAAGCAGCTGTGCTTCATGCCTTTGGACATAAAATGTTTTATCACTAAAAGAAGCAGGATCATGATGTGGAAGGCATGGACAGGCATGTACATTGCAGATGATGACGTAAACAATGCATTCTGCAATGGGGGCATGAACAAGAGGATCATGCTGTGGAAGGCATGGACAGGCATGTACATTGCAGATGATGACGTAAACAATGCATTCTGCAATGGGGGCATGAACAAGAGGATCATGCTGTGGAAGGCATGGACAGGCATGTACATTGCAGATGATGACGTAAACAATGCATTCTGCAATGGGGCATGAACAAGAGGGTCAAAGTCAGCAACTGGCAAAGGTTTGGGTACGAATGCAGTGGAAGGCTGAAGTGTGTTACACATAGCAGAGTACACAAAGGAGGATACACAATAATTCTATGTACATATAAGGGCAGGAATGTGCGGTACACTCAAAAGGCATCTCTTTGCATTTACTGCATGTTTCACAGAGGTCATAGCATTCAGTTGTGTCTGGGTGTAGCAGCATTAAAGGAAGCGTACATCCTTAAGAAGAGGGTGAAAAGCGACGAGCTTCTTCCTGGGACAGGTGCTCGATTAGGCATGACATATGCAGCCCTGAAGCGCCTGTAAGCTAGGGAGAGAACGAGGGTATCTCCATACATATAACACTATTTACCAAGGCCACCAGACGCCATCTTTGTTGAGTAATGTGTCACCCTGGGAGATGGACTTCCAACATGTCCATTCTCAAGATGTTCCGTGTCCTAGGCTTGTTGGCTTTGGTTTACAGCTTCTTTTTATGTCTCACATTCTCTCTTCCTTGTGTGTGGACCCTTTTGTGCCATTATCACCCGCATCTTCACAGTGTTACTGGAACCACAAACAGGTCTCACACTGACAGGTAAATTTCAGCAATTTTTCGGAAGCTGCAAAGCAGCGAAAACATGGGAAGTCATTATAAAAATTGCTACAGTGTTGTTCTTTTCTCTATGGATTTTTCAAATAGAGCATGTGCTATTGCAGAGGATTCTGGTACAATCCTATCCACCAAGCTCCTCACCCTGCTTCTCTCTGAATGTTTAGAATTCTCACCAGATTGTAATCTCTGGAAATCCATGGGTGGTAGAAGTGTCACACCATGGAGATGCTCTTAGTGACACCAGAAGTCAACCCGATTATCAAGCTGGGGCGATTTATAATTTAATAGATCACTTTGGGTTACACGTGGACAAGAAGATTGGTTCCTCCTCTGCTCCTTGCTTGCCCCCCTTCATCTCCAGCCCCCTATTTCCAACTCTTGCCTATTTACTGATGGTTGCTTTGGGTCCATCATTGTTCTAAACAGTTTGGCACCAAAGTTTGTTGTTGTATTGAAAAATGGGCAATTATCACAGGCATGGATAGTGATATTTAGGGATGAGAGAGTGGTATCAGATGGGTGGTACCAGAATATTTGGCCCTAAAGGAGAAGATGGTGTTGACAAAGTACAGAAGCAAGGCTTGCCTCGCGTGTTTCCTGTAATGTGTCGCTGGTACCAAGAATCCCGCAGGCTGCCCTAGGTACTGTTAGCATACTACATGTTTGTGATTTCAGTGTGCTATATTCAAAAGCATTTCATAGACCCTTATGAACAGGAAATGAAGTCATGACAAGTCATCAAGATGGAGGAACAGGCTAGATGGCTTGACCAATGCAGAGTTTTCAAGTCCAGTGTTTGTACTATATGTAGCTGAAGACTTCTGCCGAGTTTACTTCGCCTGCGCTCTGCCACCTGGAACAAAGGATCCAAAGAGAAAGAGTAAGAGAGAGAGTAACAAGATGCAGCGTCACTGGACTGCACAATAATCCCAACAAGGGTGTGTTGTGTTGAAGCTAGGAGTGAGATACAAACTGACCTCCAGATCTCACAATCATGGTTTGTACATGGGCATCTCAGTGATGCGGCTCAGAGGGAGTTGTCTGACTTTGAATGTAAAAGTGTGTTCATCATCATAATCTACAGTAGTAGTTGTTTTCAGGGTGGGGCAGAGCTGAGGGTGGGTGGGCGGGCTGATGTGCTCTTTCTCACAATGTAAGCCTTTCCCGTCAGCCTCCCTCCTTGTTTGTTAACTTTCCTTCCTGATCCTGCTAGAAATCGGCATAGATCGGGCTAACTACATTGCTGTGCAAATGCTGCAGCCACATTTGGCTAGTGAGTTTGGCTGGTATTGCCATCTTTGGAGATTGAGTTTGGATATTATTGCCATCTTTGGCTAGTGAGTTTGGCTGGTATTGCCATCTTTGGAGATTGAGTTTGGGGGCTATTGCCAACTTTGGCTTGTGAGTTTGGATGGTATTGCCATCTTTGGCCAGTAAGTTTGGATGTTATTGCCATCTTTGGTTAGTGAGTTTGGATGTTATTGCTGTCTTTGGCTAGTGAGTTTGGCTGGTATTGCCATCTTTGGAGATTGAGTTTGGGGGCTATTGCCATCTTTGGCTAGTGAGTTTAGATATTATTGCAATCTTGGAAGATTGAGTTTGTCTGCTGTTGCCAACTTTGGCTTGTGAGTTTGGATGTTATTGCCATCTTTGGCCAGTAAGGTTGGATGTTATTGCCATCTTTGGCCAGTAAGGTTGGATGTTATTGCCGACTTTGGCTAGTGAGTTTGGACGCTATTGCCGTCTTTAGCTAGTGAGTCTGGATGCTGTTGCCTTCTTTAGCTAGTGAGTCTGGATGCTGTTGCCATCTTTGCCTAGTGAGTTTGGATGCTATTGCCGTCTTTGGCTACTGAGTTTAGATGCTATTGCCATCTTTGGCTAGTGAGTTTGGATGTTATTGCCATCTTTGGCTAGTGAGTATGGATGTTATTGCCATCTTTGGCTAGTGAGTTTGGACGCTAGTGCGTCTGGATGCTGTTGCCATCTTCTGCTAGTGAGTTTGGACGCTAGTGCGGTCTTTAGCTAGTGAGTCTGGATGCTGTTGCCATCTTTGGCTAGTGAGTTTGGATGCTATTGCCTTCTTTGGCTAGTGAGTTTAGATGCTATTGCCATCTTTGGCTAGTGAGTTTGGATGTTATTGCCATCTTTGGCTAGTGAGTTTGGACGCTATTGCCATTGCTCTGTTTGGAGTTAAGAGGGAATGAAAGCAGTAAACGATTCCATATGTATTTCATTTTATAAATTTAAGTAACAATACTAATATATTTATAACCAAACATGTTGTGTGCCTGCACAAAGATAAGATTGTATTGGTAAATAAATGCTTGAATTTGTTGTGGTTGACTTTGTGAGGATAAAATAGCATTGTGTAGCCCTTGAGATTCTGGTGGAGATGCTCAGAGAAGGGCTTTTTAGGTGATCTGATTAATGATGACGACAACTACTATACGGAGGTTTACTTCAAGATGTAGAATGCAACCGGGTATGTAATGGGCTGTGAATGCCAGAGTTTGAACCCTAATTCTCCTACTGTGTACCCTGAGTTGCCCACACAAGGCTCCACCACTCTGCTGAGGTGATCCGAAGGTACTTCCACCCACCTTAGAACAGCTTCTCGTAGCAGCTCTCGCAGTGGACTACGTTCCGGTGGATAAAGAGGTTGTCGATCAGGTCTCCCATGGCTTTATGGCAGATGCCGCACTACAAGGACAGAAGGAACACTGGATTAGTACAGCACTCGAGGAGAAGCAAAGGGGATACATTGAGTCCAACACTGTCTGAATAACAAATGACGATGCCTTTCTTATATACAACAGTGGAAAAGAATAAACTTCCACTTCTGTTTCCTTGCTCTCTAATCCAATTTCCTCTCTAAATTATCTTTGCGTGATATGCTGATGAAAGACTTCTACAGCACCTGCATTCCACCTGATCATTTGAGCACCCAAGGCCTGCTTTAGAGTTTGGTGGATGGGGTTACTACATCACAAACGTGACGCATATCACATCTGCTGTATTAAGATCCCATTATATCCTATGGAAATCATAATACGGCGGACAGAGTAACCATCATGTTAGTGATGGAGTAACCGATCCGCCAAATTCTAAATCAGACCCTTAACATTCTTTGTGTTTTCTCCTGACTGAAAGGTCTGAGAAGTCTTGCGTCGGTGCACTGTGTTACCCCTGTACGTCTATGAACCAAAGGTGTAGCTCTTCTGTACAAACTGTAAGCTTTTGTGTTCTGTGCTGCGGGATTGTCCTCATGTACAAATTCTAAGCATTCAAAGTCTGTGTAGGGCAGAAGGGTCCAACATTACTTACAAAGGGCTGGGTCCTTGGCAGATTTTCAGGTTTCCACACTAGATATTTGTACATACAGTGGAAATAAATGGGCCTCATTTACAAAGTGAGTGGATGTCCCAAGAGGCTGGCAGGGATCTGCTCCTTCTGAGTCTGCGTTAGACATGTCACCTCTCGTACAGATTGAAGGACAACTCGGATGTACAGAGTCTAAACCTTTTGCCTCCGTACAGTCAGATACACCTCTGTCAGGAGCCATCATAATAAAACAGGCACTGCTTTGATGCAAAATAGATGGATTTTCTACTCACGGGGCACTCCATGTTATAAGTGGGACCATTACCGGGTGCACATCATACTTGCCCACTTCATACGTGTTCATCTGAAGCCTTTCCCACTCTAGACAGACCTCAAATCCAACCTTTTGCTCCCTTTCCACATATGCTGGGCCAGAAACTATATCTACTGAGGCTCACACTCTCCCTGTGACCAAAGTGATATCACTCTTTCTACCAATATTCCCTCAAAGGGTCACTCATATCACAACCTGGGCACAAAGCAGCAGCGACAACACAATAACAGCTCCACAGTGGAGTAGAATCCAGAAGGGACCAAAAGAGTCACAGGCAGTGAATACAAAAACAAACTGGGACGCGCAATGTGAGGGAGAAAAACACAAATCCAGACCCAGGTCTTGGACGGGTCACTTCCTCACGCCTCTGCTAATATGCGACTAGGATGCGTTACCTTCACATGATGTGGAAGAAAGGTTGAGGTTTTTGTTTTCTTAAAATAATTACTGAGAAAACAAGGTGAAAATTAATCATGACTTAAAAATAGGAGTCCTTGTCAAATGCTGCACCAGTCTTACTGCAGTAAACCCTAGTCCCGAAATGAAGGCAGACTAATCCACCCTGAGCTGGTGTTTTACTCTAAAGTCATCTCCCAAGTAGAAGGGAATGTGCTGAGGGTACCCACAAACTCAGCTCACGCTGAGACCCAGATTCGTGGCAGGTCCATGAAAGACCACTCAAGGTATTGGAATTCACTATTCAGAAACAAGTAAATAACTCCTGTCAGGTCAGACTTGCTCCCAGATCCCTCTGTCCACCCTCCACTCCCTGTGACTCTCCGCACTGCTACTAAAGTTATAGAGACCCTGGTGGTTGCCAGTCAGCATGAAGTTGCAGTCTGGCACCACCCATGATCAAAACCCAGGGCCATACATTCTGTGAATCTGGCCGTTTCCAACCACAAAAATGTGTTCTATATGTATAAAGCACAAATTGCGATTCAGTAACATATTACTGAATCACAATTTGTGTTGAGATTAGGTATCTGGAAGTGGCGTGTTTAGGGCATCTGGTCCATATACAGAATCATGGTGGTATGTATAGATGTTTTGCGACCCAATTATGGTAGCAAAACATTCATTTCTTACAAACACCTCAAAGGAAGTGATAACCATTCGCCAATGGGAAGAAGTTCCCAAAGGACCACTTTGCCTTTGTGAATGTTGAAACAAGTATTTTTTTAGGAGCAGGCAGTGGGCCCACAGACTACCCTCAAAAATGAAACAAATGTTTTCTTTTATTTTTTTAAACACATCCTGTTTTCCTTTAAGGAAAATGGGCTGCATTAAAAAAAAAAATTTGCTTTATTAAAACAGCATTTGCAAACATAGTGGTCGGCTGACCTCAGCAAGCCACCATCCCTGTGATAGCTGCGATTCCTAATGGGTCACAAATTGTGACCACCTCATGAATATCCATGAGGTGGGCCAATTTGCAAACCTATTAGGAATAGCTCTTTATGAAATCATTCATTTGTACATTCGGAAATCGCAGTCCCTAAATTCTCTACCTATGGCCCTAAGTCACTATTCTGTCACTGGAGGAAACTCTGCCTCTTGCATCTGGGTTGACGTGCCGCAGACGAGGAAAGTAGGATGGGTTTGGTCCTTCTTCCATGAACCATGTGGCCTTGCTTATTCGGCTCTGCACCATGCCTCGGGTCAATGACAGCGCAGTGGACCGGTTTTCAAAGCCTGCTCTGAGAAAGTAAATATGGAGTCCTCACTGTGCCCTGCTCTGTCCACGATAGATCTTGCCCATCACCACATGGACAACTCAGGCCTTTAAATGGAGGTGAGTATGGTGATGAACACATATGACACATTCATCCAAGTCCTGCAATTTGTACCTGCTGTGCACTGCTGGGAAAACTGATGTATCATGTTTTACAAAAAGTAGAGTAATGTGGGCCACAACTACCTCCATCTCTTACCCCCATCCCTCCTTCACCTTCGGGGAAGTAAAGGCGGCTTGTGCTCTGGTTATTAGTCTGTAAGTCCGCATGGACTGATAGAAAACCCTTGAATGCCAATGGCCTGTGGACGCCCAGATGTCTTTGCCTGATGTATGTCCAGCGGAAGATCATACCTAGGCTTTCAAGTCTTTATTTTACACACATGATGCTGACAATCTGAATGGGAAATATACTGAATCAGTGTAAACCGGTAAATACTGATAAAGATTTCCCTGGACTTCCACAAAGTAAAACACAATCCAAGGAAATATGGCATTGACTGGTTCCATCTTCATCTTATCCTCTCTGAGGAGGATGCTAAACTCAATAGATGTTGCGGCCTGTGCCCGGACTGCCTGTGAAGCCCAAGGCACATCTAGTGAGATGTGCCTACAAGAGCCCGGAGAGATGGCTTCACATCTGAGCAGAATAATCAGGAAGTCAGAGGAGAGCTCATGTTCAATCATGTCACCGGATTGCCCTTTCAGCCTCTTGTGTTTTACTTTCTGGTGCTGGAGAGAGGACATACTTCTAGTTTGTTTGTGAAGTTGAACCACTGAGAATCCATTAACATGTAGGTATATTTATTCCAATGCAGCCCTGGCACATCAGAATAACAGTCAGTCAATAATACTAGCACGCAGAAACATAAAATGAAAGGGTCCTACCTTGAAGCAGCTTTCGTGGCAGTAAATGTTGAGATGTTCCAGCATGATCTTAGCTCCGTCAGTAATATCACGGCCGCAGTAAGAACAAGGTCCATCCCCCTGTCTGAGGAAAGCAACAATAAAGCCAATCAGAAGATCTGCACCAGGCACGTAAGGCCACCCGTTACCTCCCCCGTTGCCTCAATGATTATGCTGTCACAAGCACGGCTTTCACCTGAAGACGCAGACACCGGTGAGGTTGTGCCATTGTTTTCATAAAAGAGCATGAGTGGTATCATGCCATTGTTGCCACCATCAGAGACAGGGTTCAGGGAAAATGCTAAGATTTCCACATTTGTCATCGAACATCTGATTGTGTTGTTGCTGCTACGGCAGCCGCCGTTCATTAACATAAATGGCACCTTTGTTCTCTGTGATTTGTATGTATGTAAACCAGCATCCTTCCCTCTGATAGAATACGTTACACTCTTTATGTATGCTCCGCTTCAGGCATCTCCTCAGCCCGCACCTAGACACTATAGGCCTGATTTAGAACTCAGCGGACGGCCTACTCTGTCACAATGGTGACGGATATCCCATCGCTGAAATCTAAATCCCATGGGACATAATGGGATTTCGATTTTGGAGGACGGGAAACCTAAATTCTAAATCAGGCCCTATGTGTGTTTTTTTGGTGTTGACAGTGTGAGAAGTCGCTTTCTTTGAAGGGGAGTGCAGGACTTCAAGAACGACACAAGACATATGATATGACTTCTGTTCATGTGAATTCTCTTCAGAGGCTGTCCGAGGCAAATAAATATGTGATGGTATAGGCACCATTAATACTGTACCTATTCATGCATTCAGTCATGTCTTTACCCCAGAGACAGAATCTTTCTTACCTCCTTGGTGCGCTGCTGTAGGAGTAGCTGGAGGTGCTGTAAGATACCCTTTCTGGATCATCAGAGAAGTTTCCATGACTGCCACTGGAGTGATAGATGGTATGTGTCATTATTAGTTAGACCCTACAAGAAAGCATATTCCCTAGTAATAGCATCCACACACGTTATGAGAGTGATGTCACATAAGGCTGTCAGAAAACTAATGTCCTCTGGACTGAAATGACAGCAAGCTTTCCAATTGCTAGTCTTACCACTGCAGCACCAGCCCTCTTTCTTTTCCCTCAAACTCCAGGAAGAAACCCAAGTCCCCATATGCAGCCCTGGCCCAACCACATCACCGTCAGAATAAAACAAGGTTGCTGAATCCTTTCTTCACAGCAGAACACAGTTTTAAAGATGTCTTCACCCGCCATCCCATAACAGACTGAGAGACCAGCCTACCCTGAGAATGAGCAGTTCACCCAAGTCCACAATCTCCCTGCTCTAGGCTGAGCACAGCCTCTCCAGTCCGAAGTGGTACATCTCTAGAGCAGGAGGAGTTACTGACCTACAGAGTGTTCCGACTCTTCAGTGAGTGCATTGGCCTCAGTCCACAGTATACCATCTCTAGAATGATGAGTCACCCCAGTTTATGGTGTTTCATCTCCACAGTGTGGGCAGTGGATTCCGTCCACAGTATACCATCTCTAGAATTATTAGAGTCACTCCAGTCTATGCTGTGCTATCGCTACAGTGAGTGCAGTATCCCCAGGCCACAATATACCATCTCTAGAATTATTAGAGTCACTCCAGTCTATGCTGTGCTATCGCTACAGTGAGTGCAGTGTCCCCAGTCCACAGTATACCATCACTAGAATGATTAGAGTCACTCCTGTCTATGATGTTTCATCTCTACAGTGAGTGCAGTGGATTCCGTCCACAGTATACCATCTCTAGAATGATGAGTCACCCCAGTCTATGGTGTTCCATCTCTACAGAGTGGGCAGTGGATTCCATCCACAGTATACCATCTCTAGAATTATTAGAGTCACTCCAGTCTATGCTGTGCTATCGCTACAGTGAGTGCAGTATCCCCAGTCCACAATATACCATCACTAGAATGATTAGAGTCACTCCAGTCTATGCTGTGCTATCGCTACAGTGAGCGCAGTGGCTTCAGTCCACAGTATACCATCTCTAGAATTATTAGAGTCACTCCAGTCTATGCTGTTCTATCGCTACAGTGAGTGCAGTATCCCCAGTCCACAATATACCATCACTAGAATGATTAGAGTCACTCCTGTCTATGATGTTTCATCTCTACAGTGAGTGCAGTGGATTCCGTCCACAGTATACCATCTCTAGAATGATGAGTCACCCCAGTCTATGGTGTTTCATCTCTACAGAGTGGGCAGTGGATTCCATCCACAGTATACCATCTCTAGAATTATTAGAGTCACTCCAATCTATGCTGTTCTATCGCTACAGTGAGTGCAGTATCCCCAGGCCACAATATACCATCTCTAGAATTATTAGAGTCACTCCAGTCTATGCTGTGCTATCGCTACAGTGAGCGCAGTGGCTTCAGTCCACAGTATACCATCTCTAGAATTATTAGAGTCACTCCAGTCTATGCTGTTCTATCGCTACAGTGAGTGCAGTATCCCCAGTCCACAATATACCATCACTAGAATGATTAGAGACACTCATGTCTATGATGTTTCATCTCTACAGTGTGGGCAGTGGATTCCATCCACAGTATACCATCTCTAGAATTATTAGAGTCACTCCAGTCTATGCTGTGCTATCGCTACAGTGAGTGCAGTATCCCCAGTCCACAGTATACCATCTCTAGAATTATTAGAGTCACTCCTGTCTATGATGTTTCATCTCTACAGTGAGTGCAGTGGCTTCAGTCCACAATATACCATCTCTAGAATTTTTAGAGTTACTCCTGTCTATAGTGTTCCGTCTCTACAGTGAGTGCAGTGGCTTCCATCCACAGTATACCATCTCTAGAATGATTAGAGACACTCATGTCTATGGTGTTCCACCTCTACAGTGTGTGCAGTGGAGTGCAGTGGATTCTGTCAACAGTATACCATCTCTAGAATGATTAGAGTCACTCCAGTCTATGGTGTTCCATCTCTACAGTGTGTGCAGTGGATTCCGTTCTCAGTATACCATCTCTAGAATGATTAGAGTCAAACCAGTCTATAGTGTTCCGTCTCTACAGTGTGTGCAGTGGATTCCGTCCACAGTATATCATCTCTAGATTGGTTAGAGTCACTCCAGTCTATGGTGTTCCATCGCTACAGTAGAGTGCAGTGGATTCCGTCCACAGTATACCATCTCTAGAATGATGAGTCACTCCAGTCTTTGGTGCTTCCTCTCTACAGTGGGTGCAGTGGATTCCGTCCACAGTATATCATCTCTAGAATTATTAGAGTCACTCCAGTCTATGGTGTTCCATCTCTACAGTGAGCGCAGTGGCTTCAGTCCACAGTATATCATCTCTAGAATGATTAGAGTCACTCCAGTCTATGGTGTTCCATCTCTACAGTGAGCGCAGTGGCTTCAGTCCACAGTATATCATCTCTAGAATGATGAGTCACCCCAGTCTATGGTGCACTTGTCTCCAGTGAGTGCAGTGGTTCCGGTCCACAGAATCCCCTCTATGTTTTTGAGACTAGCTCACAATCATGTTCACAGTGATAGAAGTGTTATATGTGTGTAAAAACCCCTGTCTACAGTCTTGCTTCCTGTGATTAGAAGTGTCACTGTGTTTCTGAGACATTGGGCCGCATTACAACCCTGGTGGTCTTCAGGCTGCCCGGGTCGCGGTTGTGGTCTGACCACCGCCAAAGTGGTGGTCTGACTGCCACACTATCTGTGTGTGTGTGTGTGTGTGTGTGTGAAACCTCCGGTTCAAAGTCTTGTTCACATTTTCCACATGTGCATCCTGTTATGTCCCTGAAAGTGCAAAGTGACCCACCACCCCTGGGTCTTGACTGACTGGTCAGAAGGATGTCTCATCAGTAATGACACTACAGTGAGGTTTGAACAGCACTTACCTTCCATAGCCTGAAGAATTGGAGCCACGTTCACTAGTACTCACATACTCTTTCACAAACAGAGGGCCCTTGGAGCTGAAAGGCAAACATAATGAGGAGAGTTACTCTCTCGGGAGCAACATGAAATGGACACTTCCTAAAGGCAGAGAACACACACCTGATATCTTCAGCTTCCTCAGACAGGTGCACACATAAGCAAAGTGCAAACCCTACAGAAAGGTGCAAAGCTTTGAATTGGGCAGAACCTACAAATGGGTGCACACAAAAGACATGGCCCAATGGTACAGCCAGGCGCACATGTGAAATGTGCAGACCCTACAGTGAGAAGGGCATGCCCAGACGTGGGTCCGGTGCTCACTGCACCACCAGATTTAAGCTGGCCTGGCTGATGAAGGGTAAAACCCTGAAACCGGTGACTGGCGATGAATGTTTGCATTGTTCAGCATTCCGTCCATCATCTGATCTTTTTGCTTTTGTGACCCTACAGACAGGCATGCACACATAGATTTATCAGTGTCTATAGACAGGAGCACAGCCTTCAAATGTGCAGAACCTACAGACCTAAGTGCAGATTGTAGAAAAGGAACACAAGGAATGAACTGCATCAGTCCTACAAACAGGTGTATAGAAGGTGAAATGTGCAGACCCAATACAGGTGCAAGTCAGTGACACGCAAATCCTAAAGTTTGAAGCAAACATATAAGCTCTTTAATGCCTCATCAGTGATAGTAAAAGCTATATGAATCCAATTACAGTTCAGTACAATTTGAAAAGTAAATATACTACATAGAGATGCACAAACATGAAAAGTGTAGCTCACACAGACAGGTGCACATGTGTGAAATGTGCAGATTGTAATGTTTGTGGATGTTTGTGACGTGCAGATCTGAAAGATAGGATAGCAGATGTGACTCCTGCAACCCCTAAAGACAGGCACACACGCAAGGAATGTGGAGACCCCACTATGCAAACACGCGCATTATGTATACACAGGCATTAAATGTGCATTTCCTATAGACAGGAGCACACCATGAACTGTGCAGATCCTAACAATAGAAGTACTGACATGAAATGTGCAGCAATCTCTACAAGCAGAAACAAAGATGTGAGATGTGTTGCTCCTATAGACAGGCACACACATGAAAATGCATATTATAGTAGACGTTTGTGATGTGCAAGTCCTAGAGGCAGATTCACTCTCAATGTCCACAGCGACCCCCTGGTGCACAGATGTGAAAACAGAATTCAACCCTCAGCGTCTACAGACAAGGGCACAACGGAGGGATGTGCTGGTTCTACAAGCAAGAACATAATCGCGAAAACATGCAGCTCCTAAAGACAGAATCATGCATCAAATGTGCAGATGAATGCTCCTCAACACATGAAATGAAAAGATCCTGCAGGCAGAAGCCCAGGAGTAAAACCTGCAGATTCCCGGGAAGACACGCCTGATTTAATGTGCAGATGTACGCACTCAGATAATGGAGCCTATTCACAAAGAAACTTGCACAAGTAAATATACATGAGTGAGTTTACTTTTACACTTTTGAGTAACTTTGCTACTTATGGCTGTTCGCCATTTGCAAGTGTAAAGTTATTCAAAAGTGTAGACTTACGAGTCTCCAAACCCTGAAATAGGGGGTGGAGTCAGTAACAACGTCAAAGACATCGGTAAAGTTACTATAGTTTGATGTTCTGCACACTTGACAGAGACCTCCACAATCCGGGCAGAGATCTCCCTCTGGTAAAGTATAGGGAATAGTTTAAAGGTTTATTAAACATTATAAATCAATCCAAAATAATTATGACTATATTGAATTTTAATGTTAATTAATTCTTATATTTACTTATCTATTTTAAATTCTAGAGCAATGTAGAAAAGCTACAGCATTAATGCGACAATGATTATTATGTTTTACAAAGGTTAATAAAATATTTTATAATACAATAATAATTATGTTCCATTTGCAAACATTTTTAACATTAAATAAAATGTTTTTATATGTTTAAATAGTTTGGATAATTACATTTCCTTTAACATTGGTGCCTCCATTATTTTCTGATGGACGAAGTTGGCAGTGCCAGCGGTTGGCCGTGTGTGGTGCTGAACTTACTCCAGCTCTGAGCAGGAGTATATTTACAACTGTTTTGGGTAGTGTTTAAGCTGTAGGAACCATAGAAAGGCAGTTTGTCAATAGGAACGGGCTTACTTTTGTGGGTCGATGCACATTCCTCCTAAAAGCCCTCTCAAGCACTCCCCAAATGCCTCCTTACTACTCCCTTAACCCCTTCCCTTTAGTGATTAGTATTCCCATTTTTCATCATTTCCCCTCTGTTCCTCCCACATTTACTGCTAAAATGATTTCTTGTGTGTGTGCAGAGATCTCCACAGTTAGGGCACAGATTTCTGCATAGAAAAGATTAGAGAGGCAGACGCGTAGCCCCCCACACGTGAATAGCATATTAGCATTATTATTATTAGTTTTAAATTAGTAGTATTATTTTTATTATAATTATGGTGGTCATTACGACCTCTGCGGTCTTTTTGCAAGACCGTCGAGGGACCGCCGTGCGGAAGACCGCCTGGGCAGGCGGTTTGCCGCTCAGCGTATTATGACTGTTGGCTGCTCTCCGTCGTTATTCCGACGGAGAGGCGCCAACAGCCATACTTGCGGGCGGCGGGGAAGTGGAGGTTGCTCCACCTCCACCGCCACGCCAACAGAACACCGCCCAGCGAATCACGTCCTGTGATTCGCCGTGTCCTGTGATTCGCCGTGGAGGTATTCTGTTGGCGGTGTGGTGTCGGCGGAGCTTCCCCCATGGCTCCCGTCCCCTCCCGGAGAATCGACGGAACAGGTAAGTCGATCGTCCGTTAGGGGAGGGGGGTGGGGGGGGGGGTTGTGTGTTGTGTGCGTGCATGGGGGTGTGCGTGTGTGTATGTAGAGGGGGTGTGTGTATGCTTGCGGGGGTGCTGTGTGTATGGGAATGAGTGCGTGTATGGCTGTGGGTATGGCTGTATGGATGTGTGCATGTATGTTTGAATGTGGGTGTGGATGTAGGCATGTATGTCGGGGTGTGTGCAAGTGTGTGTTGGTGGTGCCTGCATGCGTGTCAGGTGTATGTGAGTGATGTTAATTTGGGGGTCGGGGTGGGGAGGGGGGCCCTGCCACCTTTGGGGGGTGGCAGTCGGTGGGGGTGGGGGGTGGGGGAGACCCCTATCAGTGCCAGGGAAGGAATTCCCTTGCACTGATAGTGCTTACTGCCATGGATTTCATGGCGGTTGAAACCGCTGGAAATCCACGGCGGTAAGCCGTGTCCAAATACCGCTGGCGCTATACTGACGGCCGCCGGGCTGGAGACCCAGGTCTCCAGCCCGGCGGGCGGGACGGAGAACCGGCGGATGACCATGGCGGTAACCGTCATGGTCATAATTCACCAAGGTAAGACCGCCAGCCTGTTGGCGGGCTTACCGACGGTTCTCCGCCATCCGCTAGGTTTGTAATGACCCCCTATATGTTTAGTATTAGTAGTATTATTGTAATTAATATTACGTTAATAGTATTAGTAAGTTTATTGCTATTAATACAAGTAGTATTACTGTTATATTTGTAGTATTAGTGTTATAAATTATATAATAGTAGTATTATTGTAAGTATTATATTAGTAGCATTAATAGTATTATTGTTATTAGTAGTATTGTAATTAATATCATATTAGTAATATTATTGTAATTAATATTATATTAGTAGTATTAGTAGTTTATTGCTATTAATGCTATGTTAGTAATTTTAGTATTATTATTAGTATTATTATTATTATATTTGTAGTATTAGTAGTACTGTTATCAATTATATATCAGTAGTACTATTGTAATTAATATATTAGTAGCATTAATAGTGTTATTGTTTTTATATTAGTAGTATTATAATATCATATTAGTAGTATTATTGTTATTATTATTGTATTCATAGTATCAATATTATATTAGTAGCATTATTGTAATTAATATTATATTGGTAGCATCAATAGTAGTATTGTTATTATATTAGTAGCATTAGTAGTAGTATTGTTGTAAATTTTATTAGTAGTATTGTAATTAATATTAGATTAGTAATATTATTGTCATTATTATTATATTAGTAGTACTAGTAGTATTATTGTAAATAATATTATATTAGTAGTTTTAGTAGTATTATTGTTATTATCATTCTGTTAGTAGTATTATTGTTATTATATCAGTAGTATTGGTATTATATTAGTAGTATTAGTTCAAATAACATATTAGTAGAGTTAGTAGTATTATTGTGATTTTTATCACATTAGTATTAGTAGTAGTATTGTAATTAATATTATAGTAATAATATTATTGTTATTAACATTATATTAGTAGCATTAGTAGTATTGATATTAATATTATATTAGTGATATTATTGTTATTAATATTATATTAGAAGTTATTAGTAATACTATTGTTATCATTATATTAGTGGTATTAGTAGTATCATTGTAGTACTACTAAAAATCTAAACAATCTACAAAATGCAGTTCGGTAAAATGCCCCAGAATGTGCAAATGGTGAATAGTACCTACCTTATAGTCGTACGTACGAACATGTACAAAATGTTCAAACCCTACAAACATGATCTCATATGTAACATGTGCAGACGACAGCTACTGACCCTACAGACAGTAGCATATATGTGAAGTTTCAGATCTTACAGACAGTTGCACGATTGAAATGGACACATCAGGTGGACAGGATGGCAGGCATTACACGTGCAGATCAAGATCCTAGGAGCACATGTGTGAAATGTGCTGATTTTAATACAAACAAGTGCATAACGTGCAGATCCTGAAGCCAGGCGCACATGTAAAATGTGCACATGCATTAAATGTGCAGATACTCTGAGCAGGAGAACGGGTTACATGTGCTGACACTACAGGAAGGTAAAAGAAGTACGAAAGCCCAGTTTCTGAAGACACAGGAAATGCATGAAGTGTGCAGTTCCTAAAGAAAGAAACACAAGCAAGGGTTTTGTGAATCCCATAGACAGTAGCACATGCATGAGACATGCAGATCCTAGAGACAGGGACACATGTATAAACTGTTCAGATCCTAAAGACATGCGCACATGTATGGTATTTGCAGATCCGAGAAGACAGACATGCATGAAATGTTCCAATCCTAAAGACAGAAGTACATATAAGAAATATGGAGTTTCAAGGACAGTTGCATAGATGTGAAATGTGCCGATCCTAAACCTAGAAGCACACACACAAAATATGTGGTATTTCTACAAAATACCATTTATAAAATATTGTGAGCGAGAAATATGGTTTCAAAAATATTGTGATGTCAAGAAATTAATTTTAAAGTTGCTAATCTACATTTGTTACAACTTTAATAGCTAGTATTCCTATGTTTATGTTTAAATATTTTTTAAAGTTGTTCTTTTTGTGATCATTTTAAAGTATATATTCTTACTTTATGTTTGTAAGGTATAAGTTGTTTTACATATTTTTTGTATTGTAAGTGTATTTTTTGTAATATTTTTAAAGTTAATACAGTTTATAATAGTTACAATTCAATGTAATTACCTATTTTCTGACAAAAATGTGGTCTTCTATATTGTTTTTTTTTATTTTTACAAGGTATGTAAAGTCAATACTTGCGTCCTCAATATTTTTGTGCCTGATATTTTTATTGATGAAATGCCACCAGACAACCACATGTGTGGATGTTTGAAAAGTAGAGGTCCCGATACACTAAAAGACATGCATGAAAAGTGCAAATTGTAAAGTCATGAGCACATGCATAGTAGGTGCAGATTCTAAACTCAGGAGCACAAATATAAAGTGTGTATATCCTAAATACAGGAACACACACGAAACACGGAGATTCTAAAGACAGGTGCACATGCATAGAATGTATAGATCCAGAAGACAGTAGCACATGCATGAAATGTGCAAATCCTAAAGAGAGCCTCATATGTGACCTGGGCAGATTGTAGGACAATCCCACAGGCTTGGAATGTGGTAACCCTGAAGACAGAGGCTCATATGTAAACTGCACGGGTTCCAGGACAGACCCACAGGCTTGGAATTAATCTTATATTAGTGATTTTAAAGTTATTAATATTATATTAGAAGTTATTAGTAGTACTATTGTTATTATTATATTAGTGGTATTAGTAGTATCATTGTAGTACTACAAAAAATCTAAATAATCTACAAAATGCAGTTCGGTAAAATGCCCCAGAATGTGCAAATGGTGAATTGTACCTACCTTATAGTCGTACGTACGAACATTTGCAAAATGTTCAACCCTACAAACATGATCTCATATGTAACATGTGCAGGCGACAGGTACTGACCCTACAGACAGTAGCATATATGTGAAGTTTCAGATCTTACAGACAGTTGCACGATTGAAATGGACACATCAGGTGGACAGGATGGTAGGCATTACACATGCAGATCAAGATCCCAGGAGCACATGTGTGAAATGTGCAGATTTTTAAAAATCTGCTGACCCAAAAGACACAGGCTCATATGTAAACTGCACGGGTTCCAGGACAGACCCACAGGCTTGGAATGCGCTGATCCTAAAGAGAGAGCCTCATATGTGAACTGGGCAGATTCTTGGACAGACCCACAGACTTGGAATGTGCTGACCCTGAAGACAGAGGCTCATATGTGAACTGCACAGGATCCAGGACAGACCCATAGGCATGGAATGCGCTGATCCTAAAGACAAAGCCTCATATGTGAACTGGGCAGATTCTAGGACTGACCCATAGGCATGGATTGTGCTGTTCCTAAAAAGAGAAACATGTGCATGAAATACACAGATCCTGCAGAGAGGAGTACATGTTTGCCATCACAGTGGCACAGACATGCACTTGCTGCAGACCTGTTGCAGGACAGCAGGTCTGAGGAATCTTCTCACCTGGGGCTGTAAGGCTCGGAGTCGGTGTGTTCCGTCTCGAGAGACTGTTGGTTGCGACCCTCTCGGGTTATCGTGGTAGTGGTGGTGACTGTTCTTTCACTGGAGTTTATGATGGATCTGGGATGCAAGAAAGGACAAGTCACCTTTGGTGCAATGAAACCATTCAAGGGAACAGCAGCACGTAGCACGGAAGCAGTTACAATAGTTCACCCAAAAACCACCACCTACGCCCCAATTCCACCACTTTAAGAGGTAGACTCACTAAATATATAGTCACAAAAGAAACAATGGTTGTTAAAGATAATCAAATGCACCAATCCTTTCCCTTAAATCTGAGTAGTTTTCTAATTGAATTCTCTGCAAGTTTAGATTCAAAATGTAGTCAATTTATTCAGGTTCTTTATACACCTTGGTGAGTTCAGAGCAATCCTAACCAATTAAATGAGGTGTAAGGAAAAGGGAGAGATCCCAGCTGAATGCATGAACTGGTCCTAGAACCGCCGCTCCCCTCAATGGAGAAACTGACTGGTCGAAATCTATTCTGAATAACTCAGATTTTAAGAGTTTCCTGAGCTCTGCCTCCATACTTAAGATTTCTGAAGGAGCACTGTAGATCAGATGAAAGGCAACCAATTTCTACTTCAGGGCTGGAACATAAAAAAAAGAAATGGACCTGTTGTGCATAATACAACATTTTTTCGATTTACTTCCATAGTCCAAGGGAGTGGGTTCATACACTGTCATAAGTCTTGTACTTGTAATCATGTAATATCTCAAACAGTATACATATCCTCATGGCCTATGAGATGTAGTATACTTGCAATTATGCACCAATGGAATCAGTGTACTTTTAATCTTGTCCAGTCGCAACTATTTTATCTGTAATCGTGATCTATCACAGTGTACCTGGAATAGTTTCCTATCACAATTATTGTACCTGTAATTATGCTCTGTCAGAATCAGCATGCCTGTGTCTATGCCCTTCAGAACCAGTGTACCTGTAATCATGCCCACTCACAACCATTATATCTGCAATTATGACCAATCCCAGGGTATTCTTAAACATGTCCTACCACAATTACTGTATCTGTAATCATGTCTTATGATAACCGGTGTAACTCTAATTGTTTCTCATCACATCTATTCTGCCTGTAATTATTCCCTGTCACAATTATTGTACCTGTAACTATGTCCTTTCTCAACCACTAGACCTGTAATCATGTCATATCGCCATCAGTACCTGTAATCATATTGTATTACAATTTTTCTACCTGTAATTAATCACTATCACAATTATTGTACCTGTAATCATGTCCTATCTGAACCACTAGACCTGTAATCATGTCCTATCACAACCATTGTATTGGTAATTATTCACTGTTAAAATCAACCCCTAGACCTGTAATCGTGTCCTATCAGACATTTGTGTCTGTAATTATTCACTATCACAATTGTTGTATCTGTAATGTCATACCACAGTCAAAGCACATGTAATGATGCTATGCATCAATTGTTGTACCTGTAATCTAGGCCTATCACAATAATTGCACCTGCAATCATGGCCTCTCACAAATATTGGATCTGCAGTCACGCCCTTTCACCGTCACTGTACCTCTAATGATGCCATGATACAAGTACTGTACCTTTAATCAGTCCTGTTACAACCAAAGGACTCGTAATCGTTCCCTATCACAATCATTGTATTGATGATCATCCTATCACCACCACTGCACCTTTAATTATGCCATATCACAATCACTATATCTTCAATCATGCTCCAAACACTGTTATTGTGTCAATAATCATGCCTCAACACTAATGTTACTGGGAGTGGTTTAGGCACCATTGAAGATGGTAAATTTGTTTCTCAACTTGAAGAATTTACTCAAGAATTTTTTGTTCTTAATAATACAAATTACTCTTCTTTTCTGATATTAGATTCATTTAAAGCAGCAGCCCGTTGTTTTATCGTTCATTTTGTCTCACATGAAAAGAAACTTTTGGAAGCCCAATCATGCCGCCTTTGTGATAATGCAAAAAAACCTGACTATGCATTTTACAACTCAAACAATGATGCTTCTTTACAAAATTAATAGATGCTAAACGTACTTTTCAATTTTTAACTACTAATACTGTTTCTACATATTTATTAAAAAGTAGTGCAAGATATTATGGAGACCAAAATAAGATGCAGGAATCGCCGGCCGATTATTTAAAAGTCAAGAAAGACCGCAGAAAAATGTAATCTCTGATTAACAACAATGAAGATGTCCTTCTTAAAGACAAAAATATCTTAACTGAATTTGTTCATTTTTATAGAAATATGTACAGTTCAGAAACACAACCTTCCACATTAGATGAGACTATTTAACCACCCCAAACCCAACACATGGACTTTAATTCTTTGGAAAAGGATATTCCACTAACTAAAATCAATGAGGTAGTATCCTTCATAAAGAAAGGGAAGGACCCTGGACCTGGTGACTTTACTATAGATTTTTACAGTCATTTTGCAAAAAATTTATTTGCCTATCTTTTACTTTTATTTATTTCATCAAAAATTAAGCACCTAAAGGCAATTTTCAGAAAGTAATGATTTGTTTAATTCCTAAAGAGAATAGGGATCATAAATATTGTAGGAATTATCGTACCATATTGACAGTTAATACTGATTATAAAATTTTTACGGAAATACCAGCTCTATGTATTGACCCTATCTTAGAGCTCATTGGCCAGAACAATTGCTCTTGTCAGTGGTCACCTGATCTCTGATAATGCCCATCTCTTTTTCGACGTCCTAAGTAATGCCTCTATGTTGGACCACCCTTTGGCTGCTATTGCTTTAGATGCTGAATAGATTTTTGACAGAATTGGATGGGATTTCATGCTTAAAATATAGAAATGGATTGGTTCCCCTAAACTATGTAGTTTAATTTCATTATTATATACTGGTCCTAAAGCTGCACGTTTGTTAATGGTATCCTATCAGATTACTTTCCTTCGTTTAGAGGTTACATCAAGGTTATTATTTATGACCTATTTTGTTTATCATTGCATTAGTACCCTTTTTAACTAAAATTAACACATATAATATATCACACTATCTCTAGGACCCTAACTCATAAACCAGATCTCTATTTTAAAAGAATACATTCTCTACTCTCTAAATTTCAACCTTAAAAAGAAGTAAATCTGAAGGAGGCCTAACTTCTCAAATTACAGACATTACCACTTTGCTTTCTCCTTAAATCAACTGAATCACTGAATTAATCTCACTCACTCCTCTTGTGCTCCTTTACGGATCTTCTTAGACAAGTTCCTAGTTGCTCCTTTTGATTTAATAGAATTACTATCATTTATAACAAATATTTCCTAATTACGTATCCCTGGTATTGCACATTCACATCAAATTTTGTAACCTTTACTACCTTCTATTCATATCTGTTACTAATTTTCAGCAACAACCTATTTGGCATAATCGTATCATCCAAATGAACAACCGTTCTATATATTGGAAAACCTGGAAGGACTGAGGAATACGTCGGATAGTCATCTCGTTGATAATTACCGGATCTTGCCATTTTCTGACCTTCAAGATAGATGTTCCTTACCCTCTTCATCTCTGAAGCAGTTTGAACTCCTCCACAGCTCTCTAACTAAACTAATGTCAAAGATCTCCCAAACAGCTATTTCTATACCTGAATCTGAGATGTTGTTTCCACTAGTATCCACCAATCCCAAAGCCTCTTCTATTTCTCAATTAGTGCAATCCTCTAAAGATAGCCCTAAGTCTAAGAGTGAGTTGGCACAGGAAACAGATTTAATGGAACATTGGCCTATCAGTTTGTGGAACAAGATTTGGTTTAAACTTCATAAATCGACTAGGGCTGCAAATGCTGTACAGGCTCTCTATTTCGTCAGTCCCTGTTTATTATTTACTACTATGAACCTGAACTGTTTTCTAAAGATTTAGACTCATCATGTTGGTCCTGCAGTAGCTTAAAAGCGGATTTAAAGCTTATGCTACTCAAAGGCCCCGACATCTACTGATTGCAAAGAGGTATGGCTCCACATTACCATGATTTTTAAAGTCAGATCCCTCTGTCATTTTCTAATAGTTGTATTAGGTAGTATCTCCCCGACTGGTCTGTCCTTGCTCAAGGTCATACATTGGTAGACTTACTATTAGCTGTTGCCTTTAATCTAATAACATCTAATTGGAAACATGCGCATAATGATACTTTCCAATCCTGGTGGTACGCTGTATGTCAACCACAGACTAGATAATAATTATGTTTTTCCAATTTCCTTAGCTACAAAAAGTGACTTTGCATGGCCTCCAATTACTATGTTTTCACCAAATGTAGTTTACTTGCTAGAAAGAATATCTTAATTCCTGCTGTGGCTCAAAAACCGCCTTAAATTATTGTGCATAATTCCTCTCCGTCTTTAGCTATAGGGTTTATCATTGTATCATATAAAGGTTATTTTACATTTATAATGTCTCTATAGTTTATTATTATCCTTTGTACAAATGTATCTAATATGTTTTCATCAGTTTCCCCTAGGCCCCTCGGTTCTCCCACTTTATACTACCCCTTGCTGTTATATTTAATTCCACTCGTTCCACAGTTGATAATGGATATTACTTTCAATATCGTCAGAATTTTGGGAAGCTTCTTTTCCATGCTACTCACTGTATTTTCATGTTGTCATATTTTCAAATTGTTTGGTTTCATTTCATCATTATTTCTTTTATTATTATGCAACTGCTGTTAAATATCTTAAATAAACTTAAATTGAAGGGAAAAACCACCCCACTAATGTTGCTACCAGTCACGGCCTAAAAAGAAACATGGCGCCTGTAATTGTGTCTGATGCCATTTTACTGAGTCTGTGATAAGTGTGCAATATTTATTCTATCTATCTATCTATTATTGGAACCAGAGAGGAGTTCTCTAGCCCTCTAGGCTCCTCTGTAGGTGTTGCACGCTCCAATCATGCTTTGTACCTTCTGGAGGTAGATTCTGTGCTGTCCAAGTACTCGGAGGATGTGCGCCAGGGCTCGCTACTTGTGGTACTGGTGGTGGTGTAGGTGGTCTCTCTGGGCCGTGGCGTGGGCCTGCAAGAAACAGAATCACAGTCTGAAGATCTGTCATAGCTTCATCTATTGCCATGAACTCAAACACAAGGGGCAACAAGGCTGTTCTCTTCTCCTCCAACCAGTGAGCGAATCAGTGAAGCAATGAGTGAGTAGGGAAGTCAGTGGGTGAGTTGTGAAAAGATGGGTGCGAAAAAATGCGTGAGGAAGTGAATGGGTGGGGAGTGAGCAGGTGAATAAATTAGTGAGGAATAAATGGGTGAGGAAATGAATGCGTGAGTAATAAACGGGTGGAGGTGAATAAATGGGTAAGGTAGTGAATTGGGAGTGAGTGAATAGGTAAGAGAGGGAACAGGTAGAAGAGTGAATAAGCGGGGCAGTAAATGGTGATGTGAATGGGATGTTGGTTCATGAGTGAGTGAATGGATGGGGCGAATGAATGGGTCAATGAATCATAGAGGAGTCAATAGGTGGCAGAGTGAATGAATGGGGGGTGAAAGCAAGCACCATCTGGCATCAACTGACTCAACTCTGCAAAGTGAAGCTCCTCCCCCTTCCTAGCAGAAGCTGGCTTCAGGGCAGCCAAATAGGTGCAGACCTTATCCCATGTCAGTGGAGGCAGCGCCCTGCTAGCCAGCCTCCCAAAGACCCACCTGAGGCCACCGAAAAGGTGCAGAGGCCAGTCCTACTAACAAGGATGACTGATTTACATCAATGCTCAGAACTACGCTGGCTCCCTCTGTGCTCGCGCTCCCCATGTCCGGGACCACCCGCAGACCTCGGACAGAACAGAGACCACACACAGCAACAGCAGCACCCCCAGACTGGAAATGAGCCTCCTACTCGCTAAGCACCCAGAATATGAAACACCATAGCAGGTCAGGCCCAGCGGCCACTTCACATCTCCAGACCCTGGAGGAGCTGAAGAATCATCTCTTCAAAAAGTCACTTGTTTCTTCATAAAGCCAAACCCCCTCTCCCACCTACTGAACGGGTGGGGAAATATAGGTGGGCCGGGAATGAGCGGGTCAGAGAACGGTTGGGGAAATTTGGGTGAGACCAGGAATGAGCGGGTCAGAAAATGGGTGGGGTCAGGAATGAGTGGGTCAGAGAATGGGTGAGGAAATATGTGTGAGACCAGGAATGAGTGGGTCAGAGAACGGGTGAGGAAATATGTGTGAGACCAGGAATGAGTGGGTCAGAGAACGGGTGGGGAAACATGGGTGGGGCCAGGAATGAGTGGGTCAGAGAACGGGTGGGGAAACATGGGTGGGGCCTGGTATGAGCTGGTCAGAGATTGGGTGGGGAAATATGGAGGGGGGCAGGAATGAGCGGGTCAGAGAATGGGTGAGGAAATATGTGTGAGACCAGGAATGAGTGGGTCAGAGAACGGGTGGGGAAACATGGGTGGGGCCAGGAATGAGTGGGTCAGAGAATGGGTGAGGAAATATAGGGGAGACCAGGAATGAGTAGGTCAGAGAATGGGTGGGGATATATGGGTGAGACCAGGAATGAGAGGGTTGGAGAATTGGTGGGGAAATGTGGGTGGAGCCAGGAATGAGTGGGTCAGAGAATGGGTGGGGAAATATAGGAGGGACCAGGATGAGCGAGTCAAAGAACAGTTGGGGAAATATGAGTGAGACCAGGAATGAGAGGGTCAGAGAATGGATGTGGAAATATGGGTGGCACCAGAAATGAGTGGGTCAGAGAATAGGTGGGGAAATATGGATTGGGCCAAGAATGAGTTTGTCTTATGTGTGTGCATCCCAAAACACAATCACCACGAGGCAGAGGCAGCGCTTACTCTTCTCATTGATGGTTCTTCTCCTTGTAACACTGACTCAACAAACACCCAGACATCTCAGGCACTTGGCGTGGTCCGGCGGAAGCTACTCACCTGCTGCTGGAGTATGAATCGGATTTGGAGGTCTCTGTGTCTTCTGGACTCTTGTAGTTGGACTCTCTGGTGATGGTGGTTGTGGACGTTTTGGTTCTGGATTTGTCCCCGGAGTCTGAGCCGTACCTAGAAAAAAAGGAGAAACACTGGTTAATATTTCAGTGGAAGTCATAGAGGTCCAAAAAGAGCAAAAGAAAACCTCACTGTGGGACTTAGAGGTAGAGAGCAGCGCTGAGTACAGAGACTCCCGTACTGGAGTAATGCAGAGCGTGCTGTGTGGCTTGGAGATAAAGAAAGCAATGCTGACCATAATGGCTTAATTTTAGAGCAATGCAGTGCTCACGGGGGGCGTCAATGAGGTGGGAGCAGTGATGAGTGCAGAAACCAGGCCCTGGATCAACTCAGGAGCAACAGATGATGGACCGAATGCTGAACAAATCAAACATTCACCTCCAGTCGCAGGTCTGGATTTAATCTATCATTTGTTTGCTCACCAGCCCCCTTCCCCCCAAGTTTGGACCTAGCCATATGCAAATCAGTCTTGACCCTGCTTCCCATAGGAACAATCCAGTCTGACCTTTCAGGCTAGGTCCTCCGTGGACCCAAAACAAGCATCCTGGGACCGGTTTTGGAGTATCACCCCTCATCATCTAGGCTAGCTTGAATCCAGTGGAAAAGTGGGCAAAGGACCCACGTCTGGGTCTACCTGGAGCACTTAGGGTGACAAAAGCAAAAAGAACAGATGATGGACAGAATGCTGAACAAATCAAATATTCACCCCGTCAAAGATCTGTGTTTAATCCATCGTGTTTTTTTTTTGCTCACCATGCCACCCCACGTAAGCTCAGGGCTAGCTGTGAGAGTTAGGAGGTGAAGGAGAGTGGTGCCCCGAACTGGACTCATGCTGTGAGAGAGAAATCCATAGGTCTCAATTAAACAGCACTGACATATTAAATGCCAAACCGTAAAAACCATGGGACTTTCACTCAAGATAAGTGAGTTACGAAATATTTATACTGCTGTAAATTATTCTGAAGTGGTTCTAAGTAACCCAGCCAAAGGTGCAACCGAATACAGTGGAACCGCAGAGCCCAGAGGCATGACTGGTGCCCACGCATGTCCCCCCAGGGCTTCCCTCTAGAGTGGGATCTGGGCTCTTAGAACCGTGTGGGAGGAGGCATATTTACTGCTGGCTGCAGAGATTTGTGTTTTTGGGGATATGTTGAAGGTCTCATGGAAGTAAGAGGGCTTCCCCTCTTGAAGATTTGAGGGACCATTTTAAGAATCTTGCTTTCTGAGACAAGCTGTCACCACCAGACTGTGGCTCTGTGCGGTTCTAGAAAGACAGGCCACACTGCTGTCCCCAGCCTTGCAGTGCATGTTCTCAATCTCGGATTGTCTAGCACCGGGGCCCAGGAACAGCAAGGAAAGGGAGGGGGCTAGATAGTGGGGTGGGGGGTTACCCTAAATCTCTTGTAGACTCTACAAGAAAATCACAAACCTTCTGGAAGAGAAAGAATTCTGGACTCTTAGAGCGACTCGGGGAAAGAAAACAGAGAAATCACATTGAAGGAAACTAGATCATTAAAAGTCATAAGGAAATACCAAAAAAACTGAAAATTAAAGAAAACATTTTAAAGAAAAATTCACTTTAAGGAAAAATCCAAAATTGCATTACAATTAGGTGAAATGTAGGGACATTGAGGGATTTTTGGGGTCAGGGATGGGTGATGTTTAGGGGTGATGTGGGGCTTTAGGGGACAGGGATGGTTGGAGTTCGGTGTAGAAAGGGTTTTTTTGGTTCATGGAGGAATGGTGTTTAGGTGTAGTGAAGAATTTTGAGGTTCGGGTACGGGTGATATTTAGGGGTAATGAGGAGTTTTAGGAGTCAGGCATGGGTGGAGTTTTGATGAATGACAGGTTTTTGTTGGGTTCAGAGACGGGTGGAGTTGAGAGGTGGTGAGGGTTTTTTTAGTGATCATCAATGGGTGGAGTTTAGGGGTGGTGAGGGGTTTTTAGGGTACACAGATGGGCAGAGTTTAAGGCTGGCGGTGGGTTTCTCAGGTGAGGTTAGTGGTCTGGGACCATGGGTTTTTTTAATGGTCTCGGGCGGATGGTTGTTTAGGGGTAGTGAGGGTTTTTAGGGATCTGGGATGGGTGGTTAGGGTTTTTTGGGGTCAGAGGCGTGTACTGTTTAAGGATGGAGAGAGAATGTTAAGGCTCAGGGATGGATGGTGTTTAGGGATGGTGAGGAGGTAGTGAGGAGGTTTTAAGGTTCAGGGCAGCCCTTTTACGATCTCTCATCCTATCCTTCTTCAGCGACTGAGTAACAGCGGGATAGGTGGGGTTGCCTTGGCATGGTTCGGATCATTTTTATCTAACAGACGTCAGTCACTTTGGATGCCACCTCTTGCGTCTGACCCCAAATCCCTTAGATTCGGAGTCCCTCAGTGTCCAGCCCTGAGCCCTACATTATTTAACGTCTATATGAGTCCGCTCGCAGCACTGGTGGAGTCGCTTGGGGTTCGGGGTGTGTCCTTTGCTGACGACACAAGTCGTCCTTCCTTGGAATAGGAATACTGCTAATGTTCAGGATCGCTTTGTGGCTTTCTCTCAGTGGTATTTCAGTGGATGGGACTGAGCAATCTCCAGTGTAATGCCAGTAAGACCGAAGTTTCAGTCTTCGGTTCCCGCTCTCCTATTTGGTGTGTCAATTTCTGGCCCAGTTCTGCCCCCCCCCTTTCCTGTCAAGGTGGCCGTGATTTGGGTGTGAACTTTGACAGTGAATTTTCCTTCAGGTTTAGGTTGACTGTATGATAGGAGTTTGCTTCGGCCTCTTAGAAGCCTTTAAATATTCATTATATTTGCTTGTGCACAGTGCCAGAGAACGGCCATTCGTGCGGTTATAACCTTGAGGCTGGATGATGCTGGTGCACTGTAGTGAACCCTCCCACTGTATCAACCGCAGAGGCTCAGCTCAGCTCAGCTGCAACCGTCTGCTGCTAAATCTTTGGAAACACAATCAAGTCCAACTGAATCTCAGGGATTTACATATTACCACACTCATCCCATGTTATATGACATCATTAATGACATCTCACATTACATGATTGTCTGCCTGTCACACACACAGGCACAGAGACTGACCCACTTGTGTGTGCACAGAGTCGAAGATGTATAAAAACAACTACAGGCAGGCAGGCAGGCAAGCAGGCAGGCACACACATGCACACACACGTGCACACACACACACACACGTGCACACACACGCACACACACGCACACACACACGTGCACACATGCACACACACACACACATGCACATACACACACACACACACGTGCACACACGTGCACACACACACACACACACGTGCACACACACACGTGCACACATGTACACACACACACACGTGCACACACACGTGCACACACACACACACACGTGCACACACGTGCACACACACGCACACACACGCACACACACACGTGCACACATGCACACACACACACACACATGCACACACACACACACACACACACACACGTGCACACACACACACGCACACACGCACACACACACGTGCACACACACGTGCACACACACACATGTGCACACACGTGCGCACACACACACACACGTGCACAGCTGGAAGAGTCTCCTCCATTATCTACGGGCCACGAAAGAGGAGAGCTTCTTCGAGGAGGACCTGGATGTTTAACCAGGAATTCTCAAAATACTTTCCACTTCTGGCCACTGCTGCCGTGATCTTTGCACAGGGATACTCTTGTAAGTAGCAGTGCGCTCTACAAAAACCATAAATAAATAAATACATATCCGACTTAATGTTCCCTGAAGCAATGCACGGAATTAAATACAACGAAATTGTTTCTGAAAGTAAGACCTGCAGCTACGGCATTTACACCTTAAAAAACAACCATGCAAAAGCCAGTTTTGAGAACAAGACATTCTCAGAATCGGTTTCTATGGAATGGCCAGTGCCATTCATCCTGTACTTCTGCATTAAACAGTTTAGGTGAAATGGTTTCTCAGTCACGGTATTCGATGAAATCGTTTCTGGATGAAATCACATACAACTGTCTTCCAGTAACTTCAACTTACAGGCCGGTCTTGTCTTTCTGAAGAAGAGTATACCTTTACTCACAAACAATACTTAGAACTACAGTTCAATTACGAATAAAATGTGACACGTGATCCCGGCATCCTTTTGTGCACTTGGGTAGCACACAGCATCCCTCCTGTCTGTGGTTTCTCCCACCCACCTCACCCCGGCTTGGACGGACTCCCAGGACCCTTCGATAGAAGAATTAATAAGACTCAGATGTGGTTGACATCTCCCAAGAAGTTACACGAGCAATGACTATTCGCACTTGTTCTTATTTTCTTACCCTGTTGTCCTGGTGAACAGAGACAGTCCTTAGCCTTGTGTTTCACTGAGCTCCTGAGCAGGTGGGGCCTCGACGTGACCGTGGGTGGCCTCAGCGAGAGCAGCCAGAGTGGTCGTGGGCAACTCGTGCCTTGACAGAGAGAAGCCATCTTGGACTGAAGGATGCCACTCGGTGGCTTATGGTGTTGCTGGGTGGGTGCCCTCGGCCGCTGTAGCCAGCTTTGGGTTCATGCGGCTGCATGGCAAGGTAGTTGCGACCAGACACCGGCCAGGGTACAGGATGAGGCATTTGCAGTCCACCCTGATTACACAAAGTCAGGCAGCTGCAGCCTGACCTGGCAAGGTAGATGTGGACGACCTTAGGCCAAAGTAGAGGTCTCTTTCAGCTCTCGCTGGGAATTGCAGAGACAGACAGGTAGAGCGTCTGCATCACGGGACTCTGACAGTCCAGTTTCTCCGGTTGTACCCCAGGCCATCAACGTGCTGGCCTTCTCCTTCTGGCCACTAGCCAACCCTTAGCTCCTCCAGCAGAACTGCTGGCTTCAAGAGATGACCCCTCACTTCCTGGAGAGTGGCTGCCAGGCAGACACCCACCCTCTCTCAGCAGGCTTCTAGGCACCCTTAGCTCCTCCAGCAGAACTGCTGGCTTTAAGAGATGACCCCTCACTTCCTGCAGAGTGGCTGCCAGGCAGACACCCACCCTCTCTCAGCAGGCTTCTAGGCACTAGACAACCCTTAGCTACTCCAGCAGAACTGCAGGCTTCAAGAGATGACCCCTCACTGCCTGGAGAGTGGCTGCCAGGCAGACACCCACCCTCTCTCAGCAGGCTTCTAGGCACTAGACAACCCTTAGCTCCTCCAGCAGAACTGCAGGCTTCAAGTGATGACCCCTCACTTCCTGGAGAGTGGCTGCCAGGCAGACACCCACCCTCTCTCAGCAGGCTTCTAGGCACCCTTAGCTCCTCCAGCAGAACTGCTGGCTTTAAGAGATGACCCCTCACTTCCTGCAGAGTGGCTGCCAGGCAGACACCCACCCTCTCTCAGCAGGCTTCTAGGCACTAGACAACCCTTAGCTCCTCCAGCAGAACTGCAGGCTTCAAGAGATGACCCCTCACTGCCTGGAGAGTGGCTGCCAGGCAGACACCCACCCTCTCTCAGCAGGCTTCTAGGCAGTAGACAACCCTTAGCTCCTCCAGCAGAACTGCAGGCTTCAAGTGATGACCCCTCACTTCCTGGAGAGTGGCTGCCAGGCAGACACCCACCCTCTCTCAGCAGGCTTCTAGGCACCCTTAGCTCCTCCAGCAGAACTGCTGGCTTCAAGTGATGACCCCTCACTTCCTGGATAGTGGCTGCCAGGCAGACACCCACCCTCTCTCAGCAGGCTTCTAGGCACCCTTAGCTCCTCCAGCAGAACTGCTGGCTTCAAGAAATGACCCCTCACTTCCTGGAGAGTGGCTGCCAGGCAGACACCCACCCTCTCTCAGCAGGCTTCTAGGCACTAGACAACCCTTAGCTCCTCCAGCAGAACTGCAGGCTTCAAGAGATGACCCCTCACTTCCTGGAGAGTGGCTGCCAGGCAGACACCAGTCCTGGTCACTCAGCAGCGAGTACTCTGTGGATCACTCTCTACCTTGGGCACGAAGAAACTGGAACCAAGTGGGGTTGTTTGGACCCCACAATTATACTTAAGTAGCTAAATTGCTATTTATATGTGTCTGCATTTTAACCACTCAGAAGCCTGTAACAATCACACATATCTGGGGTAGCCCATAATTTTGGACTCCCCTGCATCCAGCACGGGTGCTTCGCCTAGGATGCCAATTTGAAATGGATGCTACGTAGAAGCTTTGCTTGATGCCCTCCTGTTGCCCCTGAAGGTTGCTGTTGTCAATTGTGATGCCAACAATCCACTCCAGAAGAGGCATCAATAATCCATGCTCCTGAGGCTTGTGCTGCTATAAATGGTTCTTTGTTGTCTGCATCTGAGGTTACTTGATTTGTATCCAAACTCCTGAGCCTCTCGCATCCACCTTACAGGCTCTCACAGATCTACAGGATCCGGTCCCGGAAAGTGAAAAGATTGCAGGGGTCAGGAAGGAATGCCAGAAGCACCAGACGGCTCATGGCAAGATAAACATAGTAGAGTGATTGCCTCTAAAATGTTATCCTCAAATTTGTCTCACTTGTATAATGGCATTGTACATTAGGTGAGATGGCATGATCCATGCCACTGGCACCCACTGGTTGGTACCTAACTTTCTTTCCATCACTCAACAATATTGCCATACTTGTGACAAATGCTAAGTGTCCAGCGTTGGTAAAGGTATGAAGACACCCCTGCGGCCCACCCTGCATCCCGGGGTCCCTTCATCCACGTGGGGATTGAATTATCCCAGTTCTTATGTTTGAGAGCTGGTATTAGTGGGCTTGTTTTCTGGGTGGATCAAACTTTATCTCTGTGATGACGCTGATGCCATCACAGCTAACAGATTACCACAGGGGGTTTTCTAGATCTGGGATCCCACTTTGGATCCAGAGTAACAAAGGAAGTCACTTCGTGACTGTTGCTAAGAGCAATGCAAGGCTTTAGGCATTCAACAAGATTGTCAATGTGCATATCACTCGGAGTCTTCTCGAAAGGTCGAGAGGTATAACGGAACTCTGAAAAACAAGATGTCCAAGATTGGGTGAAGCAATTGGTCTTAAAAGGCCTGACCCTTTACCCTTAACAACCTGGTCGGTTTGCTCCACCTTAGCCAAAAGATTCAATTGGGATCTTACTTGCAGACCTCTCCTGTGTATCCAGCTGTACTTGATTTGAATTTATCTGAAAATGTGACTCTAGAATATTGGATATAACAGTTTCTGTTCTCAGGTTCAAGCTGAAATGCCCACCAGCGCAACTGAAGCCGGCCACGATCAAAAGCCCAGAAATTGGGCTCACATCAATGTCCTCTAGCAGATGTCTGCACTCCAACCCATGTGATGAGGCCTGGACCAAGTCCTCCTCATCCTAAACACTGCTGTCAAGTGCCATGGACAGCCTACATGGATCGATGCACCAAACTGCAAGCAGACTACAGAATCATAATACACTGGACCCGCTGATGGAAGAGCTCCTGTCCCCAAAAGTGCATCGCAGGGACAGATTGTAGTCCTGTCTCAAAAAACAAAACACACTGAAATTCACCAGATATAGTTCAGTGAGCAAAGTATACCTTGCATTCCTGCCATGCACTGCTTGTGACCTCACATATTACCAGACTCATCCCATGTTATATGACATCATTGATGACATCATTAATGACCTCTCACATTACATTATTGTCTGTCTGTCACACACACGGGCACAGAGACTGACCCACTTGTGTGTGCACAGAGAGTCGAAGATGTATAAAAACAACTACAGGCAGGCAGGCAGGCAGACACACACACACACGCATACACACACACACACACAATAGACTGAACAGTCTCCAGCACGTTGACTGCACATCTTACCTGTCCCATGTCAGTTCAGGTGAGATGACTATCAGAGGAGACTCCATCTTGTTCTTCTCCCTGCTTGAGGCCAAGATAAAACATGTGTCAGCTGTGGTGTTTGACTCATGTCCCTCCCCCAGCCCTCCGCTTCCCTCCACCCCCGCAGCACTACTACAGAGACCCCCGCCTGTGCTACCCCAAAATATCTCTCCACTTTGGTAGCCTCATGAGCCACACCTTTCACCTATGCTAGTTTTTTGTTTGGTTCTACTGTCTTTAGACCTACAACATGTCTCTGCTTCCAAAGCCCCTTTGTGGGCACCCTGTGCTTTGGAGCACCTTTGTCACTTGAACATTGTGGCTAGCTGCTGCACGAATGCATCATCGAATGTAAATGTGGTGTGACTTCAGTATTGATGCACATCCCCTGTATTGTTTTCTGAGAACCTTCAATAAACAGATTTTAAGCAGAAGATGTGTCGGTGCACTTCAAGCGCCCCTCCCCTGGGGCCACCATCCCTCCCCTGGGATCTGTGACAGCTCATGTCACAAGTCAGGCGGTCCTCGAGTCCTGTCTGGTGTCTGTACTCTGCTACTTGCAGTGCTGCCTTCTATATCCAAACCAGCAGCACCAAGATGCACCTTCCACAACCAGGACTGGATGAGCCAATCACATGACTGGGGTTTAAAAGGACAGGCACCTGTGGAAAGGAAGTGACAGGGGTGAGAGTTACCTGGAAGAGAGCAGGTCCTTGCTGTCAGCTCGCGGAGCGGGTGTCGGGGCTTCTGTCCTCTTCTCTCTACACAAGCAAATTAGTAAATGTTTCTGGGTACATCCCTCATTCTATCTGTACAGAAGGCATTAACAGAATGAAAGCGAGAGGGAGAGAGAGAGAAAGAGTGTGTGTGTGTTGGACCAATTGGATGACCTCATTGAGTTCCCCTCTTTGTTGATTGGCCACTAGACAGTCCACCCCAAATAATAACTAAACTGCACACGAGGTCCTACTAGGCACCTTTCAAGGTAACAGGGGGATTTAAAGTAGTCATCCAGGAAATGATGTCATAATAGGTCTCAGAGCCCAAGCAGACATCCTCAAACAGGGGAACATGAAGGAAAGACTATACATTAGAGGGTTAGTGATGCAGAGCACGGTGTAGAGAACAGTTTTTTCATACAGTGGATGGCCCTTTAAAATGAGTCTGCAGTAAGGAGGGAGTTGGGCTTCTGCACTACAGACAGTTAGAAAAAGAGCGACAATAAAGGATTTTAAAGCAGAGACCAAAAACAAGAAACGATTTCAAGACAGATTATTTTCGGTAATTTGTGGATTCTTTGCACTGACCCATCTATCCATATATGCCAGTTCTCGCTTGGTCAGGACGGGCTGAAACTAGCAGCTCCCGCCTGAGCAGTAAGCCAATGTCCTCATGGCCTTTGCCACTTGGCCAGTAAGAGATTCTCAACAGGTCACACAAACAAGAACAGGTGTTGACATTTCTAACATTGCCCCCCAAACTACTGCCAAATCCCTCATGCAGTCTACAAAGTATTCACAGTATCCATATAGTCAGTTCTGGTGTTTGCAACCATTCATACATGCATTAAGTGCTAATCAACCTTGCTATAGCGCCAAAGGGCCCACTGGGGCATCAAGGCGCTCTCTCAAAGGGAAGCCGCTCTAACAAGACATAAATGTGTTGGCTTTTCATTAAATCTGAAAGATATACCAGTTATATAAATCCGCGCACCTTTAAGTTGAGGGCCCAGTATTGGACTTAGGGGTTTTGTTGTGGGTAAAGAAGGTCCTGAGAGAGGGAAGGTAGCGGGCTGTGTTACCTCCTAGTGGTGTGACCACTAATGGTGTTGCCAGCGATAGTTAACACTACCCGATCATGAATAATTTCCTTTTTCAATAGGACCTCTAACAAGAATTACCAATTTCACATTCAGGTAACATATATGCACGATTTCCCACCCCAAGCAAGACACAGTTGGCCTGATTGGGATCTTGGCAGACAAGTTAGTCCATGACATTGGGGACGGTTATCCCGACCACCAGAATCTAAATCCTATTATATCCAATGGGATTTATATTTCGGCCGACTGGATGTCTGTCGGCATTCTGATGGAGTAACTCATCCGCCAAGATCTCACCCAGGCCTCTTGTCACATCTCCCTGCCAGTCAGTGGCTGTGATATTTTCACAAGTCCAATAACAGAATGACAGTGTCTCCGTGGCCACCAATGTCTTGACAGCCAGGGCCAAGCGGGCCACTAATCATTTGTTTACTAGTTAGAACATTTTTACAATGTCAAGAAAAATAATACAGCTGTATAATAATGTGCCGAATTACCGTGCTGACTTTAAAGACAATATATGTGTTTTAAAAAGAAAAACTTGTAGTAGGCAACCATATTTAGTTATACTAGAAATGACTAGCTGAAATCACATTTTCTGACAAGTTGAAATGCTTAAGGAATGTTGATCTAATGGTGATTTTACACAAAATGTTTATTTCCTGACCTTCCCATGGACATATTTTTCATATTGACTAGTAGTTGCATAAAATGGTTATGCTTAACTCTGCAAACGTTTCTTCTTACACAAGACCACTGTTGACTAATGTATAGAAATGTGTCATTTGGTGAGGTAATGAGGAAGCTCACACATGAAGTTGCAACTGTCCTAAAGCAATGAACGGTGTGAAAAGAATATGAAAATTAACAATTTATTTGGTAAGAGATGTTTCACTCGACACTGCTGTCTGTGGGCTCTTGTATTCTTGGTGAGAAGAGCGCCCCTGTTCCCATGATGACGGCGAGTGCTGATTGGCCGACTGACGCAGGAAGGAACATGTTGGGAAGCTCTAGAGTGAGCTGTCTATAATAGTGTGTGTTCCTAGCGTCGGGTCCCTTCCTCCATTTACCACGTTCCCTTGCCGATGCCATAGGCTGCTCACGCTGAGACTCTACTGAGTTTCTTGAACCTCTCTTTAGGGGACGTTCTGCTTTGATTAATGGATTACTGAACTGCTATATTGATGCTGAAGCTTTATTATTATTGATCTCTCTCTCTCTCGAAGTCAGACATCTTAACGGGAGTCTGAGACAGACACCTATTCATCCTCAATCCCAGAACAGGGAGTCTTTCCTTTATGGAACGTGCTTAGTGCATTTCTTGTGATTCATTGATTGCTTATTTTTGATCATTGACAAAACTAATGATTGATATTGATGAATTTATGTACTGACTCAATAACAAACAACTACTAAATGATTTAATCAATAAAACCCTTAAAACTCACATCAGCTCTCGATATTGGCTGAAAATACAAATGAGATTGTGATGACAAATTAACTTGACGCACAGCTCCCGGTTAATCTCAACCAACGTCAAAGACCCAGAGAACGAGAGTAAACAGCAGGGACTTCCCTTTAATGAATGGTACATTTTCCTTTTAATCCAATGACTCACCTGGGATCCTTGCTCTAGCACTAATCCGCAGCCAGGGGGCAGTGGAAGCGGGTGTAACAGGGGCTCGGCTGGCAGACTGGAGGTCAAGGGATGTGGGGGTGGTGATGGTGAAAGGGGGGGGGTAAAGTTACTTCGCTTGAGGTGCTGCCACCAGGGCTCTCTGTAATTTAACCTAAGAGTTCATGTCTCTCTGTACCATAACTCCCAAACGTCTGTCTCCACTCAGTACCCATCCCCCTGAAACCCAAGGGTGTCTGTCTTCACCCAGTACCCATCCCCCTGAAACCCAAGGGTGTCTGTCTTCACCCAGTACCCATCCCCCTGAAACCCAAGGGTGTCTGTCTTCACCCAGTACCCATCCCCCTGAAACTCAAGGGTGTCTGTCTCCACTCAGTACCCATCCCCCTGAAACCCAAGGGTGTCTGTCTTCACCCAGTACCCTCCTCTCTGTACTATAACTCCCAAACGCCTGTCTTCACTCAGTACCCATCCCCCTGAAACCCAAGGGTGTCTGTCTTCACCCAGTACCCATCCCCCTGAAACCCAAGGGTGTCTGTCTTCACCCAGTACCCATCCCCCTGAAACCCAAGGGTGTCTGTCTCCACTCAGTACCCATCCCCCTGAAACCCAAGGGTGTCTGTCTTCACCCAGTACCCGCCTCTCTGTGCTATAACCCCCAAATGTCTGTCTTCACTCAGTACCCATCCCTCTTAACCCAAGGGTGTCTGTCTTCACTCAGTACACGTCTCTCCGTACTATAACTCCAGAGCGTCTGTCTTCACTCAGTACACGTCTCTCCGTACTATAACTCCAGAGCGTCTGTCTTCACTCAGTACCCATCCCCCTGAAACCCAAGGGTGTCTGTCTCCACTCAGTACCCATCCCCTGAAACCCAAGGGTGTCTGTCTTCACTCAGTACCCTCCTCTCTGAACTATAACCCCAGTGCCTGTGTTCACCCAGTACCCTCCTCTCTGTACTATACCCCCAGTGTCTGTCTTCACCCAGTACTTACCTCTCTGTACTATACCCCCAGTGTCTGTCTTCACCCAGTACCCTCCTCTCTGTACTATAACTCCCAAATGTCTGTCTTCACCCAGTACCTGCCTCTCTGTGCTATAACTCCAGTGCCTGTCTTCACTCAGTACCCTCCTCTCTGTACTATAACCCCAGTGCCTGTCTTCACCCAGTACCCGCCTCTCTGTACTATAACTCCCAAATGTCTGTCTTCACTCAGTACCCTCCTCTCTGTACTATAACCACAGTGTCGGTCTTCACTCAGTACCCGCCTCTCTGTACTATAACTCCAGTGCCTGCCTTCACCCAGTACCCGCCTCTCTGTACTATAACTCCAGTTCCTGTCTTCACCCAGTACCCTCCTCTCTGTACTATAACTCCAGTGCCTGCCTTCACCCAGTACCTGCCTCTCTGTACTATAACTCCAGTGCCTGCCTTCACCCAGTACCTGCCTCTCTGTACTATAACTCCAGTGCCTGCCTTCACCCAGTACCTGCCTGTCTGTAAATCAGTGCTGGCCTCAGCTGTAAGTGTACCGGCCTTAAACTCCCCCTCCTCACTCGCAGAAAGGGCTCTGCGGGCCAGAGGGGGCACCCGCGGTGGGACCTTTTCATAGAATAAAGGGTAGCATTAGCCATGTGATGGTGCTGATGGTGGGTGGTTGGCATCTGATAACCAGTGATGGGGCACGGGCCTTTTCACCTGGATCCCTGGGTAGGGGTGATCCTATCGGCCCTCCCCTGTATATTCTGCACAGTCCCCTATAACGAGGGTCTGTGCCCTGTGAGGCGTGTGTCATGTTGGGCTAGCGCTGGGAGGTCAGTGCAGTGTGACTAGTGCCCCCTGGAGGGCATGATGAGTGGCTGCCCCAGCTTGTGGCTTGTGGCTCCCCGTGGGCTGTCACTGCCCACCCTGTGGAGATGAAAACCTGCTTCTTGCTCGACCCTGGGGCCGAGCTCGGCGACCACCAGAGCTGTCTGGTGGGCAGAGGACACCTGCGTCTGTATCCTGCTGGCATCAGCCTTCCTGCTTCAGCAGCTGAGCTCCCTCTGCCAACGTCCTGCTCTGTTGTTCTTAGCAATATCTAGCAACCTGTGACCTCGACTGAGAGTGTCGGATTTCAATCAAACAAGGATGCCAACCATCACCGGCTCATGCCAGCCTCCACCGGCTCATGCCAGCTTACACCAGCTTACACCAGCTCATGCCAGCCTCCACCGGCTCACGCCAACCGTCACCGGCTCATGCCAGCCTCCACCACCGCCTCATGCCAGCCTCCACCACCGACTCATGCCAGCCTCCACCACCGGCTCACGCCAACCGTCACCGGCTCACGCCAACCGTCACCACCGCCTCATGCCAGCCTCCACCACCGCCTCATGCCTGCCTCCACCACCGCCTCATGCCTGCCTCCACCAGCTCATGCCAGCCTCCCTGGCCGTTACAGAGAACCCAAGAAGGATACAGCACTCCCTCTGGATTCAGGGCTTGTACTCCCCCTGCACACTGAGCAGCTGCCCAGTGGGAAGATGTATTGGGACAGAAGTTTGTTCACAACTGTGCCCCTTAAAGGCCAGGGCCAGGCCTTGGGGGAATGCCAGATACTGCAACTCCTCTGGGTAAAGCTAAACTACCTGGCGTGGAGGGGACCTGGTCCCTGATTAAGATCACAAACAGCAGAATGTAGCGCACTGAAACCTGCTTCAAGGGTGTCTCAAGGCAGTGACCCATAACTGAGCCAACAAGACATTGGCTTTGGGACAATGTGACCCGTAACTGTCCACTTTAAATTGCGTTCTGTACCATGGACACAGACTGTCAGATCATTGCCCTCTGGATATTAAGCCTACAGGACTCCTGGTTCCCTAGAAATATCAGCTTTTGCGTGGGCGGGACCCCAGCTCATTTTAGGTCTTTGGATGTTGAGTGGCTTCATTTAATAAACTTTTTGCAGAGTCTTATCAAACTGAGCTCTAACCCACTGAGTGGTCAGACCTAGGGGTGTAGCTTAGTCAGTGAGATTCAGGGGGTGTGAATCTCAAATTTCCCAACTAAAACAGCAGAAGGCTGTGAGTGTGGAAGAGTGAGATAAGCAAAGTTTGAGATGGGTGGTTCCCAGGAGGAAAAGCATCAGTAATGGTTTCATTAGTTGGGCCTCAGTCTAGAGTGGCACAGGGGCTGGAACATGATGGCTTAGAAGGCTACCCCGAGTGATCGCCACTGGTCTGACTATTTTCAAGCATCCATCCCGTCACCTTTTGGGTGTTTAATTGCCAGTAATGTGCCTGGAAACCTGAGACTGGTGCGGCTGTCCAAGCCGACTGCTGCCAATGTTTGTAAATTCCAAAAAGGAGTAGATTTACACCCATCCAAGGAGTACTTCTTTGTGCGGAGATTTACTACTTTTTTCGTAAACCGGTCGCTATATATCTTTAAATTATGATCCAAAGAATGAACAAGTTATAACATCCTAGAGAATTAAGAATGTTGAGAAAAATCAACACTGACATAGCAAACCCAACTCAGGGTCCCCAGACCTAACTACTTAATAAAGAATGCATTTATTTGAGGGGGGTCACACCCCAAACACTCCCCCTGAAGCTGCGCCCTCGTTCAAGCTTTGCACCAAGGATCACTGAGAAACCGAGGCAGATGTGAGGCAGATGGCAGATGTATCATTGCCAGGTTGGTACCTTGTGGCATTCTGAGTGATGGATGTCCCATGGATGGAATACTGCAAGACCAGCAGATAACTAACGGCGAGAGACCAGAGGGTTGATGTAAACCGCTAGGGTGCCAAGGGTAAGTAGGTGCCTCGGTGACCTTGGTTCACCCTGGGAAGCAATGGAGAACTGTGAGATGTATTCTGGCAGGACTGTGCCAGGCCAGCCTATGGCCCTGTGGCATCGAGACAGCCAGGCTGAATGGAGGTCAGAGGGTGGGACTTCCAGGGCATTGTAGGCAGAGGTGCTACTCGAGACATGAACTTTCCTTGAGAAGGTGCCTGGCATCTTCCTGTGCGACACTGTTTCTGCTTGCCCTCTAGTTTGTTGGCCATGGTTGCGTCCCTTCCCTTGTTTTGTTTTCTTCATGCATCGTCTCCCTCAGTGTGCAGACCATCTTTCTGGCACTTTCAGCCTTGATTATGGACTCTTTTTGGCTTTGCAGTTGCTTTGCCTTGTACCCTTCAGCACCTTGCTTCCAGGGTGGCACCGAGCTGGGTGGGGACCATCCCATTCAACAGCTTCCAAGGAGGTCTTGGCCTAGGCTTGGAGCGGTCAGTCATTCTGAAGCTGGAAAGCAAATGATATTCTTTCGTATTGTTACACGTACATCTGTGTCCTTTAATTCCACCGAATGTACCTGGGATGTATCCATGGTTCGCACCTAAACTTCGTGAGAGCGCCGGCTGTGGAATCCTCATTGGTTAAAACCAGAGAGATTTGAGTCTAAGACTGAGGTTCTGGCCGTCTCTTACTCTCTCTCGCTCCCCTCAGCTTCCTGCCAGGCTTAGGTTCTGCGTTTAGTAGTTGACTGTCCAGTAACAGAGCCTGGTTCTGGGGAGCAGGGCGGCCGTCACACTCCGCCGGGCGAGGGCAGGACGCCTAAAACCTTCACCGAGAGTGACCACCGCTACAGGGACCTACGGGGGTTATTTTCCACCGCCTGCTGCGTAAAAGCTATAATCGAGCCCAAGGTTGTTTCACGGCCTCAGGAGGTGGGAGGGTCTCGAAGCTGCCCTGCCTTCCTAGATTTCAAGGACATTTTTTAATCCCTAGCTTTGAGTGAACATTGAACTGACTGTCATTGCTTGCATCATGCATGACCAGTGTCTACCAACTCTACCAACTTCTTGAGTGAGTCTTGACTGTTCGCCTTCCTACCATTGGACGACAGCCTACAAAGGAGGGACCTTGCTAATCCAATCAGAGTGCACGAGACCTGCTGGCCCTTGAACACATCAGAGATACCCCTTTGGTAAGGACTGACCACCCAAGACCGGAAGAAAGGCCTCGGGGTCCTCAGTGCTCCCTGGAGATGGTGTTCATTGGTCAGGGAGCTGTAGGAGGCGGGGCTCAGAGCTGCAGCACCACACAGGGAGTGCACACTCAGAAAAATATATTACAACGAATTATCCTCGAAGAGTTTGTATGGACAGCACTGAGATGTGGTAAACTACAGAAAGATAAAGAAATTTGGAATTCCTTGGTGAAGAGCGCACGCCTCACGCCCTCGAAAGAAATGACTCACTGATGTGAATAATTAACATTCTGGAAGAACCCGTTCTGGATTAGAAAACTTCACCGGGGAAGCCAGGTTCACCGGACACACCTGAAGCAGGTGTCGTTCACAGAGCCTTGGTGCTTGGCATGGCAGGTCCCTTGGTGACGCGAGAGTGGTTGGTGGCTGCATCATGAGAACGTAAAACCCGAGGTGGCTTAGAATGTCACCACTAGGCTGCACCAGCTCAGCTCTTACTCATTACTTCTGGAATGTACAAAGTATGAGAAAGTCACACACACACCTGGGCTGGTCCTTTGGTAGAGCTGCTCCTCACACACACACCTGGGCTGGTCCTCTGGTAGAGCTGCTCATCACACACACACACCTGGGCTGGTCCCCTGGTGGAGCTGCTCCTCACACACACACACACACCTGGGCTGGTCCTCTGGTGGAGCTGCTCCTCACACACACACCTGGGCTGGTCCCCTGGTGGAGCTGCTCCTCACACACACACACACACACCTGGGCTAGTCCTCTGGTAGAGCTGCTCCTCACACACACACACACCTGGGCTGGTCCTCTGGTGGAGCTGCTCCTCACACACACACACACACCTGGGCTGGTCCTCTGGTGGAGCTGCTCCTCACACACACACACACACACTTACCTGGGCTGGTCCCCTGGTGGAGCTGCTCCTCACACACACACACACACACCTGGGCTGGCCCTCTGGTAGCGCTGCTCCTCACACACACACACCTGGGCTGGTCCTCTGGTGGTGCTGCTTCTCACACACACACACACCTGGGCTGGCCCTCTGGTAGTGCTGCTCCTCACACACACACACACCTGGGCTGGTCCTCTGGCGGAGCTGCTCCTCACACACACACCTGGGCTGGTCCTCTGGTGGAGCTGCTCCTCCCACAAACACACCTGGGCTGGTCCTCTGGTGGAGCTGCTCATCCCACAAACACACCTGGGCTGGTCCTCTGCTGGAGCTGCTCCTCACACACACACACCTGGGCTGGTCCTCTGGTGGAGCTGCTCCTCCCACAAACACACCTGGGCTGGTCCTCTGGTAGAGCTGCTCCTCCCACAAACACACCTGGGCTGGTCCTCTGCTGGAGCTGCTCCTCACACACACACACCTGGGCTGGTCCTCTGGTAGAGCTGCTCCTCACACACACACCTGGGCTGGTCATCTGGTAGAGCTGCTCCTCACACACACACCTGGGCTAGTCCTCTGGTAGAGCTGCTCCTCACACACACACCTGGGCTGGTCATCTGGTAGAGCTGCTCCTCACACACACACCTGGGCTGGTCATCTGGTAGAGCTGCTCCTCACACACACACACACCTGGGCTGGTCCTCTGGTAGAGCTGCTCCTCACACACACACACACCTGGGCTGGTCCTCTGCTGGAGCTGCTCCTCACACACACACACCTGGGCTGGTCATCTGCTGGAGCTGCTCCTCACACACATACCTGGGCTGGTCCTTTGGTGGAGCTGCTCCTCACACACACACCTGGGCTGGTCCTCTGGTAGAGCTGCTCCTCACACACACACCTGGGCTGGTCCTCTGGTGGAGCTGCTCCTCACACACACACCTGGGCTGGTCCTCTGGTAGAGCTGCTCCTCACACACACACACCTGGGCTGGTCCTCTGCTGGAGCTGCTCCTCACACACACACACCTGGGCTGGTCATCTGCTGGAGCTGCTCCTCACACACATACCTGGGCTGGTCCTCTGGTGGAGCTGCTCCTCACACACACACCTGGGCTGGTCCTCTGGTAGAGCTGCTCCTCACACACACACCTGGGCTGGTCCTCTGGTGGAGCTGCTCCTCACACACACACCTGGGCTGGTCCTCTGGTGGAGCTGCTCCTCACACACACACCTGGGCTGGTCCTCTGGTAGAGCTGCTCCTCACACACACACACCTGGGCTGGTCCTCTGGTGGAGCTGCTCCTCACACACACACCTGGGCTGGTCCTCTGGCAGAGCTGCTCACACACACAGGCCTTATCACCATGGACCCCGGGTGATCTCCTTGGGTAAGGACTGACGAGGAACTATGACTTGGGAGCGGGCGAACGAAGATTGCGATATTGCTTAATCACGACCTCAGTCGTACAACTCATTAGTGTTTATTTCACCTCAACCCCGTTTCAATTTCCTGATTAAATTGATTTCTTCTGAATTGTCCGCCTCTCTTTGGCTGTCTGCATTTAATTACCTGCCTAAAGCAGCCTGTCCTCTTTCTGTCATGACGAGCAAAGGGAAGGGGTCTGAGTACATATCTCCACTCTCTGGAAGCAATAAAAAGTTTGTTATTTAATGTTTTCCGATGGCCAGCCTCTCTCTCCTATTGGCCCAAAGGGTTAGAGAGAGGGGTGGGCGCATAGGAGGCGGGACATATTTGGCACCGCCAGCAAATTACCAATATCTTCACAGAAACTGAGGAATTTCGTATTTTTTAGGATTGTGTCACAACTCCTCTTGAAGGGAGACTCTGCAACAAAGGGATGCGTTGTGGGCTTAATCTGCCTCCCTCCCAATGGGTGGATCTCAACTTCAGACATGTTGTATGTGGCGGGGGTCCAAGCAGCATCACTACAAGGTGAGGCAGCGCATTGGACCCTTGTCAAGAACAACAGGTCTGAGATTGCATCTGTACTGTGGCCTGGTAACAAGACACACCCATATCAAGGGCACTTGTGACTCGATGGAGGATTCCACCCAGGAATTCAAACCGGGTCGCGATGTGTCCCACAGATATTTGGACGAGCACCTGAAGGCCAACTTAATTCAACTTTCACGTGTTAATGAACAGAAGTTCATCTATTCTAGTCCAGACTGTACCATCTTCCAACAGAAGCCCTGGCAGGGAGCGGGGGCACCTTGCTAAGGGATGCTTCGAAGACAGGAGTAGTTTAGGTACAAACTAAAGGTTTGTACTCAGGCGCTGGGTGAAGGCTGTGACCGGTCATTGGATAAAGTCCAAAGAAGCTTCACAAAGGTGCATTGTCTAGGCCAGATGTGTTGTTCATTGGGTTTTCTTCTAAGACAGCATGGCTGCTTACCAGCACCTTAAAGGTGTGGCCAAGAGGTTAAGGGCACTTAGGTTTCAGGAAGATACAGATGTGGCTTGATGGGGCAGGTTGATTGAAGGAAACCGATCGTTCAGTTCAGGTCCATGCGTGGGTGGGATGCGGGGCGTTGAACAGGGCAAACCAAGCATGCGTGGGTGGGCTCCAGGGCGTTGAACAGGACAAACCAACAACTTCAGGTCCATGCGAGGGTGGGCTACAGGATGCTGAACTGGACAAACCAAGAACATCAGGTCCATGCGTGGGTGGGATGCGGGGCGTTGAACAGGGCAAACCAAGCATGCGTGGGTGGGCTCCAGGGCGTTGAACAGGACAAACCAACAACTTCAGGTCCATGCGAGGGTGGGCTACAGGATGCTGAACTGGACAAACCAAGCACATCAGGTCCATGCGTGGGTGGCTGCAAGGGCTTAAGTAGAACAAACCAAGCATGTCAGGTCCAGCCATGGGTGGGCTGTGGAGCATGGAACAGGACAAACCAAGCACATCAGGTCCATGCGTGGGTGGACTGTGGAGCAAGGAACAGGACAAACCAAGCCCCTCAGGTCCATGCGTGGGTGGCACTGGTGGTTGACTCAATCTATGGTTGCGCGTCACTTTACACCAGGCTGCAGACGACTGTCCTCATGTGATCTCCAGAAGGTCCTTTCCTTTGCTGAGATGTAGGGAGAAGGAGTTCTGAGAAGTGGATGCAATACCCCAAAGTCTTTTGCCAGGAAACAGCGCAGCTTGTGTTGGAGGGTGAGTTTAGGTGTCTCGTTAGTTGGCAACACGAGGACAGTTTCTTCAGGTATCCCAGGCTGTGCGATGATACGGCTGTTCCTTAATCACACTCCAGAGAGGCGCCGTCAGGGCAGGGGTACAGCGGTTGGGTCTCAGGTCGAAAATGAGGTGGGCTGTGGGGTGTGGAGCTCTCTACAGTCTAGTGGTATCATATCACGATGCACAGCGTAAATCACATGCAGTAGTCAGGGTGGGACACACCTCCAAGAGGTCTTCTCAGAAGCCAGAGACTTAAGCAGAAGCAGAGCCACCAGAATCTATGAGGTGAGTGCCTCCTGGGACAGGCAAGATCTTGTCAGAAACTAGTCCCTTAAGCAGATGCAGAGCCACCAGAATCTCTGAGGTGAGCGCCTGATGGACATGTAAGGTCTTCTCAGAAACTAGACCCTTAAGCAGACGCAGAGCCACCAGAATCTCGGAGGTGAGTGCCTCCTGGGACAGGTAAGGTCTTCTCAGAAACTTAAGCAGATGCAGAGCCACCAGAATGTCTGAGGTGAGTTCCTGTTGGACAGGTAAGGCCTTCTCAGAAGCATGTTTAGAGTTAAACTGATGTTGCCCAGCTGCCTCTCTGGAAGAAAGAGGGAGCTTGGGGCATGAGGCCGAGGGTGCCACGGATGAGGTGCAGCGCAGACTAAGAGCGGAGATGTGCCTGGTCCAGGCTAGTTATCTGCAGACACAGGACAAGTCCATCGGTGGAGCTTTGTCTTATGCAAAGCTCTCGAGTCGGTGGAGAGAAGGGGCAGCAAGTGAGACTGAAGACAGCAGCGTGGAAGGACCACAAATCTCCAAAATCTTACAATACAGAGTAAGGTGGCCAGGGTCGGACTGGGAAGGAAAGTAGCTGGGCGATGGCCACACTGTGGACTGGCCAGGGACAGGCCCAGGAAGGGACAGTCTACATTCCCACATCTGTCATGGTGTGGGTCTCCCTTGCCCTCCAGACTGGAGGTCCACGCCATAGACCAGCCGTGAGAGTTGGGAGCCAGGGAAGTTCCCCTCGACAGAGGTAGGTGTAAGACAACACCCCTCCCTCCTAGGCCATCTGTGGTGTGTACAATCCAAGATGGTTTTTCGAATGGCTGCTGCGCTCAAGGCTGTTCCGCATAACACAACCTATAGGGCTTCCAGACGTCCTGCCAGAATCTCTTCCCAACCTAAAATAAACTGGAAATTATAGAATAAGCTAAACTTTAGGTGAAAACCTTGAGTCATTCTGAGATATCAGCTTTAGACAACAGAATAAGAGAGATACTGGCTCTTGATCAAAGGATGCAGTTGATTCTAAAGCAGGCGGTCCAGACAGAGCTGGATACGATCCTCTCTGCTCCAGAGACCAAGTGGACACCACACTGGATCTCAGTGGCAGCGAGAACCTGCAGCGCTCTCCATCGCAAGTGTTGATGCTAAGAGGCAGGACAGGCCATTAGGACCTGGTCCAGTGGTCCAGACAGAGCCATCAGGAACTCAACTGGTCTAGTGGTCGAGACACAGCCATCAGGAACTGGTCCAGTGGTCCAGACACAGCCATCAGGAACTGGTCCAGTGGTCCAGACACAGCCATCAGGAACTGGTCCAGTGGTCCAGACAGAGCCACCTTAAACTGGTCCAGTGGTGCAGACAGGCCATCGGGAACTGGTCCATTGGTCTCGTGAACTGGTCCAGGGGTCCAGACAGAGCCATCGGGAACTAGTCCTTGGGTCCAGACTGAGCCATCGGGAACAGAGCCATCGGGAACTGGTCCAGACAGAACCATCAGGAGCTGGTCCAGACAGAACCATCAGCAACTGGTCCAGTGGTCCAGACAGAACCATCAGGAGCTGGTCCAGTGGTCCAGAGAGAACCATCAGGAGCTGGTCCAGTGGTCCAGTGAGAGCCATCGGGAACTGGTCCAGGGGTCCAGACAGAGCCATCGGGAACTGGTCCAGGGGTCCAGACAGAGCCATCGGGAACTGGTCCAGGGGCCCAGACAGAAGCATCGGGAACTGGTCCAGGGGTCCAGACAGAAGCATCTGGAACTGGTCCAGGGGTCCAGACAGAGCCATCGGGAACTGGTCCAGGGGTCCAGACAGAGCCATCGGGAACTGGTCCAGGGGCCCAGACAGAAGCATCGGGAACTGGTCCAGGGGTCCAGACAGAAGCATCGGGAACTGGTCCAGGGGTCCAGACAGAGCCATCGGGAACTGGTCCAGGTGTCCAGACAGAGACAGAGCCAGCGGGAACTGGTCCAGTGGTCCAGACAGAACCATCAGGAGCTGGTCCAGTGGTCCAGAGAGAACCATCAGGAGCTGGTCCAGTGGTCCAGTGAGAGCCATCGGGAACTGGTCCAGGGGTCCAGACAGAGCCATCGGGAACTGGTCCAGGGGTCCAGACAGAGCCATCGGGAACTGGTCCAGGGGTCCAGACAGAGCCATCGGGAACTGGTCCAGGGGCCCAGACAGAAGCATCGGGAACTGGTCCAGGGGTCCAGACAGAAGCATCGGGAACTGGTCCAGGGGTCCAGACAGAGCCATCGGGAACTGGTCCAGGGGCCCAGACAGAAGCATCGGGAACTGGTCCAGGGGTCCAGACAGAAGCATCGGGAACTGGTCCAGGGGTCCAGACAGAGCCATCGGGAACTGGTCCAGGTGTCCAGACAGAGACAGAGCCAGCGGGAACTGGTCCAGGGGTCCAGACAGAGCCAGCGGGAACTCAACTAGTCCAGTGGTCCAGACAGAACCATCAGGAGCTGGTCCAGTGAGAGCCATCAGGAGCGGGTCCACTGGTTCAGGTGAGCAGGAGTTTCATTGATACAAGTATTAACGGAAGACGTAACCACTGAGACCCTTAAAAACTCCAGTGACACCCAGACGCGTGGTCTATGTCTCCAAAGAATGTCCGGCTAGTGAAGAAAATGCAGGGCCAGGAGGTGACCGGCCGCATCTGTGGGCGCCTGGCCAGTAAGCGTAGTTTAAGGACATCCATGTTTTCTTTAGAGTGAAAGGAGAGATCCGAAGCACTCTCCAGCCATAGGCCAAGTTCCGAAGTGGTGTAACATTGTCCTCTGACAGCTGATTTACAGAGTTCGCTCACTCCGTGGCTCATTGGTAAGTATAAACACGTATTTCGAGTCCTCCCTTTCGCAGTGCACGCGCCCACGCACGTGAAGGTCGTGGAGCACGCGCCTCTGAAGCCCCGGGCACTCGGATAATGCGACCCACGGACTTCCCAGGATCACACGGAGGGTATGCAGGGTACCCCGGAAGCTGCTAGAATTACAAGAAGCCCCGAAGCCCTGCCTGTTCCTAAAACATGATGCCTCTCTCGCTGGTAACAAGGTGTCCTGATGTGTACACAACCGTGGTCCTGCCTTTCACATCCCACGCAGAGCTGCTGGAACAAGCCACTAGGGCGTGGGGCAGCCCCTGACCTCACCCACGACACAAAAACTCACTCCCACCAGCACTGCCCCCGCCGTGCTGAACAGCTGAGGGTCAGGAAAGCACTGCACACCCCTACAATGCATAATGGTGTGGTCCGTCCTCGCACATCCAAACCTAGCCTTTCCTGCTCACCTGTAGCGCTTCGAAGCGTCCCACGGCTGGCAACGCGCTGCAAAGTGTGCCGCAGACTCAGAAAAACGGAAGGTGAGCGCATCACCGGGTGTCTATGAGACAGAGAGAGGAATGCAGAGCGGATAGAGACACGTACAGGGGAGTGCTAGAGTGACGGAGACACACAGCTCCGATCTCTCGGCGCTATGGAACTAGCCCCGTCCCCAGTACCAGCAGTACCAGGTACTAACATCAGTCTTCACACCCTCCCTACCGCACCGCACGAAGCACCCCCGGCAGTGCCCGGTGGCAACCTCCGTACTCCCCCCCTTAGACAACCCTCATCAGTACTCACCCCCAGGGATACCCCCCCCCCCCCCCCCATTGTCGGTACTCACTGCGCCGCTCTTGCACCGACCTCCTGAGCGCCTATGACACTACCCCCCCCCACCAGTGCTAGGTGATAACGCCAGTACTCGCTCCCCAGAGATGCTCCCCCCCCGGTCGGTACTCACTCTGCTCCTCATGCACTGACCTCCTGAGCGTCCGCCCTGCTGCTCGTCTCCCTCCCGCGGAACCGGTCTGCTGTGTATATACCCCGGGAGCCCTGCCAGAGCCCCTCCCAGCCCGGCCCCGCCCTCCTCCATACCTACCTACCTGAGCGGAGGGGGGGGGGGGGGAGACCTGCCAGAGTCACTGTCACACATGCACTGCAGGGTGCGGGCATTCACTGAGCGACCTCCCTCCGACCCGAGATCCTCTATGCCAGGTCTGAATCTATAGGTGCCCAGTCTCAGCCTCTCTCTGCCAAACCCGAGACCACCAGTGTGAGGTCTCAGCCTGTCCCTGCCAGAGCCGAGACCACCAGTGTGAGGTCTCAGCCTGTCCCTGCCGGAGCCGAGACCACCAGTGTGAGGTCTCAGCCTGTCCCTGCCGGAGCCGAGACCACCAGTGTGAGGTCTCAGCCTGTCCCTGCCGGAGCCGAGACCACCAGTGTGAGGTCTCAGCCTGTCCCTGCCGGAGCCGAGACCACCAGTGTGAGGTCTCAGCCTGTCCCTGCCAGAGCCGAGACCACCAGTGTGAGGTCTCAGCCTCTCTCTGCCAAACCCGAGACCACCAGTGTGAGGTCTCAGCCTGTCCCTGCCAGAGCCGAGACCACCAGTGTGAGGTCTCAGCCTGTCCCTGCCGGAGCCGAGACCACCAGTGTGAGGTCTCAGCCTGTCCCTGCCGGAGCCGAGACCACCAGTGTGAGGTCTCAGCCTGTCCCTGCCGGAGCCGAGACCACCAGTGTGTGGTCTCAGCCTGTCCCTGCCAGAGCCGAGACCACCAGTGTGAGGTCTCAGCCTGTCCCTGCCAGAGCCGAGACCACCAGTGTGAGGTCTCAGCCTGTCCCTGTCCGACCCGAGACCACCAGTGTGAGGTCTCAGCCTGTCCCTGCCAGAGCCGAGACCACCAGTGTGAGGTCTCAGCCTGTCCCTGCCGGAGCCGAGACCACCAGTGTGAGGTCTCAGCCTGTCCCTGCCAGAGCCGAGACCACCAGTGTGAGGTCTCAGCCTGTCCCTGCCAGAGCCGAGACCACCAGTGTGAGGTCTCAGCCTGTCCCTGCCAGAGCCGAGACCACCAGTGTGAGGTCTCAGCCTGTCCCTGTCCGACCCGAGACCACCAGTGTGAGGTCTCAGCCTGTCCCTGCCAGAGCCGAGACCACCAGTGTGAGGTCTCAGCCTGTCCCTGCCGGAGCCGAGACCACCAGTGTGAGGTCTCAGCCTCTCTCTGCCAAACCCGAGACCACCAGTGTGAGGTCTCAGCCTGTCCCTGCCAGAGCCGAGACCACCAGTGTGAGGTCTCAGCCTGTCCCTGCCAGAGCCGAGACCACCAGTGTGAGGTCTCAGCCTGTCCCTGCCAGAGCCGAGACCACCAGTGTGAGGTCTCAGCCTGTCCCTGTCCGACCCGAGACCACCAGTGTGAGGTCTCAGCCTGTCCCTGCCAGAGCCGAGACCACCAGTGTGAGGTCTCAGCCTGTCCCTGCCGGAGCCGAGACCACCAGTGTGAGGTCTCAGCCTCTCTCTGCCAAACCCGAGACCACCAGTGTGAGGTCTCAGCCTGTCCCTGCCAGAGCCGAGACCACCAGTGTGAGGTCTCAGCCTGTCCCTGCCAGAGCCGAGACCACCAGTGTGAGGTCTCAGCCTGTCCCTGCCGGAGCCGAGACCACCAGTGTGAGGTCTCAGCCTGTCCCTGCCGGACCCGAGACCACTACTGTCAGGTCTCTGCCTGTCTCTGGCAGGGTGAGACCACCAAAGTGTGCAGCCCCCTTCCGCTGAAACCTGCAAGTACCCTACAGACTACACAGCAAGCAAGTCACCTGAAGCCCAGACACACAGACCAGAGCATCAGTGTGCAGCAAGGCACAGCTGGGACTGCACAGAGGAACCAAGAATACTCTCTTCCTGCACAGACCGTGGGGTGCAGCCACCCGTGGCGTCATCCTGCAGGTGTCATACAGAAGGCACAGCAAGCATTCCTACCTAGGATGTCATAACCTAGCGCCTACCTGTACTCACCAAGGCGCCGGTGTGTCATTACATGCGGCTTCGCAGCAGTACTCTCGGAATACCTAGATAACTGATAACAACGAATGACTCCTTAAAAGCGGATATCCCTCTCAGGCTCCAAGTGTTTATAGCTCGTGGCTGTAATTCCACAAACACCTGCATTTATGCAATGATGTTCGAATCAATTACGAGGCTTAATACCGGGCGATAATTAGCAAATCCCTTTGTAAGTCATCGCCATTAAAAGGACACATCCTGTTCATTTCGGATGCAGATCACAAGGTGTAAGTGTCAGGAATGTCCTCAGTAACGTGCAGCGCACAGCGCCACGAAGCCCTATGAGGGTGATAGGAACACGTCTTCGTCACTGTATTTTATCACGAGAGTGCCCTTTTCACCCCCTCTTCCAAAGACCTTGGGTTCGGGCTCTTTTCCTGGGGTCCTCATAGCCACGTTTGGGTCTCGCCTGACAGGGCAGATGTCTGTCTGCCTGACCTATTGTTATAAAGGCTGGTTCTGCCTCCAAGAAGCGAGGGAGGAGTGTTGTCCGTACTGTACTTCGTCTCTGGGTGAGCTCTGCGGCCCTCCCACCCCTCTATGGGGTCAGGACTGGGAGAGGAGAGGCCTCTCTGTGTTTGGGTTCTAAGCGCTTGAAAGCGGCGCTCTCTTCTACCTGTGAGGAGCTGGACAGGGAGAGGTTCTGTGCTCTGCGCCCCCCGGGGTCTCCCTCACTTAGAACATGACATCCCTGGCGTGGCAGAGACCACTGAGGCGTTAATGCAGCTGCCACGCTGGAGGCCTGGGGCCTGTGCTAGAACATTGTCAGCCTTAGAGCCTGGGGTCTGTGCTACATTGTCAGCCAGGGGTCTGTGCTAGAACAGTGTCAGCCTGGGATCAGTGCTAGAACATTGTCAGCCTGGGGTCTGTGCTAGAACATTGTCAGCCTGGGGTCTGTGCTAGAACATTGTCAGCTTGGTGTCTGTGCTAGAACATTGTCAGCTTGGGGTCTGTGCTAGAACATTGTCAGCCAGGGGTCTGTGCTAGAACATTGTCAGCCAGGGGTCTGTGCTAGAAAATTGCCAGCCTGGGGTCTGTGCTAGAACATTGCCAGCCTGGGGGTCTGTGCTAGAACATTGTCAGCCTGAACCCAGTGCTAGAACATTGTCAGCCAGGGGTCTGTGCTAGAACAGAGACAACCTGGGACCAGTGCTAGAACATTGTCAGCCTGGGAACAATGCTAGAACAATGTCAGTCTGGGGTCTGTGCTAGAACACTGTCAGTCTGGGGTCTGTGCTAGAACATTGTCAGCCTTGGACCAGTGGTAGAACATTGCCAGCCTGGGACCAGTGCTAGAACATTGTCAGCCTGGGATCAGTGCTAGAACATTGTCAGCCTGGGGGCAGTGCAATAACATTGTCAGCCTGGGGGCAGTGCAATAACATTGTCAGCCTGGGGGCAGTGCTAGAACATTGTCAGCCTGGGGTCTGTGTTAGAACAGAGACAACCTGGTGGCAGTGCTAGAACATTGTCAACCTGGGGTCTGTGCTAGAACAGAGACAACCTGGAACCAGTGCTAGAACACTGTCAGCCTGAGCCCAGTGCTAGATAATTGTCAGCCTGGGGTCTGTGCTAGAACACTGTCAGCCTGTGGCCAGTGCTAGAACTCAGATAACCTGGGGCCAGTGCTAGAACATTGTCAGCCTGGGGTCTGTGCAAGAACATTGTCAGCCTGGGACCAGTGCTAGAACAGAGACAACCTGGGGCCTGTGCTGGAACAGAGGTAGCCTGAGGCCAGTGCTAGAACAGAGCCTTTGCAGACAAGGGGGATCCTTAGAGCACTGGTAGCCCAGGGCCAGGCCTCGAACCTCAGGAGCCTAGGGGTAGGTCTAGAGCACAGGCAACCCGTGGCCAGTTCTAGAAGTCCGACAGCCATAGCTTATGCTTATAGGGCCAGTTCCCTCCCGTGTATGGTACATCCGGCTCGTATTCCTCAGAGTCCCTTTAAACTTCCACCCAGGACAGAACTCTTGAGAAGGATCATATTCCAAGAACTGAAAGCCCAAAAGCCACTCTCCCGCCATCCACTTTCCCAGCCCTAAGACAATGTTGGTTGTAAAGAACATTACACAGGACAGAGAGAGAGCGTGCGTAAGAATGTGTGTCGATACTATCGGTCTTTTTAGGTCTCACCTACTGGACAGAACATTCACAGCCTGTTGAGAGATGCATTGTTAGCTTACAGTGGTCTTAGAGCCCGCCCATTTATTATCATTCGCTGACATCATTGTCACTCTCATTTACTTGCTTCTTATTGGTTAGTGTGTGGGCTTTCCTTTCTCTTTTTTTCTCACTCCTTCAGAGGACCATGACCGCATTTCTATGTCCCTCCATTGCCTGCTTTTTCATTTGCTACTTTTTTCTTTTTGATAAAGCACTCCAGGAGAGTGCATGTGTTTTCCAGGTGCCTTCCTAGTGTGCTTGTCTTCTCCATCCATGCTGCTCTCTCTGTTTGGTTCTCTCCTGCTCTCCTCTGGGATGAGCTTATCCTCCTGTGCTCCCCATGCTCATCTTGATTTCTTGCACATGTGTTTATCCCCCCTGCAAGTCATCTTGCTCTTTCTCTTGCCATTTGGGTTTTAGCCCCACCCTCCTTGCCCGCACTGCTTTCCCTTTCACCTGTTTGCTCCCCATGCCCTCTAGTTTTCTTCCCTTCTCCCGCACCCCTCGTGTTGCTTCAGTCCCCATCGGGGGTGCTGTACAGCATGGATAAAAGGTATTGCAAAGCCAAAAGGTCCCAAAGGTGAGATTTACTGGTTTTTAACAATGCTTGTTTTTGTGAATTATCTCTCTGTCTGTCTATATATCTATATATTTTGTGCAGTGTATTTACTAGTCTAAGCTCTTGAACGAGGAGGTGATTGGGTTTGTTTTTTGGCATTTGTGTAGGTCGCTCCTAGGCCTGCATGCGCCTTTCGCCTCTCTTGTAATTTAATTTGATGTTTGATGATTAATCAGTTAACATCTGGCACAGTGAGTGGTGCTGAAGGGGGGAGGCTTCTGATCTCCAAGCTGGAACACCCATTGATTGGTTCTGTGGATGTGGGCCTTGGCCTCAATGACACATTTCCATACATGGGAGCACCTCCACGTTTCGTCTCCCTTGTGTGTCCCTCCTTCTTCAGGGCGTGGTATTCTCTCACAAACATTTTCGGTAGAGTTTTTTCTGCCTTCGGTCTGCACACCTTCCTTCGCCTCAGATGTTGGCTCTTCCTTTCAGCCCAGCTGTTGAAATGTGCACCTTGGCCCAGATCTTGGGGTGTGTCTCTTTATGTCTGCCGAAGTAGATGATTTATGCCTCTAGGCTTCCCTAGTTATTAGTTGTTTTTCTGGTTCTGGCTATAATTAGTCTTGGTTGCGCAGTGAGTTTCTTTACTCATGCTACGCCCTCCTGTCCACCTTCCATCTTGCGCGCCTTTGCCAAGGTCGCATTGGTGTTTCTGAAGTGATGACTGAGGACCGGATTTAGCGTTTGGGGAATGGGGTTACTCTGTCACAAACGTGAGGATCCTATGGGACTCGTAATACAGTGGATGGGACATCCGTTTCCGTTCCATCCGCCAAACTCTAAATCCCATAGGAAACAATGGGATCTAGATTCCGGTGAACGTGATATCCATCACTGTTGTGACGTAGTTACCCCGCAGCCAAAATCTACATCAGGCCCTAAGACTGTCCTGTCCCCACCAAAAGGTGGGAACTCTAATCTCAGGCAATTGATGCTCAGCTTATGGGCGCTTCTTATTTTTACAATTGATGATGTCTGAATTTAACTAAAGTTGAACATGGAGACCAGATTTTGGAAACCATAAACAGGGGCATTCCACAAACATAGAGAGAGGACTATGCTTTTGCACCAACCTGTGGGGAACAGAATTACTTATCAGGCAGTACTTGCTACCACGAGAAACACAGACAATGGCTCACTGAAGACAATTAAATGCTAGGTTTACACACAGTATCATCTGTGTAAATTAAATTGCTTCCTCCTAGGAGAGCCAATTAATTCTGCAATATTAAACGTATAAGCATTTCTCCCTCTGTCTTCAGTAGATCCTGGAAACTTGGATATGTGCTACGTTTGTTGAAATTTGTCAGGGCAGATGACAGCGATGGCAAATCTCAAGGGGAGGGCCGGGGGGACAGAGAGACGGAGTGTGGGGGGTGGAAAATAATGAAAAATAAATAAATAAGCTTACCTCCACCACGATGCACCTGTCTCCTGCCGCCTCGCGCTCCTCTTGCATGGATGTGGTGTCAAAGCATTCACTGGGACACCAGCACAGGCTCCCCAGCAATCCTGGCGCACCTTTCATGTTACACCTAACATAAAAACAGCGCCAGGATTGGTCTGAGCGACATGGCCAGCCACTCAGACACAGCGCTGGGGTCTGTGTAGTTTCTCCAGCCCGGCTGGTAAACACAAGCAGACTGCAGAAACCTAAGTGCGCATGTGTGTTTGGCCATCCTAAGACGGCCTGAGATGCCCGGCCAAACACACATGAGCACAAGGTGCACACTCCCTCCTCCGCTCCCCTCGCACGGCCCAGCCCTACCCCTCCCTGCACTGCTGGCTGTGCCAGCAGAAGAAAAATAAAAGGATAGTAAACTATCGTTTTATGTTTCTACTGTCCTCTCAGCCGACAGGGGGTGGGGGGCGATGCTCCTTCTCCATATCGAAGGAGCCCCCCTGGCAAATGGTGAAAAACCAGGACTGTGCAGGCAAATCTGGGTACTTGGTCACCCTACCCTTGAAGAGTTTCTACTTTGGCATCAGGCCCTCACGTGCTGAACTGACAGTGCCCTGCTTGTACCCGCCAGTCCCGGGGCAGCCATCTTGAAGGGATAAATGTGTCAGCTGCGGGCGTTGCACTGTGTTGCTGTCTGGCAATGTGGGTGTTTAGAATACGCTTTACTCTCGGTTACAAATCCCTCCTCCGAGCTTCTAGTGGTCTTTAGTATTTACTCATACATAGTATATATCTCAGTCTGTGTTCAAGTGATCTCAAGTTTTCATACTTTGCTTGTATCATCCCAAAGATGTGTTTTGTTGTAGGTTTGCCACGTTTCTGGTCTCCTCGGTTGTGCAGAATTTTTGTCCCCTGTGAATTCTGTTTCTTTTTGATGCTTTAACAGTTTGAAGAAAGTTTTCTGCTAAGATGAGGCAGGTGCTCTGAGAGCCGGGTGGTTTGCTGTGGACTTTGTTTTACACATATTTAACTAGTATTTCTCAGTTTTTTTTCTTCAGTAAGTAGGTAATAGTTTTATAGAGCTTGCGAATCCTGAGGCGTCTTGGCGCTAGTGACAACAGGACCACAGTCGGATAGCAGCCTATCTAAGAGAGGAGCTCAACCGCCAGGTCTTCAACCCCTTTCTAAAAAGGGTGAGACTTGATTGCAATCAGATATCTGCTGGCAAAGAGTTCCAGAGTTTACAGGCAAGAAACTAAAACCCTCCCCCTCCCCCCATTTTGTTTTGTTGACCTTAGGTACGACCACCAGTTTACTGCATGAAGATCTTAGATCACGCTGTGGTGTGTCCCATTTAAAAATAGTTTGTAGGTACTGAGCTCCAATGCCATACAGAGCTCAATGGGTAGTACCGAAGGCCTTAAACCTTGTTGTAGCAGAACCAGGCAGCCTGTGGAAATCCCGGATTTTGCCAGAGATGGAACTAAACTTGGGGACTTTAAGGAGCAGCCGGGCGGATGCATTTTGTAGGGTTTGCAGTTTAACTTCTGACCGCTTGTTCAAGCCCAAATACAAAGAATTCCAACAACCAACCCTTGGTAGTATGAGGGCCACCACCACCATGTTTTGCATCTCACAAGGGACAAGTGGAAAGATCTTTTTCAATATATTAATTAGATGGAAACATGACAAAGTAATGGATTTGATCTGGTCTGAGAAGCCCAGTTGATCATCAAATACCACCCCCAAATTTCTGGCTTTACTGACGGGGGAGGGAAGCGGACCGAGGTTTTCCGGCCACCAGGAAATAGTAAAAAAATCCGGCTTATTTCCAAAAAGAAGTACCTCCATTTTCTCGGAATTCAGTTTCAGACAGTTGTCCCTCATCCAAGTGGAGACCTGCTTTAGGCATCGATTGAAGGTATTGGCCACCCTGCCAGCCGCAGAGGATGAGGACACAACTCTCCGAGTGTCATCTGCATAAGAGATAACAGAGAAGCCATATGATTTCATATGTGGGGGGGATTGCACCCCTGGAGCGTCACTGTCTTTGATGTTCCGGCAGCACAAACCTCTCAACCACGTCTATAAGGCCACACAACACCACTTTGCGTGGCTTTTCATGGACTCCTAGGTATGGATTAATGCAAGGCAGAACAAGTCGCTGTGTTACCTTACTCTGCACCAGGGAGGTGTTCCAGGGGCGCTGCAGTGGGTTATCTCACACACCGATGGGTTTTGGCGCATTCCCAGATATAGAATGACTTGTAAACCTGGGAATGCGTCAAAACCTTACGCCTCCGCAGGGGAGGCACAACGAGGAGAAATATTTTTATTTCGCCTTGTTTTTCCCTGTTCTGCATTCTGCAGCACACACAGAAACAGGAAAATGCCTCTGGGGATTGTTTTGTGCAGGAACGTGCCTCTTCCTGCACAAAACAATCCTGTGTGCAATGCAGGCACCCTTGTACCACGGTGTAGGGGTGATTGCGTTGGCGCTAGGCAGCCCATTCTGTGCCAGCACAGGGGGAAAGAACAGGAATGCACCGTATTGCATAAATACCCTGCCCTTTCACATTGGCATAGTGTGACGCAGCAAGAAGACTTTGGGCGCTGCCCTACGCCAGGTCCCCATAAATAAGCCCCAGTGTTTTTACATTTGCTGAATTCCCTTGAGAAATGGGAGGATATTCAGTTCCCTCCAAGCTTTGAATGATGCCCAGGGTTAAGCTGTCCCTGAAAGACTAAGGGGGTTATTACAACTTCGGAGGAGGTGTTAATCCGTCCCAAATGTGACGGATATACCACCAGCCATATTATGAGTTCCATAGGATATAATGGACTCGTAATACGGCTGGTGGTATATCCGTCACTTTACCGTCACTTTTAGGACGGATTAACACCTCCTCCAAAGTTGTAATAACCCCTATGTTTGTCCCAGACATCCTCTCTGGATAATGGAGGATACACCCCAGACAAGATGCTAAGGCTGGAAGGAAGTCAGGCGAATGGAAGTTTTGGGTGAGCCATTACATTAAAAAGGCCACTAGGACTGGGAGGGTGTCATTTTCATGCCGGACTTAGGATTTCCACTCTTTGTGAAAGGCCAGTAGGGCTGGGACTTTACCCGACACATAACAGGCTACTGCCAAGCTTACCCACCTTTGTCTTTCAGATTCACAGATAAAGCTCAGACTTTTGTTGGCAGGGAAAGCCTTCTGGCAGCCTGCCCCTTACAGCACAGCACAGTCCCTTCTTGCTGCAGACACACCTGCTCAGCTGGTTCTTACCACTGGCATGCAGTAAAGCAATCCTGAGCAGGGAGGGGCTGAAGCTATGCCCCTGCAAGGGACAGAGGTAGTGATTTGTATGAACATTGGGGAGAAAGGGCTATGGATTGTGGGGGTGTGGAAGTGTGAAGACTGTCAGGTTAGGGGGCATTGTTTGAACAAGGGGCACCCACTGCCTCGCTGCTTAACACAGCAGGCATGCTTGGAATGTAGAAAACCTTAACTGCAAAAGGCCAAGTTACACCCCTGAGTTCTGTGCAGTAAGAGTAGAAACTCACCATGTGAGGGAAACTTCAGCAGGGCCCACCCCCCCATCGGTGCTGGCACCCCATCTTCTACAGTCAAACAGGGCACCCTAGTGCTAGAACCTGCACTGTACCAGAGCCCCAGTGTGCGGAACTTGCACTGTACCAGATCCTCACTGAGCAGAACCTGCAGTGTACTAGAGCACCACTGGGCGGAACCTGCACTGTACCCAAGAACCCGTCTGGAAGCTGCACTGTACTAGAGACCCACAGCTAGAACCTGTACTGTACTAGAGACCCACATCTGGAACCTGCACTGTAACAGGGCTCACTGAGCAAAGCCTGCACTGTACCAGAGCCCCCGGCTGGAACCTGCACTGTATCAGAGATCCACAACTAGAACCTGCACTGTACCAGGGACTCACTGCAAACAGCCTGCACTGTACCAGAGCCCCCAACTGGGACATGCACTGTACCAGAGCTCCTGAATATAACCTACACTGTACCAGAGCCACACCTCTGGAACCTGCACTGTACGAGAGTCCCCAGCTGGAACCTGCACTGTACCAGAGACCCCAGCTGGAACCTGCACTGTACCAGAGTCCCCGGCTGGAACCTTCACGGTACCAGAGCCCCAGTTTGCGGAACCTGCACTGTGACAGAGCCACACTGCACAGAACCTGTAGTGTACTAGATTCCCACTGGGCGGAACCTGCACTGTACCCAAGAACCCGGCTGGAAGCTGCACTGTACTAGAGACCCACAGCTAGAACCTGCACTGTGCTAGAGACCCACAGCTGGAACCTGCACTGCAACAGGGCTCACTGAGCAAAGCCTGCACTGTACCAGAGCCCCCGGCTGGAACCTGCACTGTATCAGAGATCCACAACTACAACCTGGACTGTACCAGGGACTCACTGAACCAGAGCCCCCAACTGGGACATGCACTGTACCAGAGCTCCTGAATATAACCTACACTGTACCAGAGCCCCACCTCTGGAACCTGCACTGTACGAGAGTCCCTGGTTGGAACCTGCACTGTACCAGAGTCCCCGGCTGGAACCTTCACGGTACCAGAGCCCCAGTGTGCGGAACCTGCACTGTGACAGAGCCACACTGCACAGAACCTGCAGTGTACTAGATCCCCACTGGGCAGAACCTGCACTGTACCCAATAACCTGGCTGGAAGCTGCACTGTACTACAGACCCACAGCTGCTAGAACCTGCACTGTACTAGAGACCCACAGCTGGAACCTGCACTGTACCAGTGGCTCACTGAGCACAGCCTGCACTGTACCAGAGCCCCCGGCTGGAACCTGCACTGTACCAGAGATCCACAACTAGAACCTGCACTGTACCAGGGACTCTCTGCGCACAGCCTGCACTGTACCAGAGCCCCCGGCTGGAGCCTGCACTGTAACAGAGACCCACAGCTGGAACCTGCACTGTAGCAGAGACTCACTGCACAGAGCCTACACTGTACCAAAGGCCCCAGCTGGGACCTGCTCTGTACCAGATCTCCCAGATGTAACCTACAATGTACCAGAGCCCCACTGTGCAGAACCTGCACTGTACCAGAGACCCCCAGCTGGAACCTGCACTACACCAGAGCCTCACTGGACAGAACCTGCACTGCACAAGAGCCCCACTGCTTGAAATCTGCACTGTACCAGAGCCCCATTGCTGGAACCTGCACTGTACCAGAGCCTCCTGCTGGAACCTCCACTGTACCAGAGCCTCACAATGCAGAACCTGCACTGTACCAGAGCCCCTGGATGGAACCTGTGCTGTACCAGAGTCCCTGGCTGGGATCTACACTGTACCAGAGCTGCAGGCTGGGACCTGCACTGTACCAGAGACCAGTGCTGGAACTTGCACTGTACCAGAGCCCCAATGCTGCACTGTAACAGAGCCCCACTGCTGGAACCTGCACTGTACCAGAGCCCCACTGCTGCAACCTGCACTGTAACAGAGCCCCACTGCTGGGACCTGCACTGTACCAGAACCCACTGCTGCAACCTGCACTGTAACAGAGCCCCACTGCTGGAACCTGCACTGTACCAGTGCCCCACTGCTGGGACCTGCACTGTACCAGAACCCACTGCTGCAACCTGCACTGTAACAGAGCCCCACTGCTGGCTGGGCTGGGATCTACACTGTACCAGAGCTGCCGGCTGGGACCTGCACTGTAGCAGAGACCAGTGCTGGAACCTGCACTGTACCAGAACCCACTGATGGAACCTACAGTGTACCAGAGACAGGTGATACGTACAATAGTGACAATACATCACAGCATTTCCAAGACACAACTTCAAATGATCTTGAAAGAAATTCCAAGTAATTCGCCCATGATTAAATAATAAGCCATTCAGCTTCAGGCCAAATCTTGATTTAATCCTTTGTAAAAATTTATAAGAGTATCAAAAGAGTCGAAAGAGTCACTATCCTCATTTAGTAACAAAACGTCAAATAATACCAGATTAATACGTTATGGTCTCAGCTGTTTGCACTTCTCTTGTTTCGTGCTTCACACGGCTCCTCAGCGTGAACATTTCCAATGCACCGATATTGTGCACTTGAATATTGCATAAGAAACTATTCCTCAAAAAGATGCAAAAGAAAGGTCCTTGCTCGCTAAGGCTAAAGTCACATTCACAATAAAAACACTCCTACTGACTTCTGTACTCTAAGCACTACTGGAAAACACAAATGAAATCAGCAAATGGTTTGATGACTTTGTTTGAAAAGATTAAGATATACCTTGATAATTTCTGAAGTTTCTGATTAGATTCATTCCATTATATTTAGAGTATATTATTTACTTTTTAAAACCTTACAGATTTTTTTGTCGGGACACTGAAGCATTACTGCCCAGTGTGGACCTACAGAGTCATTGCACAGACATCCCGCATAACAAAGGCACGGCTGTGCTCCGCTGCCCCACGAGCTGTGACGTATGAATTTCACAACATACATATTGATGGCTTCATCCAAATGCTCATATCTTGGAACTTCTCAATATTCAATGATTCAGGTACTAGGTACAGCAATAGGGTCCAATGTGACCCCGATGTATGTTCACATCCGCAAGCATGTGTTCGAAAATGAGCCTGCGCCACTCACTGTTTGATTGTGTGAAAATAGAGAAGTTTTGTGTGTTTTTAATTAATGAGGCATTTGAATTCTAGTTGAGTAAACCTGCAGAATTGTAACAATTCAAATCTCGTTTGCTGTTAATGAGTGATAATTGATCTAACAAATCTTGTTACATAAGCACAGTGGCCACATTCCTTTTCATGATATGCTCTCTTCTTTCTTACAGTTGTTATCTACCAAACATGCCACGCAGGGTGCCTTCTTCTCAGTGTCTCTTGCCCACCCCTTGTCATTGATTTTCTCCCCCTTCATTATGGACATCTCCTCTATTTGCACTGTCAGCCACCACAACCACTTCTGTTACCCATCATGGTGGCACTGTATGGTCTATGGCCTCCTGCTGTCTGTGCTCATCTGGTGCCTCCTATGGATTTTGGCTGACTGTAGTCTGTGGCAGCCAGTGCTCTACTGTTGCATATGGCACCTGTCAATTGTGGTGGCCTGTGTTCTTTGTTTGCCCTGGTTTCCTATGATCTGTCACGTACTGTGAGTCGGGACAGCTTTTGGTCGCTTAGACTCTGTAACTATTTGTGGTATGCAGTCTTCGGTGGTCTGTAACCACCAATGGGTTACAGTATGAATGTTGTATGGATGCATGTAGAATGTGATTACCTATGGTCTGTGGTCTGCTTTAGTTTGGGGTTGCATATGGTATGGTGACACTGTCATAAAAAAGTGATCTCTGATCACTAGTCGGATGTAGTCTCTCACCTTCTGTGGACTGTGGCTACATGTGAGCCGTGAACACCTATGATCTGACCCACTGCAGCTTTTGTAGGCCAGTAGGTGGACACTTGGGGTCATGCCAATTGCAACATTTCACAAAAATTAGTGAGTTTACCCAGTGTTAGGTCCTGGGTGGGCCAGTGTGGTCTGCAAAATATACCCCTCATATCTCAGGTGACTTTTCTCAGCTGCAGCCTGCTCAGGCTGACAAGAAGGTTCAGTCCATCTGGTTTATTTTCAGGCTTTACTCAATAGTGCACATTCTTGTAGATTTTCCCCACAGCCTTAGCCCTGGTACTTCAGGTCATTGGGCTCTCTACTTCATATTTAGCAGGCTGGGACAAGAGGCCTTAGAAGCCATTACCTATGCCTGTCTGCTCCGCATGTTCTGTTCAGGCAAAGCCTGAGAAGGCTGGGTGTTAGCTGCAGCCACCTCCATCTCGGAGCACCATCTCTATCTGTTCTTTGGAACTACAGTCTTCCTTTAGGAGTTGGGCAGAAAGGCTTTGTCCAGCTGGACTCCTGAGATGTCTGTTGTGCCATGGTCTTTAGACACCAGACAGGTGGGATTTGTCTACCCACATTTTTGCCAGGTTGGCAGTCTCAGTCCATTTACAGTTCTTGCGTGCTGGATCATATGGTCTGTCCATGTGCAACAGTTGCAGACCCAAGCAGAGGTGTTAGTGGCTTGCCTTTAGCTGCAAATTGGCCAGGCACATTCCAATGTTCTGACCAGCCCCAGCCATACAGGTTGGGTTAGTGAGCTCTGTCTAGTTGCAGCATTAGTGTGCCTGTCCGGGGGCTCTGTCCCCCCGAGGTTATGCAGCCACCAGACTACTCTGCACTTCACACATCCAGTTCTGTTGCTGGGCTCCTCAGCAAACTCTATTGGATCCCTATTGAGAAATGCATACAGTTCAAAGACCTGTGCATTGCTCATAAGATCATGAATGTGCAAGGAGCCCTATCTTGTCGGGATTCATGCAACCATATCTGCCGACTAGAGCCCTCCGCTCAGCAGACTCGAATCAGGCCCTCATTCCACGGATTAAAAGAATGAGGTTTTTGAGTTTTGGCACCGGTTTTATGGAATAGTTTTCTCCTACAATTAAGGATACCTCAGAACCCTTTAAGTTTCAGAAAACAGCTAGGACTTGGCTATTTTAAGTGTAGGTTTCCTTTGCAGTACTCCTGTGACAGTGGCTTAACGCTGGGAAGTCCCATTCCAGGGCAGCTATGGGCTCTGTAAATCCCCTTAACACAACATAATATAACATAAGTGGGCTGTGTCAAGCCTCAGCCTATGGGGGTCTGACCAGCATGCTCTTCCCAGAGGTATTGTCACAGCATGGAAGGAATGCTCTGCTAAGCCACATCCATTGTAACTAAGGCCATGGGACCCTGCTCAAGCATAGTCTTTGCAGCTTAAGCTTGTGGGCCCACTAAGCCAGTGCAATGTTGGCAAGCCAAATTAAATGGGGTCTGTCCTTCTCAAGCCAGTCTGACTTGGCATTGTCCATCCACATATCAGGCATGCTCAACTGGCAGACTCAGGTCCTCATTACGAGTGTGGTGGTCTTACCGCCACAGGCCCGGCGGTAAAGACCGCCCTATTATGACATTGGCGGTTTGGCCGAAGCCAAACCGCCGCAAAGCTGCCAGTACCGCCAGGGCGGTCAGACCGCTGGGCCGGAGGTGGGCACCTTCGGCCCGGTGGCAGCCGTAAGATCGCTAGAAGAATTATGACTAGGCAAACCACCAGGCTTTTTGCAGCGATCACACCTCCACAAAAACCCTGGCAGAAATGCACCCGGCGACAGGAATCCCCATTCCTGTCACCGGCACACGCACCTCCACATGTCCACACACCTGAAGACATGCAGCCCCACTCACCCACGCACTTCCTGACACACACCCCCACCTGACCACACGCACCTACACAAACACTCCCACTCGCACGCACAGACACGCACCCCCACCTGTCCGCATACATTCACCCCAACCCCTCGGCATACTTACACACCCCCACCCCTCTTCCGCTTATTTACACACCTCCACCCCCTCTGCATACTTACGCACCCCCACACCCTCCACGCACACATACATACACACCCAATGCACAGCATATATATACACACACACACACACCCTCCACGCATGCATACATACACACACCCTCCACGCACACATACATACACACATGCACTCACGCACACCCAGTCCGAAATCACACACACACATACATGCACACACCACACACATGCAAACACCACACACACAAATACACACACACTTTCGGTCGGTCCACCTACCTGTTTGGGTGAGGTGATCATCCGGGAGGGACTGGGTATCGGCGGTTCTACCGCCAGTGCCGCACCGTCTTGCAGGGACCTCCGTGCCGTATTACGTCTCATAATACGGCAGGTAGAGTCCTTGCGTGGTGGTGGTGCTAGTGGTTGAACTGCCTCTCACCTGCCATCGGTCAGGCTGAGGGTGTCAGATTTCCACCTGTCAATTGACAGAAATCCGTTGGTGAGTCATTAAACAGCGGACTTTGGACCGCCAACACTGGTGGTCATTTGGCACCTGCACCGTCGTGCCAAAAGACCGCCAATGTCACAATGAGGGCCTCAGTCTAACCTTGGTCTTTACAAGTCAGGCAGAGGGATTTTCAGACAGATTTCCTATTTGTTCCTCTCTCAAACAGTTCTAGTCGATCGACCTGTGATTTCGTGATCCACCTTCTACCCTTCATGTTTAGAGCCCTCACTCTGCTCCAGGTGGAGGCCGAGCAGCTCTTCTTGTCTTGTGCCGGAGCTGTGGGTGGGGCCCTTTTCTTACAAGCTGTGTTTGAGAAGGCTCCAACTTCTGACCACGCCTGCATGTGAGGAATCTCACAAATCTTTATGTTTTTCTTTGTATTTTGGATATTCGCACTCCTGTCTGACTAGCTTGCTCCTCTCCCTCCCTGCCCCAAGGCCGCCCTTCTATCGAAGTAAAGAATTTGCCTTCAGAATTGAGGTACAAGTTTTAAGCACCCAGAGACAGCTTGGTTTAAGGTATAATTAAGGATCCCTGTTTTCCGTTTTTACTAATTTTTACAGACAAATACAGGCAAGCAGTGACAAGTAAAATGATAATAAAACAATTTTATTATCACTTTATTTGTTGCTGTCTTGCTGATAGCCAATGAATCTAGGGAGGGCAGGGCCGGGCCATAAGGAGGAGGAGTAGTGGGCACTGTAAAGTGGGCATATCAGTTTGACCGACCGTCTTAGGCTGGCAAAACCAACATGCATGCTGGAGAAATGGCACAGGCTCCCTGTGCCTGAGTGAGCATCAAACCAACCCACTCAGGCCAATTCCGGCACTGCTCTTATGCTCGGCATGATATGAGAGCAGCCTCTGGATTGGGAGCCTGTGCTTTAGTGGTGACTCTGACTGCTGGGAGCAGGGGGAGCGGCTGGTAGCGGAAGCAGGAGCAACAGTGGCAGCTAAGTTTTTTTTATTTTTTATTTTACCCCCCTGACACCCACTCTCTGACACTTCCCCTCCACCCCACCTTGCCGCACTACTTTTCATTGGCGGTAGCCACCACTGGAAACCTGTCAGGCATTAAGGGATAAGGGTGCATTTTTCAGTTAAATAAATGTAGAGATATACCCTCTTTAGCTTCATTTTTATACAAAACCCAAAAGAGATATAGATAACTAGAGATAAAATTTCCAAAACATAAATATGGATAAATAGAGATGGAAATGTCAAAAAAATAAATACTATAAAACCGGGAGCCCTAGATCTGATGGATACCTCCGGTGGACTGCCTGATAGTGGTAAAGGTAAGAGTGCTCTGTTAGATTCCAGTTCAGGTGTTTCTGAGAGGGCGCGCATAGAAGGTTGGTGTTTTTGCAGCAATCACTGTGGGGCTCTGACGGAGGTAAGGCAGGTTAACTAGTGAGAATACCAGGTCCTGAATCCTAGGCAAGCAAGTAACGCTCAGCTCCATGGAGCTGCTGAAATGCCATTTCCCACTCTCTACAACTCAGATCACCACCTTCCATCTCGTCTACAGGCCTCCGGGACAGTACAAGGACTTCATTGACAAATTGTCAGCTCTCTCCTCACCACCTCATCCATCCAACATGCCCACACCTCCCTCTTTGGTGACTGCAAACTCCCAGACAACCCAAGCTAAAAAAACAAGAGATGTCCTCTTCAACCTCGTCAACACAGTCAATGTGGTCAGTATATCACACACACACAAAAAACTCATTACAAAAAACATTTGCTAAGCCTTGACTTCTCAACATCACCTACAATCCAATGCAAACCACTCCTATCTCTAGAAGGACAACCAATGTACCATACCTAGCTCCCAGCTCAGTGTCCTACAAAGAAACCAAGTGCAGCACAAAAGACAGGACCAAAACTTTAGATCCTTCAAAGACTTCTCCATAGACAAACTAATGCTTGAACTCATCTCTCACACTATCAACTGCACCTCACAACTCTAGCTCTCCTTACATATCCTTCCTGGGCATCATTGCTCTCCGGATAAAAGACATCAGTGTTGTGACACCATTTAATAATTCTCCTTTTAACCAGCCATGGAAACATCAGTCAATGATCATGGATAAAGTCTGAACTCATTCACGTCCTTCAGAATGTTTGTGTTATGATGGTTGTCGTGCTATAAGCGTAACAATGAATCAGCTGGGGCTTGTGTGTTATCAGACAATGGCATCATCACTGGCCGAATGGCTCTACTGATAGCTCATGTCAGGTCGCCTGGACCAAGGTGGCCAACCAAAGGTGGCTACTCACATCTATAAACAACGCACTCTGTATGATCTGAGTCAGAATAGAGCACCGGCCACCAAACTGATGCACCATATGCCAGGAAGGGGGGATTTTTTAACAAGCTATACCTCAAAGAATGGGTAAAAATCTAGAGGTCCGTGAGAGCATCTACATTTATTAAGTGGTTCCATGGGCGTTCTAGTACCCCTCTCCCTTGCTACCCGCAGTGGTTTCCGGTCGCTTTTCCTTCACAGCTTCCTCAGGATTGGTCAAGAATTTTACCCCAAATTTCATAATCTTGGACTTGTTTATTCTCAGTTTATTCTTAGCACAATGAACACTTGGGACCTGATTTAGAGTCAAGCGGATGGGCTGCTCCATCACAAACGTGCCTTCGGAAATACTGCACTTGTAACACGGTGGACGGACATCTGTCACGTTAGTGATGGAGTAACCCATCCACCAAAATCCAAATCAGGCCCTTAGTTTCCTTATCAGTCTCCAGAGCCTGATTTGCATGTGACTATAAATGACCATGTCTTTGGCATGAAACACCCACATCAACAGTTGTCTCTACTCTTAGGGCACAACATTGCACCTCCTAGGGCTGTGTGGCAAGGTCGGTTTGCGAGCTGTTCGGCAATCCACAATGGCGCTAAAGGACAACCATGTTTGACGCCTTTAGTAGTTACAGATTTGAGCAGACATTCTTGCTTGACTTCCAACCCCAAGTCAACCCGAGTGGATGTTTACTAACTGCATGGATGTAACACAATGAAGGAATCCCCATCCTCCATAACTTCTTTCATCGAAAAGTCCTGTTGATGGTGTCAAAAGCCAGCTCTGTATCTATAAACCTACACAACAACGGACGAGGGAGAGGCTGAGAGCGTACTTTTGTGTCCTTCCTGTGAATGTGGTCTTTGAGTTTGCTGTGAAAACATCTCAAGCTTGCCAGAAGGGCTACCAATTGCTTTCAGAGAAGGACAACTTGCCCCATGATTGTGTCCGTAAGAATAGTGGAACTTTCTGCGCCATCACTGGACACGCAGGATTGGCCTTAATCTATTCTTTTTAAGAAATGGATTTCAGAGCCACATACTTTCTTCTCACTATTTCACCCAAATGAATCACTTAATATGGGGGATTCCTCAACATAGCCTGTGGATTCTTTGAAATCTCAGAAAAAGTTTAAATCTAAGGAAGCCAAAGGCATAAATGTACCAAGTAACAACTTCGGTATTTCAGTAATAAAGATATAATCAATTATCTAAGATAAGTTGAGAACATTCCTTCAGGTCCACAGGATGTTAGTGTTAAGAATGTACAGGATTTAAAATGCTTAGGGACAGATGTAAGTAGTTTCTGAATTGCAACTTGCAAATGGTGAGTCTGAGAGACTCGCAATTTGCGAGTCGCAATCCAGAATGTAGGATGGTGTCCCTGACACCATCTGCTACACGCAAGGGGGTCGCAAAGGCCCACCTCATTAATATTAATGAGGTGGGTCGCAATTTGCGACCCTCTTGAGACTCACAGCACTCACAGGGATGGTGGCGTGCTGGAGACAGCAGACCACCATGCTGTGACTGCTTTTAAATAAAGCAGTTTTTTTTTTTGTAATGCAGCCTGTTTTCCTTAAAGGAAAACGAGATGTATTACAAAATGAAAAAATGAAACGAAAAAATGTTTTCAATGCCATTCACAAAGGAGAAGGGGTCCGTTTTGCGAATGGCTAGCACCCATTTGTAATGGGTGCAAACTGCGATTGTTTTGCGACGAGTTCGCGGTCACAAAACAATACAGCATCGCGATGCGACTCGCAATTAGGAAGGGGAACACCCCTTCCTAATTGCGACTCACAGTCCCGTTTTGCGAATCGGTAACCAGGTTACCGAACCGCAAAATGGGGATTGGGCATCGCAATGTGCTTTTTGCACGTCGCAAACAGCAAAATTCGCTGTTTGCGACAAGCAAAACAGTTTTGAACATCTGGCCCTAAATGTACTATGTCAAGTGTCTTGAGAACACTGTCCTGGTATATATAACTAGGAGAACATTTTTAAGCTCAGCGTAAGTTCCTTCAGTAACGGTCAAATATAAGTGAGACATACACGGTATTATTATATTTTAGCTCTAAAATATACTACCACAGTTATAATTTAGAATTAATATTGCACATGGGTGCGTTATATTTGCTTCTGTTCAATCTTACACAAAATAAACAACTTTTCTTTTAGAAAGTACTTTCATTAATCACTGATGGCTTAGCAATCTGTTGTAATTCCAATGATAATGTAGTAAAGTGACTAATGATGAAGTTATTTGAAAGCAATTGTGTAATTAATGTGATTACAAGCTAAGAACTTCCTGAGCAGCAAATGGATGATGACTGTTTCTACTTCCATTGACAAACACAGAGGACAATGATGAAACATGTCAGATCTCTCAGAATTACGTGTCAGAAGCGGCTTAGGAACCATCACAAGTGGAGGAGATGGAAGATGGGGCAGAGGAAATACCATCATGGAGGACAGGCACTTCCAGGTCATAGCTGTTGAAGGTTACCCCAGCCACTACTGGGCCGGTAGTTAACTTCAACATCAAATTAGGTGGAGCTTTTTAAAATCTCTTAGGAACGCAGAGGGGCATCTCTCTCTCTCTTTTCATACCAGTTCACACCAGGACTCACTCCCTCACCTTTGTTATTTTTTAACTAGTTCATTTCCCTCGGTCCTTTTGTTGTCTCCATATCCTGACTGTACTTCTCATTTCTTGTGTTCCCTTGAGTACCTCTTTGATACAAGCACATCTCACCTTACTTCTTCGGTTCTCATGTTTGCCCGGGGTTAGTTACAGGGAAACGTATTGTTGCACTGCGTAAGAAGCTTTTAGTGTTATTTACACCCTTTGGGCCTGATTTAGAGTTTGGCGGACGGGTTACTCTGTCACAAACTTGACGGATATCCCGTCCGCCATATTAGGATTCCATTATAGCCTATGGGGATCGTAATACGGCGGATGGGACGGTCGTCACATTTGTAATGGAGTATTCCATCCGCCAAGTTCTAAATCAGGCCCTTTCTGCCTTGTGAGTTACCTTTTGCGGACACATGCTTACTGTCCTCTGTCGCTCTATTTCAGTAGATAAATTGTACTTTGCATGTGCAATCTGTCATGCTGTGCCGTCCTGGTACCCAGAGAATCCAGTCCAGGTCTTCGACGACACAACCTGCTGGAACAAGTTTTCTCTCTCTCTCTCCCATAACCCCTTATTCCTTCAGAATGGGTTTCCTCCACTTCAATGGAGTCAGATACAGGAAGTTGGCAAGCCAACAAAGGCAGAAGGTGGTATTGGTCTTGCTGTACTTTATTCAAGATATCCAAGAGCTGTGATGCAATCTCAGGCATTGGATGGCTCATTTTCAGACGGAATAAATTATGGGGCATATTTGTAACAAATTGGCGTAGGTCAGCACCGCAAGCATTTTTGCTACGCTGCCCTCCGACAACTTGAAAGGGCAGAAATGCACCGTATTTACAAGATATGGTGCATTTTTGTCCTTTCCCCCTGCGCTGGTGCTTAATTTGCTGCCTAGCACCAACGCAGGCACCCTTGCCCCATGGTGCAAGGCTGTCCGCATTGCATTCACAATTCTTTTTGTGCAGAAAGGGGCACCTTCCTGCACAAAAACAATCCATGGAGGCGTTTTCCTCTTTCTATGTGTGCTTCAGAATGCAACACACATTGAAAGAGAAAAGAAACTAAGAGAAATAAAGATACTTTCTTCGTTACGCCTCTCCTGGAGAGGCGTACAGTTTTTACGCATTCCCAGATGCACAGATCCTTGTAAATCTGGGAATCCATGAAAACACATGATTGTTGCGTGGGAAAACCCACAGCAACTCCCATGGAACGCCCGCCTGACGCCGTGTAGGCAAGGCAGTGACTTGCGCTGCTTCACACTATATGTACGGGCCACGAAAAACCATGTAAAGTGACTTTGCGTGGCGTCGTAGATACGGGTCTCCACTCTGCGCCGCCAGAGTGTCAGTGACATTGGTGACACCGGCTTGTAAAGAAGCCCCTATGTTGTTTACAGAAACCTGACCTCAGAGGAATGTTGACGTTTTGTGAGTGAGTTTTGTGAAATAACAGATGTTATAACACTGTGAACATATAGGGAGCATGGTATGACCTGTTGAGTTTGGCGTGCAACATTGTAATGAGATCATACGATATTATCACGCTCTGCTGGAATGCTATCCTGATATAAAGTGATGTAATCAAGTCCTGCCGTGATGTCATAATGACTTGTCATTGCGCCTTGTGATGACATTGCACCATGCAATCACGGAAGCCTCTCTTACTACTGCATCGCTGAGTCAAGTCACCTGGTGATGAAGGAAACAGGTAATCCCGCATGAACACAATGTTCTATTCGCTTGGACCAGCAGATGCAATTTATCCAACCTGAAGGTCCTTCAAAATACAGCAGCGAGGCCAAAAAAGGACATCTCTGCAAGGTTTCATTTCAGAAGCACAAAAGCTCCATGCACAGAACCAGGGTAGGGTGTAAAACCCTTCCAGTCATACATAAAGAGATCCCTGGCAAGACAGCAGAGCTATCTCAAAGATTGCATCACCCTGCATCCCTGAAGCAGGTCTCTAGTCAGTGGGCAAACATCTTCTAGACCCTCCTCAATCCAACCTCATCCCCTCTGGGGGAAGGGTGGAACCTGAAAAGGATGCTCCTGTCTTGAATTAACTCGTCAACCATATATAGCTTTGGAACCAACCCCTTCCCTTCAGAAAAGCCCATAACATGTCCTTCTTTTGAGGCAGACCTGGTATGGTGTACTGCTATGATGTCATCAGGAGTTATGTGATTTAAGGATGCTCACGGATGCTCTTTTTTAGATCAAAGTGATGTTCTATGGAGAGAGAGGATGTAAATTGCTATGTTAATTACCAAGGGTGTTTGGAGGAAGTTGTGGTGGTGTTGGCGTTCACTGGCCCTAGTCAGTTGTGTTTACGCTTCTCAGTAAATTGTAAGAGCCGGACAGTGACATCAGGGCTGGTTGAGAGGAGAAGGACAGGAGGGATGCCTAAGTGGGTAAAGGAGAAGCAGGAATTTTGTAAGTGGTGAGCCTGACAGCAGGGACATCTAGAGTCAGCAGTAGAGCTGTCCTTTGTCAGTGGTAGGGACACCTGGGGTCACTAGTAGGGATGCCTGGGGTCAGTGGTATGGACACCTGGGGTCAGTGATATGGACACCTGGGGTCAGTGGTATGTACACCTGGGGTCAGTGGAATGGACACCTGAGGTCAGTGGTATGGACACCTGGGGTCAGTGATATGGACACCTGGGGTCAGTGGTATGGACGCCTGGGGTCAGTGGAAGGGACACCTGGGGGAACTGATATGGACATCTGAGGTCAGTGGTATGGACACCTGAGTTGAGTGGTATGGACACCTGGTGTCAGTGTTATGGACACCTGAGGTCAGTGGTATGGAAACCTGAGGTCAGTGGTATGGAAACCTGAGGTCAGTGGTATGGACACCTGGGGTCAGTTGTATGGATGCCTGGGGTCAGTGGTATGGATGCCTAGGATCAGTGGTATGGACACCTGAGATCAGTGGTATCGATGCCTACGGTCAGTGGTATGGACACCTCGGGTCAGTGTTAGGGACACCTAGGGTCACTGGTAGGGACACCTGGGGTTAGTGGTAGGGACACCTGGGGTCAGTGGTAGGGACACCTGGGGTCAGTGGTAGGGACACCTGGGGTCAGTGGTATTGATGCCTGGGGTCAGTGGTATGGACTCCTGGGATCAGTGGTATGGACACCTCGGGTCAGTGGTATGGACACCTTGGGTCAGTGGCATGGACGTCTGAGGTCAGTGGTATGGACGTCTGGGGTCAGTGGTAGGGACACCTGGGGGCAGTGGTATGGAAGCCTGGGGTCAGTAATGTGGACGCATGGGAGCAGTGGTATGGACTCCTGGGGTCAGGGATAGGGACACCTAGGGTCAGTGATATGGACACCTGGGGTCAGTGGTAGGGACACCTGGGGTCAGTGGTATGAACACCTGGGGTAAGTGGTAGGGACACCTGGGGTAAGTGGTATGGACATCTGGGGTCACTGGTATGGACACCCGGGGTCAGCTGTAGGGATGTCCTGTGTCAGTGGTAGGTACACCTCCGATCAGTGGTATGGACACCTGGGGTCAGTGGTTTGGACAACTGGGGTCAGTGGTAGGGCCACCTTGGGTCAGTGGTATGGACACCTCGGGTCAGTGATATGGATGCCTGAAGTCAGTGGTATATACACCTGGGGGTCAGTGGTATGGACACCTGGGGTCAGTGTTAGGGACACCTGGGGACAGTGGTATGGGCACCTGGGGTCAGTGATATGGATGCCTGAAGTCAGTGACATATACACCTGGGGTCAGTGGTATGGACACTTGGGGTCAGTGTTAGGGACACCTGGGGTCAGTGGTATGGATAACTCAGGTCAGTGGTATGGACACCTGGGTCAATGGTATGAACACCTGAGGTCAGTGATATGGGTGCCTGGGGTCAGTGGTAGGGACACCTGGGTCAATGGTAGGGACACCTGGGGTCAGTGGTATGGACACCTGGGGTCAGTTGTATGGATGCCTGGGGTCAGTGGTATCGATGCCTACGGTCAGTGGTATGGACACCTCGGGTCAGTGTTAGGGACACCTAGGGCCACTGGTAGGGACACCTGGGGTTAGTGGTAGGGACACCTGGGGTCAGTGGTAGGGACACCTGGGGTCAGTGGTATTGATGCCTGGGGTCAGTGGTATGGACTCCTGGGATCAGTGGTATGGACACCTCGGGTCAGTGGTATGGACACCTTGGGTCAGTGGCATGGACGTCTGAGGTCAGTGGTATGGACGTCTGGGGTCAGTGGTAGGGACACCTGGGGGCAGTGGTATGGAAGCCTGGGGTCAGTAATGTGGACGCATGGGAGCAGTGGTATGGACTCCTGGGGTCAGTTATATAGACACCTGGGGTCAGTGGTAGGGACACCTGGGGTCAGTGGTATGAACACCTGGGGTAAGTGGTAGGGACACCCGGGGTCAGCTGTAGGGATGTCCTGTGTCAGTGGTAGGTACACCTCCGATCAGTGGTATGGACACCTGGGGTCAGTGGTTTGGACAACTGGGGTCAGTGTTAGGGACACCTGGGGACAGTGGTATGGGCACCTGGGGTCAGTGATATGGATGCCTGAAGTCAGTGACATATACACCTGGGGTCAGTGGTATGGACACTTGGGGTCAGTGTTAGGGACACCTGGGGTCAGTGGTATGGATAACTCAGGTCAGTGGTATGGACACCTGGGTCAATAGTATGAACACCTGAGGTCAGTGATATGGGTGCCTGGGGTCAGTGGTAGGGACACCTGGGTCAATGGTAGGGACACCTGGGGTCAGTGGTATGAACATCTGAGGTCAGTGGTATGGGGTGCCTGGGGTCAGTGGTAGGGACACCTGGGTCAATGGTAGGGACACCTGCGGTCATTGGTATTTATACCTGGGGTCAGTGGTATGGACACCTGAGGTCAGTAGTAGGGACACCTGAGGTCAGTGGTAGGGGCCCATGGGCTCAGCTTAAGGGGCACCTGGGGTCAGTGCTAAGGACACCTTCAGCAGTGGTAGGGACACCTGGGGCAGTGATATGGATGCCTTGGGTCAGTGGTATAAAAGCCTGGGCTCAGTGATATGGACCCCTGGGGTCAGTGGTATGGACGCCTAGGGTCAGAGGTTGGGACACCTGGATTCTGTGGTATGGACGCCTAGGGTCAGTGGTTTGGACACCTGAGGTCTGGATGATTGCGGTCAGTGGTAGGGATACCTGATGTGAGTTTTAGGGACATCTGGGGTCAGTGGTAGGGACACCTGGGGTCAGAGGTATGGACTCCTGGGGTCAGTGGTATTTATACCTGGGGTCAGTGGTATGAACATCTGAGGTCAGTGGTATGGGTGCCTGCGGTCAGTGGTAGGGACACCTGGGTCAATGGTAGGGACACCTGGGGTCAGTGGTATTTATACCTGGGGTCAGTGGTATGGACACCTGAGGTCAGTGGTAGGGACACCTGGAGTCAGTGGTATGGATGCCAAGGGTCAGTGGTAGGGACACCTGGGGTCAGTGGTATGGACGCCTAGGGTCAGTGGTTTGGACACCTAAGGTCACTGGTATGGACGATTGGGGTCAGTGGTAGGGATACCTGGTGTGAGTTTTAGGGACATCTGAGGTCAGAGGTAGGGCCACCTTGGGTCAGTGGTATGGACACCTCGGGTCAGTGATATGGATGCCTGAAGTCAGTGGTATATACACCTGGGGGTCAGTGGTATGGACACCTGGGGTCAGTGTTAGGGACACCTGGGGACAGTGGTATGGGCACCTGGGGTCAGTGATATGGATGCCTGAAGTCAGTGACATATACACCTGGGGTCAGTGGTATGGACACTTGGGGTCAGTGTTAGGGACACCTGGGGTCAGTGGTATGGATAACTCAGGTCAGTGGTATGGACACCTGGGTCAATGGTATGAACACCTGAGGTCAGTGATATGGGTGCCTGGGGTCAGTGGTAGGGACACCTGGGTCAATGGTAGGGACACCTGGGGTCAGTGGTATGAACATCTGAGGTCAGTGGTATGGGGTGCCTGGGGTCAGTGGTAGGGACACCTGGGTCAATGGTAGGGACACCTGCGGTCAGTGGTATTTATACCTGGGGTCAGTGGTATGGACACCTGAGGTCAGTAGTAGGGACACCTGAGGTCAGTGGTAGGGGCCCATGGGGTAAGTGGTAGGGACACCTGGGCTCAGCTTAAGGGGCACCTGGGGTCAGTGCTAAGGACACCTTCAGCAGTGGTAGGGACACCTGGGGCAGTGATATGGATGCCTTGGGTCAGTGGTATAAAAGCCTGGGCTCAGTGATATGGACCCCTGGGGTCAGTGGTATGGACGCCTAGGGTCAGAGGTTGGGACACCTGGAGTCTGTGGTATGGACGCCTAGGGTCAGTGGTTTGGACACCTGAGGTCTGGATGATTGCGGTCAGTGGTAGGGATACCTGATGTGAGTTTTAGGGACATCTGGGGTCAGTGGTAGGGACACCTTGGGTCAGAGGTATGGACTCCTGGGGTCAGTGGTATTTATACCTGGGATCAGTGGTATGAACATCTGAGGTCAGTGGTATGGGTGCCTGGGGTCAGTGGTAGGGACACCTGGGTCAATAGTAGGGACACCTGGGGTCAGTGGTATTTATACCTGGGGTCAGTGGTATGGACACCTGAGGTCAGTGGTAGGGACACCTGGAGTCAGTGGTATGGATGCCAAGGGTCAGTGGTAGGGACACCTGGGGTCAGTGGTATGGACGCCTAGGGTCAGTGGTTTGGACACCTAAGGTCACTGGTATGGACGATTGGGGTCAGTGGTAGGGATACCTGGTGTGAGTTTTAGGGACATCTGAGGTCAGTAGTAGGGACACCTGGGGTCAGAGGTATGGACTCCTGGGGACAGTGTTAGAGACACATGTGGTCAGTGGTATGAACACCTGGGGCCAGCTGTAGGGACGTCTGGGTCAGTGGTAGGGATGCATGGAGTCAGTGGTAGGGACCCCTCGAGTCAGTCGTATGGATATCCGAGGTCAGTGGTATGGCCATCGGGGATCAGCTAAAGGAACGGCAAAGGTCAGCACTGGGAATGATCAAGGTCAGGAGGAAAGATTCCTGGTTTTGTTGGCTGGGTCACCCAGGATTTAAAGCATGGGTGTCTATGGTCAGTGGTAGAATCATACAGGGTTAGTAGTAAGGTTGCTAGGTGATAAGTGATAGAAATGCCCAGGATCACCCCTAGCCACGCCCATGACCAGCAGTAAGACTGCCCATGACCAGCAGTAAGAACGCCCATGATCAAAACTAAGAACGTCTATGACCAGCAGTAAGAACGCCCATGACCAGCAGTAAGGACGTCTATGACCAGCAGTAAGAACACCCATGACCAGCAATAAGAATGCCCATGACCAGCAGTTAGGTCACCCAAGACCAGCAGTAAGAATGCCTATGACCAGCAGTAAGAACGCCGATGATCAGCAGTAAGAACGCCCATGACCAGCATTAGGAATGCCCATGACCAGCAGAAAGAACGCCCGTGACCAGCAGTAAGGACGCCTATGACCAGCGGTAAGAATGCCCATTACCAGCAGTAAGGAGGCCTATGTCCAGCAGTAAGGTCACCTATGACCAGCAGTAAGAATGCCTATGACCAGCAGTAAGAACGCCATTGACCAGCAGTAAGAGTGCCCATGACCAGCAGTAAGAACGCCCATGACCACCGGTAAGAAGGCCCAAGACCAGCAGTAAGAACACCCATTAACAATAGTAAGAATGCCCATGACCTGCAGTAAGAATGCCCATGACCGGTGGCAAGAACACCCATGAACAGCAGTAAGAACGCCCATGATCAGCAGTACGAACACCCATGAACACCTGGTACAACTCCCATGACCAGCAGTATGGACGCCTATGACCAGCAGTAAGAACGCCTATGACTAGCAGTAAGAACACCCATGATCAGCAGTAAGAATGCCCCTGACCAGCAGTAAGAACGTCTATGACCAGCGGTAAGAATGCCCATGACCAGCAGTAAGAATGCCCCTGGCCAGCGGTAAGAACACCCATTAACAGATGTAAGAATGCCCATGACCTGCAGTAAGAATGCTCATGACCGGTGGCAAGAACACCCATGAACAGCAGTAAGAACGCCCATGATCAGCAGTAAGAACACCCATGAACAGCAGTAAGAACTCCCATGACCAGCACCATGGACCCCTATGACCAGCAGTTAGAACGCCCATGATCAGCAGTAAGAATGCCCCTGACCAGCAGTAAGAATGCCTATGACCAGCGGTAAGAATGCCCATGACTAGCAGTAAGAATGCCCCTGGCCAGCGGTAGGAAAGCACATGACCAGCAGTATGAATGCCCATGACCAGCGGTAGAAGGGTTCATGACTAGCAGTAAGAATGCCCATGACCAGCAGCACGGATGCCCATGACCAACATAAGAATGCCCATGACCAACAGTAAGAATGCCCATGACCATCAGTAAGAATGCCCATGACCAGCGTAAGAACATTCATGACCAGCAGTAAGAACACCCATGATCGGCAGTGAGAATGCCTATGAACAGTGGTAAGAATACCCATGACCAGAAATAAGAACGTCCATGATCGGCGGTAAGAATGCCCAAGACCAGCAGTAGGAACACACATGACCAGCATTAAAAACGCCCATGACCAGCGATAAGAATGCCTATGACCAGCAGTAAGAATGCCCATGACCAGATTAAGAACGCCTATGACCAGCGGTAAGAAGGCCCATTACCAGCAGAAAGAATGCCGTTGACCTGTGGTAAGAACACCCATGACCAGCAGTAAGAAGGCCCATTACCAGTTATTAGAACACCCAAGATCAGCAATATGAATGCCCATGACCAGCAGTAAGAATGCCCATGACCAGCAGTGAGAAAGCCCATGACCAGCAGTAAGGACTTCTATGACCAGCAGTAAAGTCTCCCATGACCAGCAGTAAGAACGCCCATGACCAGCAGTAAGAACGCCCATGACAAGCAGGAAGAACGCCCATGACTAGCGGTAAGAAGGCCCATGACCAGCAGTAAGAATACCCATTATCAGTGATAAGAATGCCCATGACCAACAGTAAGAAGGCCCATGACCACCGGTAAGAAGGCCCATGGCCAGCAGTAAAAACGCCCATGATCAGTGATAAGAATGCCCATGACCAGCGGAAAAAAAGCCCATGACCAGCAGTTAGAACACCCAAGACCAGCAGTAAGAACGCCCATGAACAGCAGCAAGAACGCCCATGACCAGCAGTAAGAACGCCCATGACAAGCAGGAAGAACGCCCATGACTAGCGGTAAGAAGGCCCAAGCCCAGCAGTAAAAACGCCCATGATCAGTGATAAGAATGCCCATGACCAGCGGAAAAAAAGCCCATGACCAGCAGTTAGAACACCCAAGACCAGCAGTAAGAACGCCCATGAACAGCAGCAAGAACGCCCATGACCAGCAGTAAGAACGCCCATGACAAGCAGGAAGAACGCCCATGACTAGCGGTAAGAAGGCCCAAGCCCAGCAGTAAGAATACCCATGATCAGTGATAAGAACGCCCATGACCAACAGTAAGAAGGCCCATGACCACCGATAAGAAGGCCCATGACCAGCAGTAAAAACGCCTATGATCAGTTGTAAGAATGCCCATGACCTGCAGTAAGAATGCTCATGACCGGTGGCAAGAACACCCATGAACAGCAGTAAGAACGCCCATGATCATCAGTAAGAACACCCATGAACAGCAGTAAGAACTCCCATGACCAGCACCATGGACCCCTATGACCAGCAGTTAGAACGCCCATGATCAGCAGTAAGAATGCCCCTGACCAGCAGTAAGAATGCCCATGATCAGCAGTAAGAACGCTCATAGCCAGCGGTAAGAATGCCCATGACCAGCAATAAGAACGCCCTTGACCAGAGGTAAGAATGCCATGACCAGCTGTAAGAATGCCCACAACCAGCAATAAGGACACCAATGACCAGCAGTAAGAAAGTCCTTGACCGACGGTAAGAATGCCTATGACCAGCAGTAAGAATGCCCATGACCAGCAGTAAGAACGTCCATAACCAGCAGTGAGAATGCCCATGACCAGCAGTGAGAATTCCGATGACCAGTAGTAAGAATGCCCATTACCAGCAGTAAGAATGCCCATGACCAGCAGTAAAAATTGCCATGACCAGCAGTAAGAACGCCCATGATCAGTGATATGTAAGCCCATGGACAGCTGCAAGAACATCTTTGGTCAGCTAGCTTGGCATCAGAGACCCTGTAGGTAGGAGTAGAGATGCAAGAGTCACTAGTAGGGACACTAGGTCCCGGGGTATTGATGCTTCCATCAGCAGTAGAGATGGCCAAGGTTGGTGGTAGGGACGCCAGAATCAATTACAGCAGTGTTGATAGAATAGGCGTGAGGTTCAGTGTTAAAGATGCCCAGGATCAGAGTTAGCAATGCTCCGGCCAACACTAGAGATGAGATGCTAGAGTTGGCACTAGAGACAGCTAATTTTGGGGAAGAGACATCAGAGTCAAAAGGAGAGGTACTGAGCTCTGCATTAGAGATGCCCAGGATTAGGAGAAGAGACACTAGTCAGTGACTGAGATTCCCCGGGTCGGTAGTAGAAATACCAGAGTTAATGGTAGAGACAGTAGAGTCAATGTTAGAGCGACTCCGGAATGTCTATGGCAAGGCCCAGTGTGGGCAGTAGATTTGTCATGAGTCAGTAGTAGTCACTCAGTGTCAGGTGGAAACATGCCCATGAATGACCACAGAGACTCCCATTGTGAGCAGTAGAGATGTCGGAAGTAAGAAGCAGACACCCAGTGTCAACAGTAGAGATTCTCAGGTATGACCGTTGACATGCCCAACGTGGGCAGTAGAGATGCTCTTGGTCAGGAGAAGACACACAGGGTCAGCGGTAGTGATGTCCAGGAATGACCATAGGATCTTCCAATGTGGGTGGCAGAGATGCTCTGGGTCTGTAGATGATACTGAGGGTCAGCAGTATAGCTGCCTTGCAATGACCATAGAGAGACCCAATGTATTAGACACCCAGGAGTGACTCCAGTTATACCCAATGTGGGCAGTAGAGATGCCCTGGGTAAGTAGTAGACACCCAGGTTCAGTGGCAGAGAGTCTGGAATGACCATAGAGACTCCCAATGTGGGCAGTAGAGATGCACTTGGTCAGTAGTAAAGGTACCCTGCAAAGACCATAGAGAATCCTAATGTGGGCAGTAGAGATGCCCTTGGTCAGTAGTAAGGGTACCCAGCAATGACCATAGAGACTTATTTGGGCAGTAGAGGTGGAGGGAGTAAGTAGTAGACACTCAGGGTCAGCAGTGGAGATTCTCATAAATTACTATAGAGATGGCCAATGTGGGCAGTAGAGATGCCCTGGGTCAGTAGTAGACACACATGGTCAGCACTAAAGATTCTAAGGAATGACTGTTGACATGCCCAATGTGGGTACTAGAGATGGTCTGGGTCAGTAGTTGACATACAGGGTGAGTGTTAGAGATGTCCAGGAATGACCACAGAGACTCTCAAGGTAGGCAGAAGAGATGTCCTGGGTCAGTCAGTAGTAAGTACCCAGTAATGAAAACAGTGTCTTCCAATGTGGGCAGTAGAGATGCCCTGGGTCACTAGTAGACACCCAGGGTCAGCGGCTGAGACTCCCAGTGATGGTGGTAGAAACCCCTTTCCCCCAAGGGCGCTTGACTCACCTCCTCTCCACTGTGGTGGTGGCTGGCTCCAGGTCGGTCCAGGAGATGAGCTCCGGTTCCTTCTCTGCTGGTTTTCCACTAGAAGAGAAAGATGAAGAGTTGAGTGGAGTGTGAGGGTGGAGTTCACCTTGGGTGACCCTGCACCCTATTCCCAACACATACAAGTAATCCTTTGTGATCCCTGTGGCAAGTGTCTAACCTTGGTCCTTGGTGGCAGAGGCGGGTGGGTGATGGGGTGTGATAAGGATGAGAGGCAGGCAGAACTTGGAAGGGAGGGTGACAGGGATGGGAGAGTGAAAAGGAAGGGATGGCTGATAAGGAACATGTGTGTTACAGTAAACCAGAGGGTGACAGGGAAGGGAAGGCTGGTAAGGAATGGGTGTGTTACAGTAAACCAGAGGGTGACAGGGAGTGAAACGCTGATAAGGAACAGGCGTGTTACAGTAAACCAGCGGGTGACAGGGAAGTGCAGGGTGACTGGATTGGGAAGGGGGGAGGTATGTGGGTGTGAGACAGGACCTGAGATGCTGACAGGGAGTGGTTGGAACAGAGGGATGGTAAGTATTACAGTATATGGAAGGGTGACAGGGACGAGAAGACTGATACGAAAGGGTCCCATGGAAGGCTGATACGGAACAGGGGCATATTTACAGGCCCATTGCACCGCCAATGTGCCACTTTTTGTGGTGCACCTGTGGCACATAATGCAGACCCATACCTACGTGGCCACGCAAGGCCTTTTTGCATGGCTATTCATGGCCTCGTAGATATGGTGTGAGGCAACGAAGCACAAGCCGCTGTGTTGCCTTACCCTGCTTCAGGGTGGCGTTCCATGGGCACTGCGGATGGTGTATCCACGCAACACCCATGGGTTTTGACACATTCCCAGATTTACAAGGATCCGTAAACTGAGAATGAATCAAAACTGTACGCCTCCCCAGAGCAGTTTCAACAAGGACAAATATCTTTATTTCGCTGTAATGGGGGTTTCTACCACTTCTTTTTTGCAATTTGACACACAGCACCATCAAGGATATGGCAAACCTATTTTGTTTTTTATTTTCAAAAAGAAAATCCCAAACCAGAGGTAAGACATTGTGGACTCAGTGCCACCTCTCCTCCTGCAGTGAAGGGCCTCTGAGGCCCTCCAGGTTATGAGTACTGGGGAGGGGCAGGGAGCCCTACCTGCTCTCCTCTGGCTTCAGGGTGGCTTTGGCTTTGGCTTTGGCATCGCTGCAGGGGACCGGGGGGGGGGCACTTCTAGCAGACCCTGAGCTAATGAAAACACAAAGATCACACACTTTAGGAGTCAGGTCATCGACCCCTCAGGGTTGTTTACAAATGTGTGCCTGGATGATGGCATGGCGCAAAGTGACAGAAAGGGTTGCATTAATTTAATCTAAAGGCCCATGGGGGGGGCACAATTGTGTGCAGTGCCACACGGGCACCTGTGTGGTACTTGATAATTTAGGGCCACGTGTTATCATGACAAGCACTGGAAATGCCAATAAGTCTGGTTTTTAATTTTGTACTGTTTATAGAAACTCAGAGTACATTAACTCTATTGTAGAACAGTTGTATTTTCTTGTACATTATATTCCAATTGCCAAAGATTTATAGATGCAATCATGTATGAAAGATGCAGCTGCACTACAGAACCAAATCGTTCTTGAGTCTACTGGGGGCATAGATGTTCCTTTTTAGGTCTCGCCTAAGACATACACTGTCAGTTGCGAGACATATTGTTATCCTATAAGGGGCTTAGAGCTCGCCCCTCGTTTACAGTAGGTTGGCTCCATTGTCACTCTTATTTACTTGCTTCTTATTCATCAGCTTCCTTAGGTTTCCTTCCTCTTCTTGTGTTTGTCCCTCACCTGAAGCATGGACCCATTACTTGTGTCTTTCCACTGCTCCCCCTAGAGAGAGCTTGTTTTCTAGCTGTCTCCCTTGTATTCTTCTCCCCTCTCTTTGTGCCTTTTTCTTACCCCCTTAGTTACTGTTCTTGCTTCCTCCCCTCCCACCTCCCTGCCCGTTCTTGCTTCTGCATCACTTCCTTATGCCTGTGCTCTCAAAGCCCCACTTCAACACCCTCCTTTGTCTGTTTGCTTCCTCAGCCTCTCTCGCCCACTCTCACGGGTGTGTTTACCATCCTCGCCCGCCATCGGTTGTCTGTGTGCTTTTCCAGCTCAGCCCGCCCACCCACTTTTGTCTGTTGTCTGTGTGTTTCTTTAGCCCTGAGTGCCCACCCTCCATTGTCCATGTGCTTCTCCAATCCCTACCCACCCTCCAATGTCAGCTTGCTTCCTCAATCCTTCCAGCCCACCTCCATTGTCCATGTGCCTTCCCAATCCCTCCAGCCCACCATCCATTGTCCATGTGCTTCCTCAATCCCTCCAGCCCACCTCCATTGTCCATGTGCTTCCCCAACCCCTCCAGCCCACCTCTATTGTCCATGTGCTTCCCCACTCACTC